>NC_136502.1:20891174-20931174 GCF_053919585.1 Euprymna scolopes
CAACAACAAAAATAGGCTAATCTAAATCAAATATCTATATGTTAGACAGATTTCTATTAAGGTCTGCCGTTGAAAATCCCTCAAAACAAGTATATGTTATGTCCATATCATATTTCTTTTAGGCTGTTTGTCTGTTCAACTTGCTTCAGAGATTACTAGACTGATTTGGCTGAAATTTTGTAGGAACCTTTGTTATAAAAAGATGCAAACTAAATATTGTTATCTATTCGACACACACTTATGGATTAATAGATTTGTATTTAATGCAAAAACGAACGCAAATTTAACCATCAATTTGATAAAGCATTCCTTCTAAGTCAACGGCTATAAGATTTGCCTGCTTTTAACAGGATTGAAAAAATCTAGTAAATATGTATATAGGCTAGTCCAAATCAAGTATTGATATTTTTGACTCATTCCTACTTAGGTCGGCTATTGAAAACCCGACAAAATAACTTTATATGTTAAATAAATTGCTAAGATTTCTTTCAGTTTCGAGAAACAATGGATACCCCTCTGTAACGAGACCTACGTTAAGAGTGTATAGTGGAAAGATAGTCGTGCAAATTTCTTAATGAAAAAAAAAAAAAACAATTTCCGTAATACAATGTATTCGCTAGATGTGAAAAGTTGGGATCTATATAAATCTAAAGAAAATGTTTTACAGAATTTTATTACAAAATTCTTCGGATATATGTTCTTAATTTTGCCATATTATTAGAACATTTTAATTAGTTTTATGAATGAATATCATACATTAAACGCAGATAGACATATTAACTCTATAAAAATCAAATTTTAATTAAAATTTTAATTAAAATTTCAATCTTATTCTTTTCTCAAGTTATACGAATTTCTAGGCTGCACGCTTCTATCGCAAAATATTATATAACAGGCTACACGGGGCTACATGGTATAATACCGTTGAAGGAGGTGAGAGGAGGTTGAAAAAATGCATATCTCATATATAAAGTAAATCCGATTTTCCCCTATTTTATTGTCAGTAATAATTTTCATAATAAAAAAAATACATGAAAAATATAGTAAAAAAAAGTACATAAAATATATTTCATCAGTCCGTATTCTTTATATAAAAATGTAACTCCAGTTGATCTTTAAAAAACTGTTTAATTTTCTTCGATATTTTGTTTTTATTAGTGAAATATAAAGAATGTGGAAAAGTCACTCTCTCGGTCAGAAGTCCTCTTACTGTTATACAACAGACCGGGTAACAATTTTAATAAGATGCAATACAAGACCAATTACTAATAAAAAGGTAGTTTCATTGAGTTTGTTCGGGGTCTTCACTTAGTCAATCAGGTTTCAATTTTAAGCTAAAACAAAAAGAAATACATAAGTTCTTCATTTATTTCCTGTGTTTTAATGAATTTAGACGTTATACACAAAATATAAATATACATTCGCCCATGTATGGAGTATTGTTGTCACATTTGGGCTGATGCATCTGCTACTAGTCTCTCACTCCTAGACAAGGTTCAAAAGAGAGTCGCCAATCTGATAGGCCCTGAACTGGCATCTAAGCTTCAGCCTCTATCCCATCGACGAAACGTTGCATCCCTCTGCCTGTTCTACAAGTATTTTAATGGTGAATGCTCTGACGAACTGCAGACACTTGTGCCCCCACGACGTAGACACCCTCGACAAACCCGACAGGCAGCTAAATCCCACCCCCACACAGTAGAGATCCCATGATGTAAAAGATCTTTCTACTGCAGTAGTTTCTTCCCCTGAACCACTAGTCTCTGGAATTCCATTCCAGGTTCCTGCTTCCCTAACTGTACTGACATGCAGAAGTTCAAGTGTAACGTGAACCGACATCTTGCTGCCCAAGTCCCAACATAGTGCCCCAGTAGTTGCTGCCCCTGATAGTAGCCCTCTACACCGAAGTGGCAATGTGCCTTGTTTGGAGTGAAAATGTAATAAAAAAAAATAAAAATAAAAAAGAATATAAAAATATACAAAAGATGCGTTATTATGGTGGATTAAATTGCAGAATTATAGAAATAGATTAATTGATTCTCACAGCTTATCCAGGTGCCAGTTTCTCACACAACAATATGTTTGCTCTTTTTTCTCGTACACATCTTTTTTTCAGTAACTTTTTTCTTAAACATTATAAATCAAGAAAATCACAATTTCAACCGGATTTAACAATATTTGAGAGTTTTATTTTTCGTTACAGTGTAGCGCCCCTTTGTATCGCACACCATGTAACTGTAATTTAATATTATCACCCTAACTTTTTTACCATTTAAAAGAAGAAGCTTTAAATAAACTGCTAATATTTTTACCATTTTTTGCAGCATACAAAAATAATGAAAATGCGAGACAAAAATCGTATTTACACCATGGATGTTTTAAAACAACGTTCTTATGTAGTGACGTTTGTGAAGCCGTAGATATACCCATGTTTAAAAAATCTAGAAAAAAAAATCAAATAATAGTCATATTTTCCAAGAATTTTCGATATTTATTCATTATTATATAAACTTACATAATAAAAGCATGTTTTGTTAAATATATCAGAGGGAATATTTTATTTTAGGTTTTATACCCCTTTCATATTTCATGTTACGGAAATTAGAAAAATAAATGTAGGTCCATAAAAATTTCAACATTTTTTACAGCTGAAAAGATCAAATAATTAAAAAAAAAAACAAGGCCAATAGCCATTAGTCACATGCTTTCATGTAATGAATGAATGCGTGAATGTAGGATTGACATAAAATTTTAAAAGATAAACTAAAATGACCCAAAAATGGGATGAAATGACTTAAATAAATAAAAAGTAAATGACTTAGAATGACTTTAATGAACTTAAGGATGAAATGAATGACCTTAAGAATGACTTGAATGCTTAAAAAATAACTGGAATCCTTCAAAAACAACTTGAATGACCTGGAGAATGACTTGAATGGCTTTGAGACTGACTGCTTGTAAAGTGGGTGATCATTTTACATTAAATTAATACAGAAAAGTGATATCCCACTTTATATCACAAAAATTATTTGATTTAGTGAATTTGAAACGTTATTTTCGTATTCAGGAACCCCGGAAACCAATAAATAGTGGTATAATAAACATAAAAAGAAATAAAAAGTACATGTGTTATGGACCGACCGACCAACTGAGTGACTTATAGAGTTGCTTGCAAATGACTATTCTGTGGTATGCACTTTAAAAAAACTATTCTCCGTCGGTCAGTTGGTCCGTAACACATTTACTTATTAGTTACAAACAAGTGCAGCATCGGTTAAGAACAGATACTACACTTTGATCTTAGCCATGTGGCAAGGAAAAGTTACATTTTGGACAAGTTTCAGAAAAGTCTAACGGATAGGTAAAAATTTATGGGGCAAAAAGTGTCATTATTTGCAATTTTGGTAGATTTTTGACCCCTTATAAGCCCCTTGAAATGCTGAATACCAGTGACAATGGACAAACTATGCAGTTTTATACCGTAACATATGTATATTTGAATTCAGCATCATGGGAGAGCACTATATAGATATACATATCAAGTTTTTTATTGAGAAATATGAAAAAAAGGCATTTTTAGCACTAAAAGTCCCCGGGGGACACAAAGCAGAATTTTGCTAGGGTCACCCATACTGAATTTATATTAGGAACAATGCCCTGCGCATTTTGGGCAAGTTTCAGAAAATTCTAATTGATAGGTAAAAATTTATGGGGCAAAAAGTGTCATTTTTTGCAATTTTAGTACATTTTTGACCTCTTGGATCACTTAGAATGCCGAATACCAGTGACAATGGACAAACAGTGCAGTTTCACACCTAAACACATGTATATTTACATTCAGCAACATGGGAAACTACTATATAGACATATCAAGTTTTTGTTGAGAAATATGAAAAACGCTCCAGAAGAAAGGGCGTTTTCAGCACTAAAAGTCTAATCGATGGATCAAATGTTACGGGACAAAAAGTGTCATTTTTGGCCATTTTGAGGCATTTTTGGCATTCTTTTGAGCCCCTATAAGCGAAATGAGAATTTTTGCACAAAAAATATTTTTTACCATGCACATCTATATATTGAAATATAATTTGTGACAAAATTTCAGGAAAAACTAATGGACGGTTATCCGTCAATCTTCCGGACTAACGGACAGACAAACCCACCAAAAACATAGGTCCCTTTCCGATAAATCGGGGGACCAAAAAGTTACTCCATGTCCCTTGCTTAAAAAAACGAGTCGCGCATGCATGGTCCCCTTCTGTACGAAATATAGTTTTAAAAATTGGTGCTGAATGGGAGTCCCAAAAAGGTGTGTTTTCTAGCACTAAAAGTACCCGGGGGACGCTAACCAGAATATTACCAGGGTCACCCATACTGAATTTATATTAAGAACAATGGCCTCCACATTTCGGACAAGTTTCAGAAAAATCTAATGAATAGATCAAAATTTATGGGACAAAAAGTGTCATTTTTTGCAATTTTGGTACAATTTTTGACCCCTGATGAGCCACTTTGAATGCCGAATACAAGTGACAATGGACAAACAGTGCAGTTTCACACCTTAACACATGTATATTTGCATTCAGCAACATGGGAAACCACTATATAGACATATGAAGTTTTGTTGAAAAATATGAGAAACACGCCAGAAGAAAGGGCGTTTTCAGCACTAAAAATCCCCGGGGGTGGGGGGACACAAACCAGACATTTGCCAGGGTCACCCATACTAAATTTATATTAAGAACAATTCCCTCCACATTTTGGGCAAGTTTCAAAAAAATCTAATGGATGGATCAAATGTTAAGGTACAAAAAGTGACAAAATTTCAGGAAAAACTAATGGACGGTTATCCGTCAATCAGCCGGACTAACAGACAGACGGCCCCATTGAATACATAGGTCGCTCTCTGATAAATCGGGGGGACAAAATATATAATAGTCTCTCTCTCTCTCTCTCTCTCTCTCTCTCTCTCTCTCTCTCTATATATATATATATATATATATATATATATATATATGTGTGTGTGTGTGTGTGTGTGTAATAGTTGTATAGATTGGTTTCCTAGAGATAAATCCAATGAAACCCGTGTGATTATTAAGAGTGCTCAATGAAAACTGAGCTTGTATATAGTCTGTTTATTTTACTAACATTATTGTTACATGTATGCACATATGTAACCAATGATGTTTATATATATATATATATATATATATATATATATATATATATATATATACTAGTAGTTCAGCCTAGCGTTGCTCAGGCCCTATGTACTGTTCATAACTTTAGGTTCATATGTATATATTAAAAAGTCTGAATATGTACGGTAATGAGTTTCTATATAATAGGCTTCCTTAACTACCATAGAAAAAGTTGGTAGAGACTGCAGAGGTCGAATTTAAAAAAGATTGCCCCTAATTTTGACCCATTTACATTTATTGTTTGGGGCTTAAATTAAATTAAAATGTTTGACCCATGTCCAAGTAACCTACATCTAAAGTTTCAAGTATTTAGACACAAAATTGGCGGAGGAGTTTGGTTGAGTCTGCAAAGGTCAACTCTTTCAACTTTTACCTTTTGGCAGCCAAATTTTCGTCCAAAAACTGATTAAAATGGTTACTGCATGTCTGAATATCCTTTATTTAAAATTTGAAATGTTTAGACTGAAAATTTGCTTAATAGTTTGCTAGAGACCACAAAGGTAAAATCTTTTGAACTTTGACCTCTTGATTAAGCGATTAAAAAGCTTGCCCTATGTCTGAATACACTTCATGCAAAATTACAAATGTTTAAACCAAAAATTGGCTGAGTAATTTCGTAGAGACTGCAGAGGTCAATTTAAAAAAAAATTGACCCCTATTATGACCCCTTAATATTTATTGTTTTGGGCTCGAATCAAATTATAAGATTTGACCCATGTCCAAGTAACCTATATCTAAAATGCCAAGTATTGATACCCAAAATTAGCGGTGGAATTTGGTAGAGTTCTCAGAGGTCAAAGCGTTGAACTTTGACCCCTTAACACGGAAATTTCTGGCAGAAGTCCGATAAATAAGATTTTCTCGAATCTAAATACTCTTTATGTCAAATCCTGAGTTTGTAGAACGAAAATTGCCAGAGTAGTTCGGTAGGGAAATATACACAGTCACACGCACACACACACACACACACACACACACACACACACACACACACACACATTTTAACTTTTATAGATATATAGATATATATATAAGACAAAAGAATTAAAAACTGTTAGTTGTAATTTACAATCAAATTTATTGTTCTACTGAATACTAAAAAAAATAAAATTTGGAAAGTCCTTATTCCGTGGAGTTTCAAAGAATGCTATTTACTATTCTTCTCATCAAAGGACAGAAACAAATCAGCAAATAGCAATGCGAGAATTTTCTGGTTAGAGCATTAAATGAAACTGCAAGTTATTGTAGTCATAAATTGCAAAGATGTACATGTCTTTTAAAAACAACGAGTGAATAAATGTAGGATATGTAGAAAAATGATAAAAACAAACCGGTTATAAAATTGCAGCTTGCATGAAAACTCTTTCAAAGGTAATCCGAAAGGCGAAAATAATTCTGTAGAAAGAATCAAATCCAAAGTTAAATCCAGTTGAGTACAATTAGTCCGGTTTGAAAATTTTTAACGCAGCTGACATTCATGGAAATTGTTTTTGCTGTTAGTGTAGTAGTCCAAAGATAGGTTGATCTCCAGTTGGGTGGATTCTAGAAATTAGATGGACAGAAAAACCAACATGTCACCTCCCATCGCTGGCTTTTCTCTTATAATAAGATCTACTCTTAATTGTGTGTATACTGAGCTTTTTTATTCGGTTGAGATTAAAATATCTATATATAAACACTAGTACTTATATTAGAGGAAGTTTCCCATTGTTTATATCAAGTAAACACAACATCTCCTTTGATTTCATTATATATATATATATATATATATATATATATATATATATATATCCTCGTATAAATTACAATATCTAGTAATATTAAGTTTCGAATATACATTTTTATATATTTTGACATTTATGAAAACTAGTGATGCATTTTTTACTCATGTTTGAATTGTTCATGGATTAATAAATTTTGTAATTTATAAAATTCACAGTTTAATTTTATTCTTATTTTGCATTGTTTCTTTAATTGTTTTATCGAAATAATTATATATCATATCTAATGTATATTTCTTTAATTGTTTTATCAAAATAACTATATAGTATATCCATATTATATTTCTTTAGTGTTTTATCAAAATAACTATATATTATATCTATATTATATTTCTTTAATTGTTTTATCAAAATAACTATATATTATATCTATATTATATTTCTTTATTTGTTTTATCAAAATAACTATATATCATATCTATATTATATTTCTTTAATTGTGTTATCAAAATAACTATATATTATATTTATATTATATTTCTTTAATTGTTTTATCAAAATATATCTATATTATATCTATATTATATTTCTTTAATTGTTTTATCAAAATAACTATATATCATATATATATTATATTTCTTTAATTGTGTTATCAAAATAACTATATATTATATTTATATTATATTTCTTTAATTGTTTTATCAAAATATATCTATATTATATCTATATTATATTTCTTTAATTGTTTTATCAAAATAACTATATATTTATATTATATTTCTTTAATTGTTTTATCAAATTATATCTATATTATATCTATATTATATTTCTTTAATTGTTTTATACAAAATAGCTATATATTATATTTATATTATATTTCTTTAATTGTTTTATCAGAATAACTATATAGTATATCTATATTATATTTCTTTAATTGTTTTATCAAAATAACTATAAATTATATCTATATTATATTTCTTTAATTGTTTTATCAAAATAACTATATATCATATTTATATTATATTTCTTTAATTGTTTTATCAAAATATATCTATATTATATCTATATTATATTTCTTTAATTGCTTTATCAAAATAACTATATATTATATTTATATTATATTTCTCTTATTGTTTTATCAAAATATATCTATATTATATCTATATTATATTTCTTTAATTGTTTTATCAAAATAACTATATATTATATTTATATTATATTTCTTTAATTGTTTTATCAAAATAACTATATATTATATTTATATTATATTTCTTTAATTGTTTTATCAAAATAACTATATATTATATTTATATTATATTTCTTTAATTGTTTTATCAAAATAACTATATAGTATATCCATATTATATTTCTGTAATTGCTTCATCATAAAAACTATATATCATATCTATATTATATTTCTCTGATAATAAGTACTACTCTCTATTGTGTTCATATTGAGCTTTTTTATTTTGTTGGATTAAAATATCTCTATATAAATATCTCGCTAGATACAACCACTCTGATGAGTTGTAGGCGACGAAACACGTGTCAGTGGATAATTACATTTTAAATATAATATATATAAATATTGGTATTTATATTAGATTGAAGTTTATCATTGCTTATAACAGGTAAACACTTCATTCCTTTGATTTCATTATATATATATATATATATATATATATATATATATATATATATATATATATATATATATATATATACTTGTATAGGGTTCAGATCGTACAACCAGTTAAACAGAAATCTCCTATACTACTTGGACTAAAAAACGGATAATAATAAAAAATAGTATATTTACAAATAAATAATTAAAGTAACAAGAAAATTTTCTGTCTGTCAGTTCTATTTTTTCTCGAAAAATACTGAGTCAATGTGCTTTAAATTGTTTCTGAACCATTTTTATGATAAGGTGCAGTAAGCTAAGTATTATGGTATCCATTTAAAGCACAGCTAGGGATTTATGGAGTTAGTCTTTAGTGCAAAAATGAGCACACATTTAACCATCATCAATGTGACAAAACACTCCTTCTAATTCATCGAGCTATAACTTATGTCGGTTTTTTAATAGGCTAAAAATCTAATATATATATATATAGGCTAGTCCAAATTAAATATCGATATTTTAGACACATTTCTAATTAAGTCTGCAATTGAAAACCTGACGATAAATTTATGTTTTTTATATATTGGTAAGATACTCCTTTCAGTTTCGAGAAACAATAACGATTGAGCTTTCTAATATCTTATATATATATATATATATATATATATATATATATATATATATATATATATATATATATATATATATATATATATATATATATATATATATATAGTCATGACCCAAAGTTTTGAGACTATAGGAATTTTTAGGATTTCAAGAAAAATGGGTCTTTTCAAATATTTATTTTTATTTCAAAATTCTGTATAAATAAGTTAAATAATAAATATAAGCAAATTTTTTGTCCAAATTAATTTATTTAGAAACAACAAAATAATGATGGAATGGCATCCCTTCTTTAGCATTGTTTCAATACGTTTTGGCATGTTTTTCAATACATTTACAATCGTTTCTGCACTAATATTGTTCCATTCTTGATTGATTATCCACCGATCGTTTAATTATTGCCCAAAGATTCTCTATGGGATTCAAATCCGGTGAATTCCCGGGCTGAGGTTTTAAGATTTCGATATTTTTATCATTCAAGAATTCTTTTATCATCCTTGCAGTATGGCAAGGAGCACCATCGTGCTGGAAAAAACAGTTTGTGCCCAGATATTGCTCTTGAATTGTTGTTGGGGGAGATGATTTTTAAGCACATTCAGGTATCATTTAGCATTCATAGTATTTTTGGCAGTATTTTTTGGCAGTATTTTTTGGCAGAATAGTTAGTGCCCCAATTCCCGGAGATGAAAAGCAACAACAGTGTCCGAATGTTTTACAATAAGGATCACGCAAGACTTATGGAAGCGTCCCCCTTTCCTTCTCCTAACAAGGGATTTTCCAGAAGCTCCAAACAAGCGAAATGGTGCCTCATCCGAAAACATCATCTTGCCCCAATCCTCCACTGTCCAACCTTTATATTTTCTGCAAAACTTTAGCCAAAACTTTAACCTATTTCAAATGAAATATTTTTTTCTTGATAGAAAAGGCTTCTTTGCTGCTCTCCTTGATTTGAGGCCATTGTCCTTGATTTGAGGAGGCTGTCGGAAAGTTTTCTTCTCACTCTACCTGTTGAGGCACTCACACCAGCCTCACTCCAGCAAGTGTGGCACTGGATGATATATATACTAACAGGCCACCCGGCATTGCCCGGTAGTAAAATATGTTTAAATATGATACTTTAATTAATGCAGATTTTATACTTATTTTTATATTATATTGGACCCAGTAAGGACTTAATTTTTTTTTTAAATGATGGCTAGTGCGGCACCACCGAAAATCGAAACCAAAACGTTTAGCTTATGATTTACTTTTTCCTTTGACGTTAATGCCTAAACTATGAAGACATGTTTGCTGCAAGGCTAAAAATTAAGACATGAACCAATAGCTATTATGTTATGCATGCATATTCGTAATGCCGTCGTTCGACCTTCACTTGGCAAATTTCATTTTTTAATATTCACACTTTCGCACAGATTTTTCCTGGCTAAAATCCAAATATACAGTTTTGCATGGATCCGAATACTCTATATATGAAGTTTCATGTCTGTAGATAAAAAACTAACAGAGGAGTTTGGTAGGTCAAATTTTTTAAATAAATGTATATACGAATACATAAATATATATAGAAATAGGTTTGTGTTTACTATAACCATTTTACGCAAATATTAAGAAGTATAAATAATATAGAATATATGCATGAATATAATTTTTACACGTAATAGTTAACTAAAGATGATCATACCTTTCTTAAACCAAAAACTAATAGGGAATTAATTAAAATGAATGTTTGAAAGAATATGCAAATTAGCTAAATCGTTTTGCAGATGAATGAAGTTACACGACTCATATATAACAAAGTCGTTTTTTCTTTTTAAACAAATAGAAAAAAGGGTTTTATGAATATCAATAAAAAAAAAATTATAGGACTATGTGGGAGTTGAAAACTCTCACCCTTTAACTCAGGAGAGCGACCTAGCTGCGTCACTTCCTGTTTCTCATATTTCACCCTCTTTTCCGCTGAACGCTCGACTAGTCAAGATGTGACAAACACCCCTCCGGTGGAGCCATGAGCCACCACCGCGTCCTGACTAGCCAGTCAATCGCAAGTAACGTTACTCATCTTCCTATCACTTTCTATCATTCTTTCCTGTATATTTATGCAAATAAATTGCAGTGGTTTCGTTGATATATAACGGTATATTTTCGTCTTCATTATGCGACCTTTCGTCTTTTCAATTCCTCTACAATTAAATAAATACATCTACCATTGCACACATGGGGACGGGGTCGTCTATCACCACGGCAAACCGTCCTGTCCCCAACAAGTATACATCTGTACGTATTTATATATATATATATATATATATACTCCTATAAATACGTACAGATGTATACTTGTATATATATATATATATATATATATATATACATAACTGAGACATTGTTTCTACACCATAATGGTGAATAGTGATGAGATTTAATTTGCACTCAGTGCATTAATATTTTTAAAGACATTGACTTACCTAAAACGCGATCAAAGGATTGGATAACAAGCAAACAAATTAATTCACCACAAGAAGAGAAGCCTTATATATATGTGTGTGTATGTGTGTGCGTATATATATGTATACATATAAATATATATATATATGTACATATAAATATATATATGTACACATATAAATATATATGTATACATATATATGTATAAATATATATATATATGTACATATAAATATATATATATATGTACATATAAATATATATATGTACACATATAAATATATATGTATACATATATAGTTGTTGCGTAAAGAGATTAAAAGAATATAAAAACTTTTCAGACATAAACTTTCACTAAATATTCAATGGCATCATTAGTCTTTTAAAAGGTCAAAAGCAACGAATATGCAAATAAAAGAAAAAAAATAATTTCTAAAAGAATTCAATTAAAAAAAAAAAACGAAAATCAATTTTTTAAATCAAACTATGGCGTAAGATTGCGAGTTTTCGCCGATCAAACATCAAAGGCATCTGGACTTCCTGTCTTGTCGTTGGCAGAACTGGAGAAGATCTTCACGCAAAGAATGGTAACTCATAATTGCAATGTTTGTCTAAAACTTGACTTTTTAACTGCTTTAGATATTAAACATTCTTTGCTATGTTTAAATTATTTCATCAAATAGCCATATTTTTTTTTTTAAGAAATAGTTTTATCTTCCATATAAAGGTGATTTGCGTTGGCGTATATGTTTTATGATACATCAATACATTTAGTGCTTAATGCCAAAATATAATTATCGTGTTTTATGATACATCAATACATTTAGTGCTTAATGCCAAAATATAATTATCGTGTTTTATGATACATCAATACATTTAGTGCTTAATGCCAAAATATAATTATCGTGTTTTATGATACATCAATACATTTAGTGCTTAATGCCAAAATATAATTATCGTGTTTTATATGATTGCAGCATATCAGACCGTTTTGGCGTATTTAACGCTGACACAATAAAAGCTTTATGCTTTGGACTTTTTTTTTTTAAACAACGATTGAAATTTTGTAGTATTCGGCACATTCTCATCTTGGTTAGCAGCATCCAAATGTTTCGGCCTATATAACCCCCGACCTTCTTCTTTAGGTGCATGTTTTCAAACTTGCGAAACTTTCTTTTATTGCAATTTCGCTCCAAACAAGGCACAGTGCCAATGGGATGAAGGGATCTACTATTTGAGACACAATTTGCAGGGACACTATATAGGGAGTTGAGCAGCAATATGTATGTTCACATCGCACTTGAACTTCTGCATGTCAGGACAATTATGGAAGCAGAAACCTGGGAGGAAATTATAAAATCTTGCAGTTCAAGTGAAGAAATTATCAGAGTAAAAGGCTTTCCGGCAACTAGGGTTCTCTACAGTGTAGGGATGGGATTTTGCTGCTTTTCGGGTTTATCGGGGATATTTACGTCGAGAGGGTACAAGGGCTTGGAATTCTTCAGAGCACATTCCAAATACTTGCAAAACAGGTATAGGGGTGCAACATTTCGTCGATGGAACAGGGGTGGAGTTTAGTTGACAGATCGGAACATCTATTCAAACTTTCGAATCTTTACATCGAATTCAGAAATATAAATGAAATTTGAAATAAAACCCTTCATTTAATTACCGATGGGTAGATTGTTTTCATTCTGTCAGCCACGATTGATTTATGGTGTTCTTAGTTATTCTTGGCATGTAGTAAGTGTCGAAAGCCGAACCATAAAGCGACTGTCACAGAATTTTGTCTAGTTCGATCCGATGCTTTCCAAGTTTAACAAAAATCACCTAACAACGACGTCACGCATCATATAACATCGAAGATCAGAATAGTAGGCCAAATAATCCAAGTAAAATGGTTCTTTACGACATATCAACCAGTTTTTACTGCCTTGACTGTTTTATAGCATATCATTATTTTTCATGGCACAACAGAATAAAAGTTTCATCTTGTCTGTGATATGTCATGAACTAATTATTTGAGGATAGTTTAACACAATATATACGGCATAACAACGTTGACACACAGGTTCTTACTAGATCACCGAAGTTAAGCAACAATGAGCCTAGTCAGTATCAGATGGGTGACCATTAGGTAATACTAAGTAGCTGTATGTGCTCTCCGCTTATCTCGGCATTGTTTCCAGTCGTCCTGAATTGATATATATATACTTGCAACGGGAATTTAAACAATGCCTACGCAGGAGAGGCGTGGTTGGAGATTGTACAACTTTTGCCACAAAAATCACCATACAGTGGGTATCCATAGTTTGGCAAGACTGAACAGAGCAAAAGCAGACTGAAAATGTAAAAAAAAAAGTGTATAGATTCCGGAAATATTTAAACAGCTGTTTGACAGTAAAAAAAACTTGTAGATAGCTTTGAAGAAAATAGTCTGCAAAACCCGACAAACTCATCAAAAGTAAATCGTTGATCCATAGAAAATAATATCTCGCAAAAGCAGACTTAATGTAAATTTTTACCTAGGGAGAGAAAAAGTAAGGACGGCTGGGAATACGAATAAAATAAAATATTTACAATTATATGAAATATATGTACAAGTGGGGGGGGGAAGAGTTAAAATATATCCCCAAATAAGTCTAATGACCTAACGAATTCTCTCTGTCGACAGAGAGAAGGTCTGCGTAAGAGAATGGAGACCAAAATCCGCAAGTATATATATATATATATATATATATATATATATATATATATATATATATATTAACATAATATATATATATTAACACAAAAACATAATAGTGTAGTATCTGCTGTGATACTACACTTCATCTTTTATGTGCTTGGTAAATGAAGCCGGAATCTTTCTAGATTTATCCAATTGCTGTGTGCCTCTTTTTAAGGAGCTGGATTTACCTCACATAAAAAAAAACGACTTTATGTCCAACTCTGCCCTCGTAGGAAGGCAAGAAAATAGTAACGATATAAAAGTCTTATCTCATCTATTTGACAACATCGCAAAACTTTTGGATGTGATTTAATGCACAGACACAAAAAGAACTATTGCTTTGTCTACTAGACGGCATATCAACCCTTTTGGGATTATTTTATGCTGAGATGCAATAAAATGTTTGTTATCTATTATGGAAAGTGAAACTGACTTTTGGTGCAGACGAGAATCTAAGAGGCATGTTGTACAGTCAAACTTTCTGCTTCTATGTTGGCTGCAATAAAGTCTGAGCATTGGTTTGCATAATCACAACAGATGGTGACACGGGTTCATCAACTCTAGAGTGCATTCATGATGATCTCCCTAGGGATACCAATCCATACATAATAGCAGTGATTATCGTTCAGCTGCCAATAATTAAATCAATTTGTATGTAATCGATTCATAAACAAGATATATGACAACTAGAACTGTCATTATAAATATAATTTTCCCTACTTGAGAGCAATGAATAATATGGATCAAATGACCTCCATTTATCATCTAATATATAATCATTCCCAGTACAAACACAATTAATTCATAGCACAGAGCAGTTTTGCATCATTTTTATGCCCTTTTAGGAGGATTAATGTCAAGAAATAATCATACTGAAACTTATGTGTAGAATACTTATTCAAATTTGATCAAATTCGATTGCATGATTTTGATTCAAGATGACAAAATTTAAGACTTAAGCTTAATGGGTTTTTAGAAGAAATTAAAATACTACTTAATTAGTTTCAAATGACTATGGATAAAATTTAATGCAAATCGGAAATGTTTGAAATTTCAAATGATAGGTTGTGCCTTTATTATGCCCTCTGTAAAAATACTCAAAAGGAACGGAAATCTGAAGGATTTTAATTGATTTATTATACCTATTCTTACAACCGGAAGTATGTGGATTTTCACGAAAAAAATCTCACTCCGTTTATGCCCCATTTGCATAAAACTAAATATAGCCCATATTACGATCTCTTACACTTAGCAACAGTGCTACAAAATGATGCTCATTTAATTAGTTGAGGAGTGAATTCTATATATACAAACATACAAACATATAAACATATATAAAATTTTGTGTGTGTATATATATATATATATATATATATATATATATATATATATATATATATATATATATATATATATACGCTAGATTTTCATTAAGGTGTTGGCCAATAGCAGATTCCAAGGTGGAAGGAAGGGGGTAAGAGCAACAAGGTTTGCCCAATCTTATTTTTGCTAGAACATGTTGGTTGATTCGAGTCTACAAATTTAAATAATACATAGCCAGCAGCACACTGACAATTAAATTCATAAACTACATTACTTTTTGTTATGCAAGGTAAACCATCTTTAACAACGAGGGGAAATGCAGACTTTACACCCAAGAGCAAACGTAGAGCAACAAACGAGAAGCAATTTGGCACAGATTTAATGATTCGTTTACCCAAACACTGACCATCTCGCGTATCCAAGAGAATTGTGTTTTTTAACTTTATTTTTGATAATATAATCAATTAAATTCTCCGGATAAACGTTTTGAATGAAAATATCCTTGCCGGTCTTCAATTCGTGTTCTAGTTTGCAAGAAGAACAAATTCTAATGGCTCTGTACAATAACGTCTGAATAAGTCCAATCTTTCTGGATGTAGGCAGAAATGAACGCCGGTTTACATATAGGCCGGTAAATGTCGGCTTATGGTAAACTGTTGTACAACTACATTCAACTAAAACGTCCAAGAAAGGCAATCAACCGTCACTCTCGTTCTCCATAGTAAATAATAACGTTGTATATAGAGAATTAAGTTTGTTGAAAAACGTTTTCGCCTCATTTTCAGAGACAAAAGCGGCAATGGTGTCGTTGGCGTATCTGAAATATATTGATGGCTTCGATACATTAAACAATATCGACTCGTGAAATCCCACAAATGTCACCTAGTGCAGGACTAAGGAGACTTCCCATATTAACCCCATCGATCTGACTATACACAACGTTGTCCCTGGGGAAATATTGGGGGAGGGAGTAAATTAATATTGTAAACAGTCGGCATATTAATAGTTTCATGTAATGGGATATTTGTAAAGAAACTAGAAATGTCGAATGAGTACATAGTTATTTTCAACACCAGGTTGCAGCTCACGTAAATTTTCAACAAACCTTAACGGGGCGGGAATGCAATTTTTAGTGTACAGAACCTGGACCAGTTCTATAATTGTCAATAACCATTGGGCTAAAGAGTGTTGGGCAGGCTCCGTCATAGACCAAAAGCGTAGTTTACCAGGTCACAATATTTGTGAAAGAAAACACAATTAATAAGAAATATTACGTAGGTATGACTTCCTTAGATTTCAAAACTCGATATTATGACTACAGAAGTACATTCAACAATAAAAAACACTGTATGAAAACAACGCTAGCAAATACATACTGGGAACTCAAGGAAAGCAGACATTCGCCGATACTCGAATGGAAAATAATAAGACAAGCTACCACATGTAGAGACCCAGACGACCCATGTAGATTATGCCTTCGTGAAAAATTTGCTATCCTGTATTTTAAAGAACCCCAACATCTATTAAACTGTAGAAGAGAAATAGCGAACAACAGTGTTCACAAGGTAAAATTTACTCTAGGACAGCGATACAAAATAATTTTAAAACTAACAAAAACAATAGAAAATTAACAAATGAATAAATTAAATAAAAATGAATATGCATAAACTATCACACATGTATGTATGTATATATATATATATATATATATATATATATATATATATATATATATATATATATGCATATATATATTTAAATAAAATGTGTTAAGAAATTCCAACAAAAGAAAGATGTATATTTAAATAAGGGAGTAGTCACCAACAATGTGTATTTTTTAACATTATTTTATTATTCCGTGTCTTGGTTTTTCATTGAGAATTATGTTTGGATCATTGTAATAATGTTTTTAAGTCATTAAAATCGTTTTTACGCGCGTTTCAGACGTTCTGTGAAGCGTCCTCGTCAGTAATTATTTTCAAATGTGTTGGAGATGTAAAAATGGCAATTTTCCTAGTTCATTTGCAATATTTCCAAGGGGTGGAGGCCTGTAAGTGTTTATTATTCATTGGCATGTTCAATTTTTATTACTCTTTTATTGAGCTTATCCAGGCGCTGACCTGGTTGTAGTCACTCTCTCTTTCTGCTAGTGTTTTTTCTTTTCCTTTATGGTGGGGTAGGATGTGTGTGTGTGTGTGTGTATGTGTGTGTTTGTGTGTGCGCGTGTGTGTGCGTGTGTGTGCGTGTGTGTGTTTGCTTTTATTGGTTTGAGAATGTATATACCGTTTCATAGTATTATGAGGTTATTTTCTTCCTTAGGAAGGTGACTGTGGTCCGACGTCGTTACTAATGTGTATGTGTGAGGAGGGGCAACCAGTTCTTCTGAAATAAGGGAAGGGTTGCTTTCATTCTATTTTGATATTTATTTTTTGGATTCTTGAATTTTAGTATTGTGAATTTCGTTTTAGTCTTTTCGGGTATTCCTTATATTATGTTTGTTTAGAAAGAGGGGTGTATTTAAAATATGTATAGGGGATTTTTTAATGTTTCTATTTATTTGTCTCCCCATATGGGTATGGCCAGACTTAGAATCGGTTCCTAGTGTGGGGGAGATTTTGTTCCCCAGAGGGGGGGGGGCAATTGGAGGGGGTATAGGTATAGGAGGGGGATGATAGAAGGGATGATAGTTGTTTCAGTCATGAGGGGGTTCTCCTCCACTGACTGAGGAGGGAGCGAGGTGTTGAAACAGATATTATACTATGGTTCTTGGTGTTTCCTAGTGTTGTTGGTTTCGAGGTTAAGTAGGGTTGGTATTGTTCAGTGTGTTGTATTAGAGATAGGGGTGTTATGTCTGTGTGTGGCTGTATGCGTGGTGCGTGTGTATGTTTTAATGTGTCGGTTCTGATTTATGTTTGGGTGTCTATATATGTATATGTATGGATATGCATGCGAGTGTACCTTGCATTTCATGTTTTTGTGTGATGATATTAGGCTCTGTTCAGTTCAGGAGTGAATCTGGTGATGAAGTTTTTTTCCTGTGTAAGTAAATAAAAATAATTGTCTGTTTGGAAGATTGACATTATTTTGAAGCTGTTTCCACTGCATGTGTGTACGTGTTTTGAAACATAGAGGTGTCTGTTATCTGCAATTTTGATGTTGCTCTTATGTAAGGCCACTCTATTGCTGAAATTTTTGGTGGCGCCTATGTAGGATTTGTTGCATGTTGTGCATCTTAGTGCATATACTACATTTCTGGAGGTGCAATTTAGATCCTTGCACACACACACACACACACACACACACACACATACACACACACACACACACACACATATATATATATATATATATATATATATATATATATAAACTAACATAAAAACCCTAACCTAGATTTAAAACAGGTCAAGAAACTAGATATCCAGGCTAAATAGAGCACACACAAAGGAACTGGTCAACCAGAGGTCAACCAGAGGTCAACTAGGCCTTTGTCCGGTAAGTGCATGGTCATTGGCTGATAGGAAGAGCGCGGTGGATACTAGAAAGCTGATTGGGTAACTAAAATCTCAATAGAAGGTGCGTATATAAAAACGACACACAACCACAAAATTCACACATAAACCTGAAGAGTCCTAGAATGAATGAAACGCGGAATATTCAGTGTAGCTAATCGCCATATATATTTTATAATTTACTATATATATATATATATATATATATATATATATATATATATATATATAATATATATTTATATATATTTATATTTATATATATATGTATATATATTTATATATATATTTACATGTATATATATTTATATATATATTTATATATATTTATGTATATATATACTTATATATATTTATATATATATATTTATATATATATTTATATATATATATATTTATATTTATATATATATATGAATATTTCTGTGTAGAGCACCATTGAACCATGATACTTGACGTTTGCATTTTAAACTTTAATTCAGGTCATTATATAAAAATAAATTTATAAAATCAGTAGTAGCACAATATACACCATAATGAATTGTGGAGAGGCATGTAAAGCTTCATCCTGGTGCACCACGATGGGTCCCCAATTAGAGCAGACAATCAATCGATTTGATTGAAAAATGGGCGATTTAACCAATTCTGATGGCAATAAAAATATAGGAAACATTTGTTGATCATTAGTCAATCCGGGACAACGTCGGGTATTCCTGCTAGTTTGACATAAAACTTCAATTTTATATATATTATGAAATAATATCTGGACAAAAAAGTATCGTTTAAACTGAGGAGCCATTTTATCGCGAATACGAGTAAAATTTCTTAAATATTTGAAAATACTTTTTACACTAATGATTAAAAAAAATTATATGAATTAACATTTATATTTATTTCAATAAATAGTAGAATTTCTTTTGTAAAATGTAAAACAAATATTTTTACAAAGATTCAATTCAATTAGTGTTGACTGCGACTGACAGAATAAAAATAAATAAATAATACGCTACATATGCTTGTATCAAGGATCGCCTAGTTATAATATACCAATTATTGTACTCTCCGTTGCTACAGACATTTCTTCATTTGACTATCATGTTTGCTGTCCACTACAGGTAACAACCTTTTCTATTGTAACCCTTTTCAAGGACACAACAATGGCGACGAAGATTAGAAGGGATTATGCCGGAAATAGAAAATAATTAAACAAAAAAAGAATAAATAAATAGCTAAAATATGTTCGTTCAATTTAGGATTTTGAAAAGAGATAATTAGAATTAAAACACTTTTTTATTTGTAAAAATGCAATTAATTTTTTTTTTGTGTGCGTCTACAAATCTGTATTCATGAAAACCAGATTTATTTTATGAACATGAAATTTAGAAAGAAATTTGAAGAATTTAGACGAAAATATGTCTTCTCAATATGGCGTGCTTCTTATTTTTATCATTCGCTTTCATTTAATTTTATTTCACGTTTTTGTAAAATGTACATGCATAAAATAAGATTAAAAGTGAAAATAAGTGCTACCAATTTTTTAGTTTATTTATAAACAAATCCAAAGTTATATTTATTTATATATTTATTTTCTGACTGTTATCCTCATTTATGTAGTTGTTGTTGTTTGACCACGTTTCAGCCAATTCATCCTCTGGCCTTCTTCAGGTGGTTAACCGCAAGGATTAGTTGCCCAAAACGTAGCAAGACCACAACAACTATGAAGATAAAGATGACAGTCGACAAATAAATAAATACACAAATTATTCATCTAAAAAATTCCAATAAAAAAAAATTAATATACAATACTATTTGGCACGGACCCGACAATGGAAGACAAGATGAGAACAAAAATTTGGATTTATAAGACCAAAAAATCCAACCATGATCACCTGTTCAGCGACCGTGGCGCAGTGGATAAAGGCGTTGAATATCTACGATCTATGCGAGCATTGTGTAAAGATAGCGGTTTCAATCTTATTCAAAGCAGGTCAGAGGATTAGTTGACCAAAACGTAGTGAGACGACAACAACTATGGAAGGCAGTAATTACTGAGGATACAATTAAGAGACTCCACATTTCTATACCATCGCGGTTAACGACCTGAAGAAGGCTAGAGGATGAGTTGGCCGAAACGTGGTGAAGCAACAACTATGAAGATGAGGATAACAGTCCGAAAATAAATCCTAAGTTACTTTATTGCTTTTATGGTTCTTATTCATTCTTTCTTTTTCTATTTAAAGATTGTATAAAAGAGCGTCAAATTCTCGTATATTAAAAGATTGAAAATGGTTGAAACCATTTACATCCAATAATTTTATAAAGATTAAAACATTACTTTAACAAAATTAGTTTTAGTTTTATGGCAATTAATAATTTAATGACTAAACGGTATTATTTTCTTAAGCCCCATTAAAAAAGAAAAAAACTCCAAAGTTATAAAAAAAAGCAAAGCAAAACAAAATTAAAAATAATCCCGGACAATGCCGGATTAGAGTCATGTATTTTAGGAACAAGTCGCCGGGTCAGAGTAAGAACAACAACTACTTACAACATTTTAAAATGAAATTTTAAAAAATTGAGAAAACTAAAGGAAAATTCTATGATCAGAGTCCAGATTGTTCGTCTGGGAAACACAATACTGCAAGATTGCATCCCAACTAGATATAGCGTAGTTATTTTCAAATCTAATGTGAATAAAATTCTATTGAGCAATCTTCTTAAATAATCAAGCCCTACCCAAGTTCCATCATTACTGATCATGTTGTCTCAACATCTACTGAACACTTTATCCTTATTCTTGAATGGCTTCTGGGCCTCGGTAAACGGTGACATCCTCCACCTGGTTAAGCAAACAAAGTCAGGAAGAATTCTTGGGAACTATCGGATGAAATATTTAACAGAATCTAATCTGCATATTGATGTTGTTTTACCAGTGTACATGTTCTCTTATTTTTTTTTAGTTCAATTGGGAAACACGTTGAACAGAAAGATCGTTCAAAGAGGCACAGCAAACAAATAACAATAATAGATACGAAAAAATTGTTTTACATTTTTTGTTAGTACTTTTTTTAATTTGCTGCTGAGAAGAAAGATGATATTCATTATAATATAAATTTGTCGTTGATAACAAACACGGTAACCATTGGAAAATATTTCTAGTTTGATAAAGTATTTTTTTCAAAGAATTAAATCAGGTGATATTTTATTGTTCTAAAGAACATGGTGAAAGTTTAAAAAAATATTCATTGGCTAGTTAGAATCAAATATTGATTTGTATTATTCAAAGCTATTGACGATGATAACACATAATAATAGACAGGTCTCACTTTATTATAGAGAAGAAGAAGAAGAAGAATTATATTAATGATCTTCCAAATCACATCCTTACATCATTCATAGACATCTATGCTGATGACACTACTATCTATGGTAGCACATCTAAGACCGTAAACGACCAAGTTCTCTCTGATTCTCTCTCCTCTGATCTTGAGCAAGTGGTACAATGGGGAAAGAGGTGGCTTGTTACTTTTAATGCATCTAAAACCAAGCTTTTATCTTTACATCATCAACGCTCTGATCCTCATCTGGCATCAATTGAAATGAATGGCTCTCGTCTTGGGAAGGCCTCATGTTTTGACAAGCTTCTGGGCTTGACCTTTACTCCTGATCTTAAAATGGAACACATACATTAAATCCGTTTATTATTAAATAAATAAATAAAAATAAAACACAAGAAATTATCTGTTTCCAAAAAATTAGGTGGGATCCTTCTATCGATCCGGTAGATATCTCACTACTGATGCAATTTTCTATGTATATAAGAGCGAGGTTCGTCCAAAGATGGAGTACTGTTGCCACATCTGGGCAGGAGCTGCTAGAAATGACTTATCCTGCCTTAATAGAGTTCAAAATAGGCTTTGTTGCCTTGTGGGGGATGTCCTTTTCTCTTCACTACAACCTCTTTCTCACAGATGTTGCGAGTTTGTCTCTGCTTTATCGTTATTTTCATGGCAGGTGCTCGGCTGAGCTCCATTATATGGTCCCCCCTCGCCAAACTTTCACAAGAAACGCCCGTCTAGCAGAAAATACTATCACTAGTTTCCCCCACTTTTTATCTGTGCCTAAACCTAAGCGTAGATTCCATGAGCAAAGCTTCTTTCTTAGAACTGCACGCCAATTGAATTGTTTTCCATTTTTCTGCTTTCCAGCTGACTACAATATGGTTGTCTTCAAGTCTAACGTAAACAAGTTTTTGATGAGCCGTTCCATATAAGTTAACACATTTACCGAATTTCCATTACTAACGGTTACTATATTGTCCAATTTCTACTGTACACTCTTTAACCCTTATCCTCTAGTGACCTCTTGGCCTTGATAAGTGATGATACCTATGTAAAAAAAAAGAGACTGGTATTTCTTTCTGTAAGAAACTTATGTGCTTGTGTAGATTTTGAACCGGGTGTATCTAAGCATCTACTCTGTTTTGCCTGGAACATGGCATCAACCTCTCAGGTTTGCCTATAATTTGATCTAAGACGCTGATCAGCCAATCACAATGCGTGAGAACGAGCAGACGACTTTTGGATAAATATTGAAAGAGAGAGAGAAAAAGAGAAAGAAAAGAAACTAGATGTTACATGGAAAGCGTGGAGACTAACATAACTATGAATTTATTGATGTTAAACAAAAGAAGTATTTTATTCATTTATTTATTTATTTATTTGTCAAAATAAGAAATTAATCGGATCCCAAAAAGAATTATATTACATGTGTCATTATCGCAAATAGAGGCTCCATAAGCGACGGATGGGACTGGAAGTGCACAAAATTCTTACAATTTTAGATATTTTAGATTTCTTACAATTTTAGATACTGTGTTACATTTGGAATGAGAATGCCATGTAATGGTAAAATGTCTAAGAAAAATCAAATACTGATGGCATTGACGCCAGTCACTAGATACCAATATCAGCTTTTATGAAATTAGACCGTGCACTTATCAATTGGCATATTCCTTATTTATTAAATGATTGTCATTTTTGGCAAGTTTGAATCGTTTGTATTCTTACATTTTTTTGTTAGTACTTTTTAATTTTCAGCTGAGAAGAAAGATGGTGTCCATTCTAATATAAATTTGGTGTTGATAACAAATATACAAACCACCAGCAAAATATTCTTTGATTGATAAAATATTTTCTAAATGGAACTGACTCGAATCCTATTTCATTGCTCAAAAAAAGATAGTGCAAGGATTAAAAAAAAAAAAAAAAAATAGCTAGTCATATTGAGTTGTCAGGCTCAATATGACTACTATGATAATTCTGAGAAATAGACCGGATGATTATTATTATAAATAACAACAACAACAACAACAACAACAACAATAATAATAATAATAATAAGAAGAAGAAGAAGAAGAAGAAGAAGAAGAAGAAGAAGAGGTGGAGGAGGAGGAGGAGGAGGAGGAGGAGGAGGAGGAGACTGGTATTTGTTTCTGTAAGAAATTTAGATATCAGTTACTGCGTTACATTTAGAAACGCGGTGCCAAGTAATGGCTAAGAAATCATGGTATCATTTAAGAAAAATCAAATAGTGATAGCATTGTCACTACCTACCTACGCCGGTCACTAATACCAATATCAGTTATTATGAAATTAGATGCTGTACTTATTACTGATTTATTGGCATATTCCTTCTTTATTAAATGATTGTCATTTTTTGGCAAGTTTTGGGGCAATTTGAATCTGTCCATTCGTTTATAATCTGCCGATGATGCCAATGGACGTATCGGATATCAGTTAATACTTTCTTCGTCTGCCACTTCAGCTTATCTCACTGAAAAGCTGGACAGTGATTGGGGAACATGTCCTCAATGATATGCGATTCACTCAAAACAAAATCAGTTGCAAAGGTCATTCAATAATTAAGATTGTCAGCCTCCCTTCCATTCAATTATTTAATCAAAATCAAAATGTTATAATGCGCTATATTACTGCATGGTGTCCCGTCAATAAATAACCTTATTCTTTTATTTAAAATAATTATTGTATCATTTTGTTCATTATAATAGTTAGTTTTGTGTACCCTAATATTCATTTCGTTTGAAAGGTCATTTAATCTCTTTTTTTTTACAAATGAATCACCACTTATCAAGGCTGAGAGGCCACTCGAGGGTAAGGGTTAAAGAGCATACAATGGTCAAAATCACCATATCATAGTAATAGTTATAAGTGTAAATTAGGTAAATTGGATTACTTAAAGGGAACGGCTCATCAAGAACTTGTTTACATTGGACTTGAAGATGGCCATATTATAGTCAACTGGGGGATGAAACATTAGTATCTGTAGGTATTAAAAATAATTAATTATAATCATAATTACTTCCGCCTTTTTAAGAAGCAAGTTTCTTCACAATTGAGCACTGTCTATTGCAATATAAAAGTCAGCCGTTTCACCTGCGTGCGAGATCGTAACACTGTAGTCGCTTGATCACTATAGACAGTTTTTGTCTAACGTTTATACCTTTATAAATGTTTAATTTCATCTGAATATCGTTGTAGTTGACTTGGCTTTATAATTTGTCCCTTGCTAATGGATACAGAGATGGCTCCATTGAAAAGTCTGAATCCCACAACCAGCGGCAATCATAACTTCCTGTACCAATGATTCTAGAAGGATGAAACCCTAGTGTCTGCACGCATTAAAAATAATTATTTATACTTTATATGCGAATATATATATATATATATATATATATATATAAATATATAATTATTTTTTTACTATAATAATTAAATACCTACAGACACTAGTGTTTCATCCTTTCGGGATTCTTCAGTGCAGGGTGTCACGATTACTACCAGTCGAACGATTCGAACTCCGCGACACGAGACATCTCTGGCTCGATTAGCGGAGGCCGTATCCATTCGGCCACTAGTAACCGTGTGAAATAGCGTTGAATTTTTAAACATTTTAATTTAAATGTACATTACGTCAGACAGACAGTGATCAAATCGTTATACGATGATCTACGCATAAGAGCTAAATTGACCGACTTTTTAATTCAACAGAAAGTGCTCAACGATAAGAAACGAATTTCTTAAAGGGGCTAAATATATATAAATATATATATATATATATATATATATATATATATAAGTATAAATTTGGGATATATATATATGTATAAATTTAGGATATATATATATATGTACCTCATTTGTTTAAAGTGATATATATATATATATATATTATATCCTTACCTCATTTTATTAGAAGTGATAC
Source organism: Euprymna scolopes (assembly GCF_053919585.1). Taxonomy (NCBI): domain Eukaryota; kingdom Metazoa; phylum Mollusca; class Cephalopoda; order Sepiida; family Sepiolidae; genus Euprymna; species Euprymna scolopes. The sequence goes on from NC_136502.1 coordinate 20,917,637, forward strand.
ATACATACATACATACATACATATATATATATATATATATATATATTCTTATAATTGTAATTCTTTATACATATATATATATATATATATATATATATATATATATATATATATATATATATATATATATATCCCAAATGTATAAAAGTTGTGTTAATCTCTAGTATATCTAAAAGAATATCCGGGTTATCACAAAAAGAAAAATATATTTAACAAAAATAAAAACTGCTATAATAAAGACTTAATGAAATCTGGTTACAATGGGAAAATAAAATTTATTGAGGAGGCTAATCATAAAAATAATAGGATAAACAACACAATTTCATATAACATGGCAATGGAAAAAAGAAGTAACCCTAAGAAGGGAAGGGGGATTAAAAATAGTAATAAGGACACTAAGAAAGAAGTCAGTAACAATGCAATGAGGTGAAAAAAATATAAGAGAAATAGGCGAAGGAAACAAATGTGGTTCAACCCTCCCCCCGTACAATGAGTATATTCTAAATGATATCCCTAGAGAATTATATATATATATATATATATATATATATATATATATATATATATATATATATATATATATATTGAGTTATAAAAATATATGTCGATTAAGCTCACAGAATCTTTCACGTTTCATCTCCATAGGATATGTAGCTGAATTGGCATATATTTTCATAACTTACTACCTAACTCTAACCGTTTATTAAGTTCTGTTGAAGTAAATAGTGACAATCGATACATAAGATAGTACTATATTTTCCTTATAACATAATATTTTTATATTACTCATTTTAATCTTAATTTTATTATTTATTTTTATTTCTATTTAAACTGCCTCGAAGACCTGGCGTTTCCCGAAATTGAATGAAGATTAATGCCTACACTTACATTTATTGTCATCGAAATCGGTGAAATCGCCCATTTTTTAATCAAATCGATAGAATGCCTACTCTAGCCAGAGACCCACCAAAGTGCAATTGGAGAAAGTTTCACATGCTTCCCCGCTGCGATATACTTTACAATACATTGCAGTCTACATTGCACTGTAGAGAACCTACTGTTTATTTTATAAAATTATTTTTATATAATGACTTGATTTAAAGTTTAAAACGTCACTATCAAGTATTATGATTCAATTCTGCTTTAAACAGAAATATTCATTTTGAATGCACTTCTCTTATTAAATAACCTATTGCTGATTTTATACATCTGTGCTTGTGCAGGGATATAATTTTTCAAATGCACTTATGATATATGACTGGGTAGAAACTTTAAGTAATTCATAATTTTATTCTTAGTATCGCCTGCATTAATGATTAAATCTTCAACTTCCAGAAGATGGCCACTTAGAAGTAATTACAACTTAACACTTATATCCATTGCGCTGCATGTTTTTGTAGACAATTTTAGTATGAATCAGCATGGTACGATATTTATAGCAGTTTTTTTTTGTTTTTATTTTTACATAGGCATCACCACTTATTAAGGCCCAGAGACCATTCAAGGTAAGGGTTAAGAGTGTATTAGTAGTACAGTAGTCAATTGGACAATATAGTAATCGTTAGTAATGGAAATTCGGTAAATTTGTTAACATAAGTGAAACGGCTCATCAAGAATTTGTTTACATTGGACTTGAAGACAATCAGATTGTAGTCAGCTCGAAAGCAAGAAAACGGAAAACAGTTCCACAGGCGTGCACTTCAAAGAATGGGGTTTATGTTTAGGTTTAGGCACCAATAAAGAGTGGGGGGGAATTATTGATGGTGTTTTCAGCTAGACGAGTGTTTTTTGTGAAAGTTTTGCGAGGGGGGGGGCCATAGATTGAAGTTCAGTCGAGCGCTTGCCATGATTTTTGTTACTATTAGTTTCCCCAATTCTTTCAGGTCATATCAATCGTACTAATCAATCATACTATTAATACATCTGCCATGCACAAAATAAAAATTGCTCAAAACACGCGCACACACACACACACACACTTTTCGTATGCACACTTTTATTGATAGTACACACATGAAACTGTAATCCCCTTCGAAGTAATCTCCTCCGGCTGCAATGCATTTGTTGTACCGTTCCAACAACTTCTGGAAAGCCCATAGAAGTCTTCCTGTGTGAGCATCTCAATAGCCCTCATCACAGCTTCTTTCATCTCCTCAATTGTCTCATAACGACAGCCTCTAAGGTTTTCCTTGAGCTTAGGGAATAACCAAAAGTCACAGGGTGCAAGGTCTGGACTGCGGGATCTGAATTCATCAGCTCGGCCATCTCCCTGTTGTCATGACAACATCTTCCTTTCTGATCTCTGAGCACTCTTCGGACAAACTTCACAAAAATCTTCCACATCTTTAGTTCCTTGTGAATAATTATGTGTAAAGTATCCACACTGACATCAAACTGTGCACTTATTGTCTCTATAGACACAGGACAGTCTTTATTTGGCCAATCAACTCTGGTGTTCTGACTTATTAATTCCTCTTACACCTCTCATCATCCCTCACAGACTTCCTGCCTTCCTTGAATCTCTTACACCACTCAAAAACTGATGCTCGATTCAGGCAAGATGGCCCAAAAGCAGTCTAAAGCATTCCATACGTTTACGAGGCATTTTTTCCAAGAGAGAATTTTTTTCTAAAAGAGAATTTTATTGCATATCGTTCTTCTAAAATATCAAGATTACATTTTTAAAATTCATCAGCTGTGGTAATGAGGCCTGTATAAAACCTACTGTTGATTCATTTGTAGCTGTTCATTTGAACCTGAAATCATAACAATAGGTCAATCATCTCCATAAGATGTATAGCAATAACATACTGAATTTTCAAGAGTCTGCGACAATTTTAAATGCGTGTACAAAAAAAAGTCTGGAAACTTATCGTACTTACAAGAAGGGCCACATGAAGGTTGTCAACACAACCTGTAAGCAATATTACAGAACCGACTGGATTCGAACTCTGACACTCCCAGATCATACGATTGCATTAAGTAAGAAATAATAATAACGTTCAAATGTGTTGGGTAAAAAAAAAAATTATTAAAAAATAAGAATGAGTGCATTTAATCAGTGTTTGCCAGTGAGTATATCCAATCATCCTTGGGGCAAATGGCATAAAGCACATGTCCTACGATTCTGCCCGACCTCCAGGCTGCAAACTCCTCTGGATGACTCAAAAGAACAAAAGCCTGAATGTAACTTGCCTTTTTGTGAACAAAACTGCGACAAAAATGATTAGACAAAAATAAATTACGATGAAAGAATTCCGTCAATCGCCGGCGGGTGGTGACATCCATTATTCTTACCATGTCCTTTGCAATCACAGAAACCTTTGCAATACGCCAGCACATATCATGCTGTTACTGAACAATAGGTCCCCCCCCCAAAATGTCAATGTGGATTCTAACGTGTGCGTCACCATTTAGAACTGTGACTAATATCTGAAACACACGTCTTAACTATAATATTTATTTATTTGATTTAGTTTGTCTGTGTGAGGCATATCAACCTTTTTGTACTATATAATGCTGAAACAAGATCGATGGCAGGAGTAAAAGGGGCAAGTGCTTGGGCACCCCTAGAACTTCCTTCTGCACGTCCTTGCACACACACACACACACACACACACACACACACACACACACACACACACACATATACATATATATATATTTTTTACAAGGTGTTCACCACTTATCAAGGCCCGGAAGCCACTCGAGGATAAGGGTTATTGTGTGTACAGTAATCAATGGGATAGTATCGTAGTAATCGTTAATATTGGAGATTTGATAAAGTGCTTTACTTAAGGGAGCGGTTCATCAGGAATTTGTTTATGTTGAACTTGAAGACATCCAAGTTGTAGTCAGGTGGGAAAAAGGCAAACGGAAGAGAGTTCCACAGGTGTGCACTTCTGAGAAAGAAGCTTTGTTCATGCATGGAATCTACGTTTTGGTTTTGGCACAGATAAAGAGTGGGGAAAAATTTTTGACAGTGGTTTCAGCTAAACGGGTGTTTACCATGAAAGATTGGCGAGGGGGTACCAGAGATTGGAGCTCAGACGAGAACTTGCCATAGAAGTAACGATAAAACAAAGACCGGCTCGCAACGTCTCTTCTGTATATATATATATATATATATATATATATATATATATATATATATATATATATACGACGATTTCCAACCACGAGATAGATTGGAAGGACAAGGAACTTGATAAATGGGCATCTCACAAATTGAACGACAACCAAAAGAAACGCCGTTATGAAGCGTCATCTTCCCTTCTTTCACGCAACAAGAAAGATCCATTTCTTGACCGGGTTAGGACTTGCGATGAAAAGTGGGTGCTTTCCAACAACCGGCGACGCTCAACTCAGTGGTTAGACGCCGACGAAGTTCCACAACAATTCCCGAAGCCAGAGTTGCAACAAAAGAATGTCATGCTGACTGTTTGCGGGTCTGCAACAGGGTTCATTCATTACAGTTTTTTGAATGTAGGTAAAACCATTACGGCAGTAAAGTACTGTCAATAAATGGATGAAATGCATTAGAAACTCCGACAATAACGCCCAGAATTAGTCAACAGAAAAGGCCTAACTCTCCTCCACGACAATGCCCGACTGCACGTTGATAAACCGATCCTGCAGAAGTTGAACAAATTAGGATACGAAACTCTGCCTCATCTGCCATTCTCTCCGGACCTCTAACGTACCGACTACCACATTTTCAAGCATCTCAACAACTTTCTGCGATATAAAAAAAAAAACACCTTCAATGACTTTATCTTCACCAGAACGCAGGATTTTTACGTTACTGGCATAAATGCACTTGTTTTGCGCTGATGGTGTCTACTTCTTTTACTTTTTTTTTTTACTTTGTTTACTTTTTTTACTTTTTTTAAATTTTTATTTATTTCTTTTACTTTTTATTTTACTTTTCATTTTATTATTATTTTTACTTTTTCTTTTACTTTTTTCTTTTACTTTTATTTGTTACGTGATAAGGGCTGTCCCCTTTTCATGTAAGTATAAAAATAGAGAGATTTAGTTAAAATGAAAATGAAATAGAATAGACGAAATTCGAACCTCGTAATTTAGGTTTAGAAATAGATTACGAGAGAGAATTAGTAATGGAATGTGAAAACAAACCATTGTTTAGCTTAGAGATAAATAGTTTCAAGAAAAGAATGTGCGTTGTCAATTCTGTTATGAAAAATTCAATTGAGGAATGCAACTACAAGATAATTTAATAAACATGTTTTTAACATATTGGAAATATAGGTCACTGGGAATATAGGTAAAAATGTCTTTTGTAAACAAAGGAAAAGGTTTTGGACACGCATTTCCAGAACACGTGAAAGAAGACACATGTTTAACATGTGTATGACGTCATGGAAAATGGGCAGTTCTCGGTATAGTTGGAAAACTTTAGAGTTAAGCGAGGGTAAACTGAGAGAGAGTCTGATGACGACAGACGACAGTCGAGTTGGGATTCGAACGTCTAGAAGCGAGACGGTCACTTTTGAAAGTTAGAATGCGAAGCTTTGAATTCTTGATGATGAAAACCACGACCGGTCGTGAGAAGAAATAAACCCATCATGTGTTTTTATAAACGTCGTCTTTGTGTTATAATTCTACCAAAAGGTAAATTGAAAATGTTTCTCGACATTTCATATCTACAATGTGAACACTAAGACTGTCTCAGCACTCAAAGAGCTTCTAAACTTCTACGTATGAACATTTTATATATATGAATCTTTTCATAACAGAAACAAAAACAATCTCTCTTACAACATCCCTCTCTCTAAAACTCATCAACATCTCTCTAATAAGACTCACTTTTAAGAAAACCTATATATAACATATTTATTTACTTCTTTTAATTTTTTTACTTTTTTTTGAGCCGAGATATGCACATGTACATAAAAAATTAATAGTATCTAGAACTTTTTTGCCAACCTATATATATATATCTGTGTGTGTGTGTGTGTGTGTGTGTGTGTGTGTGTATGTGTGTGTGTGTGTGTACTTACAGTAATAAAAAAAATAAAATATAAATTAAATAAAAAAAGAAGGAAAAATAGACCCTTCCTCAAATTTCCCTCTCTGACAGACAACTTAGCTAAATGAAACAAATCAATAAAAGTAAACTAATAAATAAAAACCAAAGTCAAATATCATAAATGAAATAAATTATCTTTATCTATATAAAAGCAACCGGAAAAGCCTTTTTAACAGCAACAAAATTACGCCTGATGACGATCACGGATGGAAAGCGCTTGAATAAAAAAGGCTTGCACAGAAATCCCCCGGTTACCTATCACACCTGGAATCAAAATCAATGGTTGTTAAATCGAAAAAATTAACAGGAAAATCAAGAAAAAAAGCTGCCTTGTAATTAACCGACTGCGACATAAATATACGCATATATATATATATATATATATATATATATATATATATATATATATATATATATATATATATATATGAAAAATGAGGAAATACTTGTGTGTCTATTCCTTTTAACGTGGCATCTTTAAAGTAAAAATTATATATATATATATATATATATATATATATATATGAATATATATGAATATATATACGAATATAGAGAAATAAAAGAGAAACAAACCGTATTATGTGTGCATCAACGTTTCGTCTTTATTTCGAGACCTCCTCTGGATGAATGAGATTAAGAAACAAAAAATACCAGTACAAAATATTCACGTGCAAAGTGTGACGCTGTTCTATTTCAGAAAAACGGAAAAAGACTTTGGAAATTCAAAAAGGAGGGGGGAGGGCTTGCGCTGTTAAAGAGAGGGAAATTTTTAGTGACGTCATATAGTCGTTAATGTAATTTTAACAAAATATGAACGCAGTTAATATTCTTACTGGAGAGAAATATATCTGTTGAAATTCAAATATAGGTTTGTAACAGAAATGAAATGAGTGTTATGTAATTTATTGATTGAGATTATATGTATTAATTATTATAGGGGGCATTTGAATGGTGTGAGAGGGTTAACCTGTGTCTACAATTAAAGTATGTTCTTTTAATAAAAGTTTGCTTATTAATGGCGCTATGTTATAGAAACCTGCACGCTGTTTAATTGTGCTTGAATTTGCGATAAGCGCAGATTCAAGAAGTCTCCGGCGCGGTTTATTTGAAATAAATTTAACTACTTTAGCCTGTTTAAAGTCAAAGGTGTGATTATGCTGCAATGAATGAGAGAATAATGCACTTAGAGAATTGCTATTTTATATATCTCTTTTATGTTCACTGAGCCTTTTTCCAATTTACGCTGGGTTTCACCAACGTATTTATGATGGCAATTTTAGCAAGGAATAGTGTATATACCTCAATTGGAAACTTGTTTGTTTTGGAGATGTTTTGGAGTTCTTAATATTTTTCTTATGGTTACTGATGTGGTTTGTACGATAGGAATTTCTAGTTTGTTTAGTGTGTTATAGATTATTGTATTATTGGTGTGTGTAGGTAAAGGAAGTCTGTTTATGAGAGAAGAGTCTGGTGTCTATGATTTTTTATTATTTATCCTAGAATATATTTGTGTAGCTTTTCTCGTAGCATTCAAGATTAAATATGTCGGATATTGCAAGGTTTTCAAAATGTTTGTGAGGTATTTGAATTCTTCGTCCAGATATTCAGGACTGCAAATTCTGAAATCGTGTAAGAAGAAACCAATTATCATCCCTGTTTTTATTTTATTATTATGGTGTGAATAGAAATGTATGTAATCATTTTTGTGTGTAGTTTTGCGGTGAACTTTGAAGGATAATTTATTATTGGATTTTATAATAAGTATGTCTAGAAAAGGTACTGAGTTATTGCTTTCTGTTTCATAGGTAACATAGACTGAGTCTAATTTGTCTCTAATGCTATTTATGCGTGTGTTTTCAGGAAGAAAAATTAAAATGTCGTCAATGTATCTAAAATACGAATATATATATATATATATATATGAATATATATATATATATTCATATATATATATTCATATATATAAATATATTCTTATATTTATTTACATATGCATATATATGTATATGAATATATCTCCATATGAATATATATATAAACATATATGTATAAAATATATATACGATTATATATATATGAATATATATGTATATATGATATATATCATATACATATATGTTTATATATATATGAATATATATGTATATATGATATATATCATATACATATATGATATATATATATATGAATATATATATATACGAATATATATGAATATATATATATATATATATATATATATGAATATATGTATATATTTATATATTTATATACATATGAATATATATATATGACTATATATACATATATGAATATGTATAGATATATATGAATATATATCTCTCTATATATCTATATACATATATATATATACATATACATATATATACATATATATACGTATGTAATACATATACATATATAATACATATATATACGCACACACGCACACACGCACACACACACAACTGAATCAGAAAATAATTTTATTTCGGCTGTAACTGGTCTCTTTTATATGTGAAGTATATCTTATTACTCCGCAATAGAAGTTTCTAAACGTTTGTTGTTTGTTATTTAATCCTTAGTAAATCCTGTCCAAATCCCTCTCAAGATAAAATGCTGCCGTTCTTCTGGTCACTTTTGTGAAGATATTCGATACTTTCCTTCGAGATAGGTCTAAGACACTCTGCGGGATTGAGTCCAGCAGGGAAATTTCCTGGTCAATTTCCAAATCACTTTTTGCCGGCTAAATAATGCATTTCCAAACGTTGCTTGACTCTGAACGTGACTCAATGCAATCCATCTCCGTAACGAAATGAGTCAGGGATCAAAACTCTGCAAAAATATGATTTACGTAAAAAAACAAATTTGAAAAAATTGGTAGGAAAACTCGAGAATACAATTGGTGTGAATGTTGGACCTATTAAGATCGTTAAGATGCGTTCAATACTTTACGCTTACTCTTCCTTTTAACCAAAATATTTAACTGCAAAATATTTATGCTCCTTCTGTAAAGAAAGTTATGTCTTACCTTTTCTTTGAAAATTATTAATACGACAATCACGATCACACAAAATCTAATAATTTAATATAGTAATATTATGGTAAAAGATGATACAACCAGGGCAGAACAAAACAAATGTTATGAAATTGAACTTGAATATCAAAAAAGGCAAAATTAATTTTTTGAACGGAACAGTTTTGCACCACTTTTCTCTTTTCTTTCCAAAAATTCAAATCAAGATATAATGTCTTCAACCTTCTGCATTATAGTTCCCTTTGTTCTTTACCCTTTTTCTTGGACACTAATGGGACGATTTGGCTGCATTTTTGCATAGAACTTTGCCATGGTAAGATGCAGCGAACTAAGTATTGTGGTATCCGTTCGATGTACAGCTAGGAGTTAATAGGGATTAGTATTAAATGTAAAATGAGTACAAAATTAACCATAATTAACCATCAATTTAGTACAAAAAACTCATTTTAAGTAAACAGGCTATCATTTTTGCTTATTTTTAACAGATAAAATATATAGTATCACTATAATATTTATTCTAAATTTGATCAAAATCCATTAACTGATTTTGCTTTTAAAAAATGTGTAAAATTTAAAGCTTAAGCTTAAGGGGTCTAAAGAAGAAATTGAAATTCGGGGAAACTGGCTTAATTTGTGCTGAAAGAATATGGATCAAATTTAATGAAAATCTGAAATATTGTAAGGTTGTATCCACATTATACCACCTAAATTCTTTTCTTTCTTTTTTTTTTTTTTTAAATATGCTGAATAAACTGGGGAATAGTAATTGGTGTGTAATACATTTTTTGTTTAATAATTTCAGAAAAATCAATTATATCTGAATGTTCATGAAAGACTTCCAACCCCTTTTTACCCTTTGACATGAAAGTAAATTAAACTAAACATAGCCTACATTTGGACCCTTTATGCCCATCAGCTGTGTTCCTAAATTCATAATGATCGGTTAATTAGTTTAAGAGTGCATCCGATACATACAACTATACGAATATGCAAACATAACTTTGCATATGTAGAACTGCAAATAAATGACAATAGCGATATTATAAAATGGTTTGACACAATGTTACAATCGTAAGAATTTAATAATTTTTATCATTTCGATTATCTGAACTACCATAGGCATCGCAGATGAACATGTTGCATGACGAGTAAAGGCGTTAAATACAATCAGTTATATGTGACAGTCTTCTGGAGGTTGATGGTTTATTCTTCACTACAAATGAATAACATTTATATATCAATACGGTAGCGTATGTGTTATTTATTTCGTGTGTCTGCCGTTTAATCGTTACAGACTTCCATTTCTTTTAATAAATAATTTTACCAAGAATTCTTCATAAGTTTTGGTTTCGGTTTCGATTATAGCTGATGACATTCAAGTCAATCATTTTTTTAAAATAATTTTGACTAGAATAGAATAGAAGTTTTGGTTTCGGTTTCGATTATAGCCGAAGGAACTAAAGTTATATATATATATATATATATATATATATATATATATATATATATATATATAATATAAAGCTGAATGTGTGTGTGTGTGTGTGTGTGTGTGTGTGTGGTCACGAATAGACTCCTATATGGTTGACTATTTTAAAAAAACTGATTACATATAATGATAGAAGATGTATTGAGACACAGGAATGGGTATGTTTGATCTGGCAGAACGGTGGTTCATTAAAATTGTGGGGTCTGCGTTCGCGCCTCGTCCACAAAGTATGGAAATAAAAAATTTAAAAGTAAAAAAAAGATATAGATGTACATAATAATACTTTGATAAGTATGTTTTAACTTAAATAGGGATGGTATAATAAAATTGTGGGGTCTGCGTTCTCGCCTGGCCTCCATAGAATGGAAATAGGCACAAACTTTAATAAAGACTTTTCATATCTATCTGCGTAAGTATACTTTGATAATTATGTTTCAGTTTGAAGAAATATAGTATAATAAAATTATGGAGTGTTCGTTCCCACCTGACCTCCATAGAATGGTTATATGTCACACAGTTTAACAAGGTTTTTTCATATAGATCCACAGAATATTGTGATAAGTGTTTCAGTGTGAACAGGTATGGTATAATAAATTATGTGGTTTATCTATTTTATTTTTACTTTCATCATATTTTTCTTTGGTTTTGATACCCCCAAATTCAACCCAAATTTACAATCCTTCCTTTTCATAACCTATCATACTTTCATAAATCAGAGTCCATTTTCTGTAGGCTGTTTTTGAACCCAGTCAACGACGGGTACCTTCGCTAGTGTATATATATATATATATATATATATATATATATATATATATATATATATATATATATATATATATATATATATATATATATATTCATTCATAAGCTTTGGTTTCGGTTTCGATTCAAGCTGATGCACCCAAGTAATATGGATATATTTTCTTTATTTCTGAAATCGTAACTTTATAATATATAAAAATCGATAGAACATTAACTCTATAATAATATGTACGAAATCTGCAATAATTAAAATAGCATATTTAAGCGTACTTTACAACTGGGCTACGCCAGGCGTCCCTATTAGCTTAGATAAATACTTTTACAGTTTTAACAAAAGAGCTACAATAATATCAGAGGGTCTCCATTTACACTGAACATCTACAGAATGCTAAAATCCATATATTATACACGAATGAGTCCCCTGCGGAATTTGCATAGATCCCGCTAGTGAAATAATGATTATAATAATGATAGTAATAAAAGGTGGAGCAGAAATAACTGGTGTTTTTGAAATTGTTATATGTCATATATTATTAGATATACATCAAATAGGTACCTTTTTTTTTCTTTTTTCATGCAAAGAAATGCCATTTTATAATTTAATGATAAATTATGGTGTGCTATAAGAGACACTGGGCTGATTGAACCTTACTTTTTTTAAGATAATGCTGGAAATTCTGTTTACTGTTAACTTGAAACGTTACATTCAAATGATCAATAATTTATTTCTGCTTGAGTTAAGATGAAATCGAATTCCAATAAACGTATGTGATGTCATCAAGATGAAGTGACGATACAGCCATAAATTCAATGGACGTTCTCTGACGAATTTTTGGCAGACGGCTTATTTCCAGATTTGTTGAAAATCCACGATCTCCCCGGTTCCCCTATTTGTCCAAATGTGATTTTTTTTTTTTATATTGTGGGAATATGTTAAGGCACATGTTTATCAAAAAAAGACACGTAACATTGAAGAATTGAAGGAAGAGCTTCCTCTTGTAATTGTAGAGACCTGCTGCAGAGAGTAGATGCATACTTAAACACATTAATATTTGCATCACTGAACATCGACATCACATGAAAGATATCATGTTTCACACCAGACGGTTTAAAATGACAAACCTTGTCGAAAAAATTGAAGAAAAAAATGATCCCATTTAAAAAAAAAAAATGTCATATTTCATGATTTTTTAAAAACATCTGTTATTTCTGCCTGGCTCTGTACTAATGTTTATACTAATAATAACTATAATAATAATAACTAATAATAACAATAAACATTAAAATGATAATAAGAATGATTATGATAGCAATATGGCAATAGCATTAATAGTGGTAATAATAATAATGATAATAATGATAATAATGATAATAATAACTAAACACAGATAACACCTATAATAGTAGGAGCACCAGGAACACTCCCAAAACACTTTGAAAAAAGATTGGGAGAGATTGGAAGCAGAGGGATGACTAAGATGAGAAAATGGATAACAATAATGAAAACAGCTGAAATATTAAGAAAAACTCTTGAATGCAGAGACTAATGCACTTGAAATACAAGTGCTAGCCAGACATATAGAAACTGCTATAGAAGTAAAACACAAAGAACCACCACACGGAATCAAGAAAACTGAAACTGTATAATTGTAAGACCCCCCCCCCAAAAAAAAATTGTAATGCCGACATCAACTGACACCAAATATTCTAGGAGAGTCGGAGAGGATGGTAAGATCGACGAGGGAAAGCATTAACCAGACCTCCATTGAATGAGTGCAAAGAGGACTGGGATCTTGGGGAGGCTTATTGCAACTCAAATTCCAGTAAAGACCAATGGTTGCTGCCAGCATGAAATCAATGGTAAACAATTGCTGTGATAACTTAGATTTCTTCAAGTTCAACATAAACAAATTCCTGCTGAACCGCCCCCTTAAGTAAGTCACTTTATCAAATCCCCAATACTAACGATTACTACGATACTATCCCATTGATTACTGTATACACAATAACCCTTATCCCCGAGTGGCTTCCGGGCCTTGATAAGTGGTGACTACTAAAACAAAAAAACACAATTAATTTGAAATGGTTATTAAAAGAGATGGTGAGTACTGGAAATCTGGGGAGTACTTGTTATTGCTCAGATTCCAAAAAACACCACAGGTCGCTTTCGAGTTCTTGTTTTTCTAATGATGTTA
>NC_136502.1:20936174-21013674 GCF_053919585.1 Euprymna scolopes
CTTTTCGTTATTTGGACACAACGATTTTACAATACTACAGCATCGAATCTTATTATATTTAAATATAGATGAATAATACTTACAAACACGTATCAGCATATTGATTCTTGGAAACAAATATTTTTGCTCTATAGGTAAGAATTTTTACAGCAAACATTTATTTGTTTATTTTTATATTTTTGTTCTTTGTCAGGTGTCAATTCCTCAACGTTAAGCATGAAGATTTCGCAAAAAATAATAAAAACATTGAATGACAAAATCTGCAAATGCGAAAAAAGAAATGTGCATTTTATCAAGTTTTGTTGACAGATATGAGAATTGCTGCAAGAAATGATTTGCCATTTAATGAAAAATACAAATAAAAAATAAATCTATTACTTCTTCCAGTTTTATCCGACTTCCCTTCATTCATTTTCACATTTTTTTTCAAATTTTACTGACTTCAGTTTTTCTTTCTTTAATTCTTTTATTTTTTCATTTTTCTTTCTTTCCTTCCTTCTTTCATTCTTTCTTTATTTATTTATTTATTCTTCCAGTTTTATTTATCCTGTTTCAATTTTATTCATTCTATTTTTCATTCAACCAGTATGTTTTTCATTTTGCTGTTTTTACTCTTTCATCTTTCTACTTTTATATTTTCTGTATTATTCCCATGCATCTTTTTTTCATTCTTTTTATATTTCATTTGTTCTTCAGTCTTCTTCGATATATCTTCCTTCATTCACTTTTATCTTAGCAGTTTTTCTCCTTCAAAATCCTGCTTCCGTTCATCATTTATTTATTCGTTCACTTTTTCCTATATTCTTTTTCATTCACTTTCTTCATTCTCGATTTCATTCATCCATTTTTCTTCATTTTTCATTTATCCTTCTCTCTTTCAATCTTTCAATCGTTTTTTTTATCTCTTTTATTTTTTATTCTTAATTTTTGTCTATTTTTCCTTTTCTATTTTCTTCCTCGAATCTTCATCATCTCTTCATGCTCCCCAAATTCTTTTTTTATTTTATTTTATATTTCCTTCTGTCCTTTTTTTTTGATTCTTTAAATCGTTACCTTCCCCTGCCCCCTTCTTTCTAATCGTCTTCATATCTTTTGGTTTATCTTCTTTTGTTCACATTTGTAATTTTCATCTATGTGCTTCTTCATTCTCTCTCTCTCTCTCTCTCTCTCTCTCTCTCTCTCTCTCTCTCTCTCTCTCTCTCGTATTCTTCGGCTATATTTTCTATATATATATCAAAACCAGTGGCTGTCTGTGTGTATATGTTTGCATGTTTCTTATAGAAAGAAAAATAAGAGATTCCACATAAAATCTAAAAGTGTATTCTATGTAAAATTTCCTGGGGAAGACAATGGAAGCGTTCCTGAATCCATATGTACGTTGATATAACCCCCTTGAAACTTAAAATACATCCCATTTTGTGTGAAATTTAAATCATATGCATAAAATGTTTTATGAAAGACAATGGAAGTGGTCATCCTAACCTAAAAGAGCTACGGTGCCATACCTCCGTTAAAACTTCAAATAAACCCTATTTTGTGCATTCATTCTTTTTGCAGACTGTCATCGTGGCACAGTGGATAGAGGCGTTGAGTCTCTACAGTTCCATCTGAGCATTGTCTGAAGAGAGCGGTTTCAATCCTATCTTCGAAAGTCAGAGGATTAATTAGCCAAAATGTAGTGAGACAACAACTATGGAAGGCAGTAATTACTGAGAATAAGTTGCAGGTTTCAGCATTCCTATCCCGTCGCGATTAATCACCTGAAGAAGGCCAGAGGATGAGTTAGCCGAAATGTGGTTAAACAAAAACCATGAAGACGAGGGTAACAATCCACAAAAAGAATGAACGCACAAATTATGAAACCTCATTTCAAAGGTGACCAAAAAATTAAAAAAAATAAAATAAAATCCTATCTTGATAGATTTTTTAAAATTTTCCGATCAGGCAATAAAAATGGTTTTAAAACCCTACGCTCCCCTTCTATGTGATGAATATGTAATGCCCCCTGCCTCTAACAGGCCCATAGGGAGAGAATCTCCTTAAAACTTCAAATATCATCATCTGCTATCAAATATCAGATTTTAATGAAATTTAAAACAGATTTATAAGTCATTAATTCAGAGAGTGTTCTAATGTTTCGATTTCTTCCGACTATATTAAGGGGCAAGTGATGAACAGTAAAAACAAAAAAAGTAATGTGCTGTTAGGGGAATATTGAAAAAGCCCATAGTGATCATCTTTTAATACCGAACAATATCGGGTCTTCCCGCTAGTTTTTACTGTTTCTTTCTTCTGTATTTAAGTCCTTTAATAGTTTAAACTTTTTCCTTATTTTTTTGGTAGACGTTACCTTCACCGCTTTCAATCTCTTTCATTCGTAAATCTTTTCACAACATCCTTATTTCTCGCTTTCATTCTTTCTATTCTTCACTTTCCTTTCCTTCTCTATTTCATTCTCCTTTCCTTTTATATTTCCTTCTTTCATTCATCAATTCCAGTCTCCTTCATCTCTTCAGTTTCCCTTTTCTTCCTTCTCTTCAATTCCTTGATTCACTCTGTTGCAGTTTTCGTCTTTTCTTGCCATAAAAATTTCTCACTCTTTTCTCTCTTTTATCCTTCCTGATTAAGTCATTTGATTTTCATTCATTTAATTTTATTCATCTTTCCTTTTTTTATTCAGTCTTGCATTCAAACAGCATTCTTCAACTTCTCTTTCTTTCTATCGTTTTCTTCTTCACTTTTTATTCATTTACTCTGTCTTCTTCATTTTCTCTTCATGCACTCTCTCTTTTATCCTTCTATGTCTTCATTCTCTTTCAATAAACCAGTATTCTTTCATTTTCATTCTTCTCTCTTTCATTCAACCAGTATTCTTCATTTGTTTTTCAGTCATTCTTTTTTATTTAACCAATCTTCTTTAATTTTCTCTCTTTCATTCAACCAGTATTTTTCAATTTTCATTCTTTTCATTCAGCCAGTCTTCTTCATTTCTTATTTTTCTCTCTTTCATTCAACCAATCTTCTTCAATTTTCATTCCCTCTCTTTCATTCAACCAGTCTTGTTCATTTTTTATTTTTCTCTCTTTCATTCAACCAATCTTCTTCAATTTTCATTCCCTCTCTTTCATTCAACCAGTCTTCTTCATTTTTTATTTTTCTCTCTTTCATTCAACCAATCTTCTTCAATTTTCATTCCCTCTCTTTCATTCAACCAGTCTTCTTCATTTTTTAGTCTTTTCTTTTCTTCTTCACTATTTCAGACTTATGCGTCTTCTCTTTTTTTTCCTGCTTACATTGTTTAAATTCTCCATATTGCCTCGTAGACGGACATTTTCTCTATAAATCTATTATCAACTACGTCTATTGTATAAAAGACAATCTGCAAAACATGGTATTAGTTTCCCTTATCAAAACATTCTCTTATTGCTGATCCTTAAACCAAGCTGTCCCTAAGGAAATTATCACGATTAAGATGTAGGTAAATAATGATAATGCAAAAATATATTGAAATTTTTTCTAAATGTAATTTTTGAGGGATTAAGCATTGCCCAAAAGTTTATTATCTTCGCATTCATATATTTTCATGTTTTTTTAAAAACGTGTTCAAATCGTAATTACAAACTAAAAATGCATCATTTAGTATTTAAGCACTTTTAGATTTCCCATGATGGAAGTGGCTATGTAGTTCTTACTTTGTATTTTTTATTTATTAAAGTTAGTAATTAAATAGTTTAGTAACAGCTATATATTAATACGAGTACATACTCTCTATAAATCTAATTAGAGTAATATAAGAAGTATATATATATATATATATATATATATATATATATATATATATATATGTGTGTGTGTGTGTGTATGTGTGTGTATATCTCTATATATATTAAACATTAGTAGTATATATACATATATATATGTATATATGTGTATATATATGTATATATATTAAACATTAGTAGTATATATACATACATATATATGCATATATATATATATATATATATATATATATTAAACAAGGGCTACAATAATTTATAGACTGTGTGTATGTATATATGTATATGAATATATATATATATATATATGTGTGTGTGTGTGTGTGTGTGTGTGTGTGTGTGTGTATCTCTCTATATATTAAACATTAGTAGTATATATACATACATATATATATATATATATATATATATATATATATATATTAAACAAGGGCTACAATAATTTATAGACTGTGTATATATATATATATATATATATATATATATATATATATATATATATATATATATATATATACTAGCGTTGCCCGGGTATTTGGAGGTGTATGTTTAGCAACAAAAAAAAAAAAAAGCGGTAAATTTTTTCTAATTTGATCCCTATTATGACCCCTTAAAATATATTGTCTTGGGCTCAAATTAAGTTATTAAGTTAGATCTATGTCCAAGGAACCTATATCTAAAATTTCAAGTGTTTAGACACAAAATTGTCGGAGGAGTTTGGTAGAGTTCTCAAAAGTCAAATCGTTGGACTTTGCCCCCTTAATCGCCAAATTTCTGGCCGAAAACCGATCACATCGATTTTCCCAAATCTCAGTAACCGGGTATATCAGATTTCGACTCTATAGACTTTAAATTGACAGAGTTATTGCGTATGGAAATGTACACAGACAGACAGACACACAGAGAGACAGATACACAGATACGTTCACTTATATATATATATATATATATATATATATATATATATATATATAATATATATATATATATATATATATATATATATATATATATATACAATGAAACTCCTTTAATTTTAACTTCCTCTAAAGTTAGACTTCCTCTCATTTGGACTTCTTCTGAGCCTGTACTTTCTCTTAACTGGAACTGTCTCGTCATTGAAATTGTATTAGCATATTTGATGCAGAGTTGCAGTAAAACTGTTTACATGATTTAATCAGATATTGCGCAGAAATGTTAATATTGGTACTATGTAATTAATGTAGATTTGCTATTGATAATTAATTTATACTAACTGTAACTTTTTTTTTGATTGTTATATTTAAAATAGTGTAAAACAACCCATCACAATGGTTTGCAACTCTAAAAGAAAACAACTTTACTCGAAAAACGTCAAATTATAGAAAAATTAGATGCTGGAGTTGAAAAGAGTGTTATATTGAGAAATTATAAGATTGGAAGAAAAAGGAGGAAATATTTAAGGCTGCTCCTTTCTCTCCAAATAAAAGATATGTAAAAAGAAAGACTCTTCGCAGACCAAAGCAAGTTGAATTCGATCGAATATTGCATGAGTGGTTTGTAGTAAAACGGAATGAAGGTGTAGCAATATCTGGGCCCATGTTAATTGCTAAAGCAACATCTCTTAAGGAAGAGTTGAATATCGCAGAAGATATGAAATTCAGTGAAGGCTGGCTTACGAGCTTTAAGAGTAGACATGGTATAAGACAATTAACAATGTCAGGCGAACAACGGTCTGCTGATACACATTCAGCATCAAATTATTGTGACAAATTCAAGACGATAATTGCCGATTATGGTTTAACACCAGAAGATGTTTACAACGCTGATGAAAGTGGCGTAAATTGGAAGTGCTTACCTACAAAAACATTAGCTGGATCCGAGGAGCAGAAAATAAAAGGATTCAAAGTAAACAAAGAAAGACTAACAGTGATGGTATGCGCTAATGCTTCTGGAACTCATAAACTTAAGCTTCTTGTCATCGGCAAATCAAAGTGTCCCCAAGCATTGAAAGGAATTTC
Organism: Euprymna scolopes; assembly: GCF_053919585.1. NCBI lineage: Eukaryota > Metazoa > Mollusca > Cephalopoda > Sepiida > Sepiolidae > Euprymna > Euprymna scolopes. Next base: position 20,941,954 of record NC_136502.1, read on the forward strand.
GCCTTTGCCAGTATCCTATTATTCTTCACGAAATGGATGGATGAATCAACAGTTGTTTAAAAAATGGTTTTTGCAAGAATTTGTATCCGTTGTCCAGAGGCGTTTTCTTGAATTAGGTAAACCTGATTCAAAGTGCTTGCTTCTGTTGGACAATTGTAGAGCAAATCCTCCTGAGTCAGGACTAGTGTCATCTTGCGGGAATATTTTTGTGTTCTACTTACCACCTAATGTGACTTCTCTCATCCAACCTATGAATCAAGGGATTATTTGGAACTTAAAATGTTTTTACAGAAATGATTTCATGATGAATATGATAAATAGTACCGTGAGTATAAGCGATTTTCAGCGCCATTTTACTATCAAAGATGCCATATTTTCTCTCGCAAGTGCATGGAATCAAGTTATCATTAACAAAAGCATGGGGTAAATTATGCACAACACCAAAGGCTTCTGAACTGAAAGAATCAGAGAATATATCTGGTCTAGAAAAAATTCTTGAAACCAAACGGTTACCGACCAACCACGCTGTTCTTAAATCACTTAATGCAAATGATGTTGAAATGTGGGTGCAACAAGATGAGGAAACTACTGATCAATATCCTGAAGGTAGTAATGGTGATGAAAATAGCGACAACTCCCATTCTCTTGACCCTAATGTAAATAACCAAGAACACTCTGATGAAGCAATATCATGGGATGATGCAGAAAAGTCTATGGAGACGGTTATAAAATTTCTAGAAAAAGTCCTTACTTTAGTTACAACTATGTTTTGCAAGCAATGTCACTCCGAAGAGAAATAATCATAAAGAAGCTTTTTTTTTCTTTTTTTTTTTTACACAGTGATCACCACTTATCAAGGCCCGGAAGCCACTCAGGGATAAGGGTTATTGCAAGTACATTACGTTAGTGTGGAGATTTGATGAAGTGTTTACTTAAGGGGGCGGTTCATTAGGAATTTGTTAACGTTGGACTTGAAGACATCCAAGTTGTAGTCAGTTGGGAAGCAGGCGGACGGAACAGAGTTCCACAGGCGTGCAGTTCTAAGAAAGAAGCTTGTTCATGGAATCCGCGTTTTGATTTAGGCACAGATATAGAGTGGGGGAAATGTTTCACAGTGGATTCAGCTAGACGGGTGTTTTTCGTGAAAGATTGGTGAGGGGGGACCAGAGATTGGAGTTCAGACGAGCACCTGCCATGGAAATAACGATAAAACAAGGATAGGCTCGCAACGTTTCTTCTGTGGGAGAGAGGTTGCAGGGTAGAGAAAAGGGCATCCCCCACTAAGCCACGAAGTCTATTTTGTACTCTGTCAAGGCAGGATAGGCTGTTTTAGCAGCTCCTGCCCAGATATGGCAACAGTATTCCATCCTTGGACGTACTTGGCTTTTATATAGATAGAGAATTGCATCAGTAGTGAGATATCTTCTGGAGCGGTAGAAGGATCCCACCATCTTTCCAGCGACCTTGGCAACAGACTTGATGTACATGTTCCATTTCAGATCAGGAGTAAAGGTCAAACCCAGAAGCTTGTCAAAATATGGGGCCGCACCCAAACGAGAGCCATCCATCACAATTGATGCCAGATGAGGATCAGAGCGTTGATGATGTAAGGATAGGAGTTTGGTTTTGGATGCATTAAAGGTAACCAGCCACATCTTCCTCCACTGAACCAGGCGCTCGAGATCAGAGGAGAGAGAATCAGAGAGAACTTTGTCATTTACAGCCTTTGATGTGTTGCCGTAGATGGATGTGTCATCAGCATAGATGTCAACGAATGATTTAAGTATGTGTTTAGGGAGGTCATTGTTGTAGATCAGGAAGAGAGTTGAGCCCAGGATTGACCCCTGAGGGACTCCAGCATTTATATTGCAGGCCTCCGATTTTGTCCATCTACCACTACTCTTATGAGCCTATCGGAGAGAAATGATTTAATGATTGAGAAAACATTTCCAGTTATACCGTAGCTGGAAATCTTGTGAAGTAGACCCTTATGCCATACCTTGTCGAAGGTCTTTGATATGTCAAGAGCAATTGCCCTAGAAAGGAAGCCTTTGTCAAGAGATTCACTAATCCTGTGGGATATAACCGTCAGCACATCTGCGGTAGATCTACAGAAAGCTACAGAACCAAGAAATTGTAGATTTTTTAGAAACTGCAATGAGACTCATTCAATGAATAACTAAAAAAAAACTGTCTTTTACATAAATGTATGATTTCTGTAGATGATAACTTAGGTAATAAATACTTAATAGGTAAGAGTAGATTGAATTACTATTCAATTTTTTTTTGTTTCTGGTAATAATATTTAACAAATCTTACTTGCAATATATCGTAAACTCAACTTAATATATACTTGAAGTATCATATAGCAATGAATTTCATTTGCTATTTCTTAATTCTTAGAAAATTAAAGTTAACTGCACCATATTCTTGCAAAAATATTTTTTATCACAAAACTTGAACAGCATCCTCCAATTTGAACGAAGCGGATGATCAAATTATAGGAGTTATACTGTATTTATATATATATATATATATATATATATATATATATATATATATATATATATATATATATATATATATATATATAAACATTAGTATATATATATATATATCTTTATATTAAACATTAGTAGTATATATATATATTTAACATTAGTAGTATATATATATATATATATATATATATATATATATTAAACATTAGTAGTATATATATATACATATATATATATATATATATGTATATATATACATACATATATATATATATTAAACAAGGGCTACAGTAATTTATAGACTGTTTATATATATACATATATATATATATGTTAAAAATTAGTAGTATATATATGTATATATATAAACATTAGAAGAATATATATATACATATATATATATACATATATATATATTTATTAAACATTATTATTATTAGTATATATATATATATATATATATATATATATATATATATATATATATATATATATATATATATATATATATATATATATATAGCAAAAGTACCCGTCGTTGATTGGGTTCAAAAACAGCTTACATAAAATGGACTCTGATTTATGAAAGTATGATAGGTTATGAAAAGGAAGGGTTGTAAAGAGATAGCTTCGAATTTGGGGGTATCAAAACCAAAGCAAAATATGATGAAAGTAAAAATAAAATAGATAAACCCCATACTTTATTATACCATACCTGTTCACACTGAAAAACTTATCACAATATTCTGTGGATCTATATTAAAAAAACCTTGTTAAACTTTGTGACATGTTTACATTCTATGGAGGTCAGGTGCGAACGAACACCCCATAATTTTATTATACCATATTTCTTCAAACTGAAACATAATTATCAAAGTATACGTACGCAGATAGATATGAAAAGTCTTTATTAAGGTTTGTGCCTGTTTCCATTCTATGGGGGCCAGGCGCGAACGCAGACCTCACAATTTTAATGTACCATCCTTATTTAACTTAAAACATTCTTATCAAAGTATTATTATGTACATCTATATCAAAAACACTTATAAACGGTTTTTAAGGAGCCTATTCGTGACCAGACACACACGCAGACGTCAGCTTTATATTATAGATATATAGTCTATAAATTATTGTAGACCTTGTTTAAATATCTACTTTCCGGATAAATATTTCTCTAAGGAAATTATTTTCCCTCTTTTTAATGTATAATCTTAATTGTTTTATATAATCTTTTGATTTTTCCATTTAGGTGTTAATCTTGTATTTAAATAGTATTATTATTTGCATAATATAGCATTAGAAGAATGTTTATAAGTAGACTATGCCACTTTTTAACCTATAACCTTGATTTTCTGATTATTTATTTTTCCTACGTCACTTCGGTTTAGAACATATACTTAAGGTTTTTATTGATGTTTAATCCCAGTGTTGATGATACTGAATGAGTTTATTTAAAGGAAAAAGTTCTGTATCGTCAGAGAAACGATCGTACACAGATTATTTGTTGATGTTGCGTTCTTATTGTCTAAATAAATGATTTTTCCATGAATCATTTTATCATTTGCCCCATCTATGTTTTAATACGATAGCGTGTATGTTATTTTCTGTGCCATGCTTACATCCGGGTCGTTTAATAGTTATATACTTCCATTTCTTGTCAAAAATAATTTTAACAAAAATTCTTCATAAGTTTGGATTTCGGTTTCGATTATACCTGATGGCACTTAAGTCATCTATTTTTTTTTAGAAATAATTTTACCAATAATTCCTCATAAGTTTTAGTTTCGGTTTCGATTATAGCTAATGGCACTCCAATAATCTATTTTTTATAAATAATTTTATCAAGAATTTTTCACAAGTTATATATATGGGGGAGACCATAGATTGAAGTTAAGATGAGCACCTGCCATCGAATGATGGCTTCATAATGTGTAAAGCAATGTTTTAATAAAGAACGCACAGAAGTAATTTATGGAACGGTGTTGCATAGCAATTTACTTCAATATGTTTTTTCAGGTAAATAACAAGTTTGATGGACATGACTTGACCCCAAGGTCAATGTAGCCTTACATATCAGGTTACGATATAGAGGTATAATATATAGCATAATCACGTTGACACACCAGTTCGAATTAAATCATTAAGGTTAAGTATTGTTTAGCCCGGTCAGTACTAATATGGGTGATCATATGGGAATACCAGGTGCTGTATGTGCTCTCTGCTTACTTCAGCATTGTTTCCAGTCATCTTACCACAAGAAGGATATGCCGACTCAGGAGAGGTGTAGTTGCTGATTTTTGATTTTTAAATATTTATATATAAATATGTTTCAAATATATATGTATATATATATATATATATATATATATATATATATATATATATATATATATCTGTGTGTGTGTGTGTGTGTGTTTTAAATAAATATATATATTTATACATACATACATATATATATATATATTATATGTTTAAATATATATATATATTTATACATATATATATGCATATATATTATATATATATGCATATATAATATATATATATATGCATATATATATTATATATATATGCATATATATTTATATATATATATATATATACATACATACATACATACGTATAAATTATTCTTGAAACATATATATATATATATATATATATATATATATATATATATATATATATATATATATATATATAAATTATATTTGGAACCAACTTCTTAAATTGACTAAATAAAAAAAAAACAAATAAAAACCGTAATTAAGTAAATAAACAGAAAAAAGGGGCGAAAAAGAGAGAAACAAAATTAATGGGCGACGTCGTAAGCAAAATATTCTCATCCCTAGCACGGCAAAAAGCATCACTTTTGTTAACTCTCTCTATATAACCCAAATAAGATGGCATGTGAGCGATATTCTCCCTATGATTTATGAAGGTGTCGAAGACCAAACAGTTGCTAGGAAACTAACAGCCAATCAGAAGAAATCATCTCTAGAACATCAATGTTGAAAAGTTGCTATGCTAACCAACAGCCAATCAGAAGAAAACGTCTCTTATGTTCCTTATTAATTCTGAGGATTTTGAACACCACTAATTTATTATAACTTTTGTTTTAATGAACGAAATGTGAACATTTTTATTTCAAAATATAGCTGATTAGGTGACCTATGAACCGTAAAAATTGTTTGAAATTAAGTCGCAAAATGAGTGAGTGGTGAAGCTTTAAAGCAGTTCTAAATGAATAAAACTACCACTTAACCATATATTCAAGCACGGTAATGTTTGAATGATAAATGCGATTGCCATAATACAGACTCTTGAACGCAGCAAATACATAGGTGCACACACACACACACACACACACACACACACACACACACACACACACACACTTCCAATAACACGATGAGTATTTTCAGTGAAAGTCCGCTCCAGAAGAATCTATTATTGTGGCAATGGACAAATCAATTGGCTGTATATACAATGTAAGTGCTAGTAAAAATACCTTGCACCGTGTGAAACAAAAGGGAACGGTGGGTGGGGTGGGGGTTACACATTGGAGAAGAATAAATATATTTCTTGTGAACTGTGTTCCATACGACGACCTCCCCCCCCGACACACACACACACACACACACACACTCCCTGGACTCGCTTCTTTCATTTCTGCTGTCATAAATTGGTCCTGTAGCTATAGAAATAAACATGTGAAAGAAGATAAAACAAGGAGGCAATTTTGGTCATATCTTTTTCTGATTTAGATTCTCTTGTTCTCTCTCTCTTTTTTCATATATATATATATATATATATATATATATATATATATATATATATATATATATATATATATATATATATATATATATATATATATATAAAATACAAATAAGAGATGTGTTACATTTAACACTTTAAAGCCAAATAACAACGCGATTTTTTTAAAACTTTATCAAATAAACGGATGTTTATTTTTAAAGAGAGAGATATATTTCGGAGATATGCACTCCTTTTGCAATCTGTATATATATATATATATGCATATATATATTTTTTCTTATTCTTATTCCTAGTCATTTTAAGTTAAGTTCACTTGATGTTAGCTGTGATTTTTTTTTTCTGTAGCCGGATAATTACGTGTGGTCGCGCGTGATTTGAAAGTCTGCGTAGGTTTATCCATTAAAGGCGTTGAGTGCTAACATCAAGTGGACTTAACTTAAAATTCTTCCATTCAACATCATGACGAAGAATAAGAAAAAATATATACACTTGTGCCCGATATTATTCATACCCCTCGGATCTTTGAGCTTTCTATAAGAATATTGCTCAAACCAGAAGGTAGACAATATTAAAGGGATTTCAAACAATAAATCAAGCATAAGCATTTAATTTAAACTCAACAAATAAATAAATTATGCAAGTTTGAAACATTATACAAAGAAAAACAATAATGGCACTAGTTCAAAATTATTCATACCTCTCTTACTAATAGTCAATAGCATGCCCTTTATTCTTAATAACTGACTGTAACCGTTTTGGACATTTATCAACAAGGTTTTTACAAGCATCAACACTGATTTTTGACCATTCTTCAATGCAGTAGTTCTCCAAATCCCTCAAATTTCTAGGTTTCCGCTTTTTAACCTCAGTTTTCAATATGTGCCAGAGGTTTTCGATAGGGTTCAGGTCGGGACTCTGGCTAGGCCATTCCAAAACATTAATTTGATTATCCTCAAACCATTTCTTGACTATTTTGGCAGTATGTTTTGGATCATTATCCTGTTGAAGGACCCAGTTTGGTCCTAAATAAAGCTTCTCCGCATCCTGTCTAATGTTTTTCTGGAGTATCTCCAAATATTGCTCCTTCTTCATGGTTCCATCTATCTTGACCAAACTACCTGGACCACTAGCCGAAAAGGAGCCCCAAAACATTAGGCTACCACCACCATGTTTCACCGTGGGTATGGTGTTCTTTGGGTTGTAAGCTTCTCCTTTCTTCCTCCAAACGTAAGAAGCATCCATATGGCCAAACAATTCAATTGTTGTTTCGTCAGTCCACAAAATACTTGAGAAAACAAACTCTGGAGAATTCACATGGGTCCTAGCAGACTTTAGACGTACTGCAAGGTGTTTTACGGTGTGCAATGAAGTCCTTCTTGGTCTTCTTCCTTTCAGACCATTTTCATGCAGAGTCCTTTGCAATGTTTGCCTTGATATTTTTATGCCAGAAGACTCCAGATTTTCTAAAATGTCCTTAATAGTGGTGGTTGGATTTGCATTAACACTTCTTACAATATTCCTGGTGGCTCTAGCAGACAGTTTCCTTTTCCTTCCTCTACCAATCAAGTTGTTTGTTGTGTGGTGGCTCTGGAATTTTTTGATGATGCTCTGTACTGTTGCTGTAGGGACCTCAAATTTCTTGGAAATTGACTTGTAATCTAAACCATCCTTATGTGAATTAACAATTTTAGTCCTAAGATCATTACTAAGCTCTTTTTTCTTCCCCATTCTAATAATTTTTATTCTTTTATTGGTTTTCAGTTGATATCATTTTAATTTCTGAAAAATGCAAAAAACGAAATGAAATTAATAAAAGGTTGTATAAAAGCATTCAAAATAAGAATCAAACAGGAAACAAACAGTCAGAAACTCGATTAATACTGAAAAAATAAGGGGGTATGATTATTTTTGAACATTGCAGATTTTATAAATAGCTGTATATTTCTTTTATTACAAGTATCCCGAGATTTTAAAATTACGAAAATGATCAGAAGAGGTCTATTAAGAATATGTATCAATATGGACGTAAACAATAAATTCTTACAAAGTTACACCTAATAAACTCAATTTTCAAGGGGGGGGTATGAATAATATCGGGCACAAGTGTATATACATATATATATATATATATGTATACATATATATATATATATATATATATATATATATATATATATATATATATATATACACACAGATTGAAAAAGGAGTGTATATCTCCGAAATATATCTCTCTCTTTAAAAATAAACATTCGTTTATTTTATAAAGGTTTTAAAAAAATTGCGTTTTATTTGGCTTTAAAGTGTTAAATGTAACGCGTCTGTTATTTGATTTTCAAATTTCACTCAACGCCTTTAATGGATAAACCTACCCAGACTTATATATATATATATATATATATATATATATATATATATATATATATATATATATATATATATATATATATATATATATATAATATTTAAATTTCATTAAGAAAAATATAATTTTTCAAAACACAAATTTATTATTTAAACAAAGAATACAATTCTAAGTAATTTCCTTAACCCATGGATTTTCGATGTAGGCTCATCTCCTCAGAGGAAAAGTCATTAGCAAAATATTAAATCTAGTTTGAAATAATTTTGCTGTTCAACACATACACAGAAAATATATTAGAGATTAAATCTTTTTAAATGACACAGAGAAAGAAAATAAAGGTTGACACCAAAGAAAGAATATGAAATTATGGTGTCCGAATACAGCAGTAATCCTTGCATAGAGTGAGATGATGTTGTTAGAATCCAAGTTAGTTGAGGAAATCCATATTGAAGGTAAATTTCAATTTTTTATGAAAAGTTTGTAACAAATGACATCATGACGTTAAAATTTAAGACGGTGACAAATAAATTCAGAGTTCTAGAATAATAATCGTAATAATTCAAGCAAACAAGGACGCCCGGACAATCCACAGTGTTTTATAATTATTAAAGCATACTAGTTTACATTTACGTTTTCTCACAGCTATTCAAGTAGCTAGATTAAAACGTAACCCTAACCCTAAACCTGCAACTGTCTAGTAAATACTCGGTAACTTTCCATACCTTGCTACTATAACCCTAGACGGCCTCTGGGCCGCATCTGTCGGATCCTGGTTCACTGGACCATGTTTGGGATATACGCCTGGCCGAGTTCATCGATCTCAGCTCACAGGACCATAGATGCAATCCAGCAGGACTACATTCTTAACTGTCTAGTGGTGGACCCTTCAAGGGTGACCAGACTCTCACTGATCACCAGAAAATACCGCTCTGCTGTTCAGGGCATGCGAAACTTGCATGACCCTAAGTCTATGTGGCAACTCTTATCTTCAGCTGGTCGCTCGTCATCAGATGCTCGTCATCAGATGCTCGTCATCAGATGCTCTGGTGAATGACTTGCATGCTGTCCTTCTCAGCTGCAATTTGGCATCGGTGCTGTAACTAAACGTGTTTCAATTCAACAGTTCAAAAAAAAAATAACTCAGAACATTTCTTGTGAACAAAAATAATTATTTTAAAGAAAGCTTTAGATTCGTTTAGACAATTTCCCAGCTAGGAAGAAGAGCTTTTCAACTTAGCTCTTCTGGGGTTTGGCCCCTCGTCCCACCGGGCGGAAGGCCAAGGTGATGTGCACTGCTCGATGCCGGTCAGCAAAAGTCTCTGTTTCTAAAAACACAATGGTTTTTATTAAATCTACTTCTTCTCCCTCTGTCACTTGTAGATTACTCTTTCTTTTCTCTTTCCCATTATTTTATATTCTTTTACTTTTCTCTTCTTATGAATCTCTTATTTTTCTTTCGTAACCATATTTCTCTTTAATTTTTATTTTCACTTTTTCTTTAATTTTATTTTTTCTTTCTTCCTCTTCAACTCAAATTACTTTCCCCTCAAAGAAACTGTATTATCTGTCCAAACTAACTTATCAGCTAACTCTCGCATTTTCCAAGTTTCGTTTCCATGTTCACTTTGTAGTCCTACACTTAACTAGACCAGGTGACTTTATGACAATCTTTTCGAGACAATAGAGTAGACCTCTCGTCGCCATGTCAACTTCACTCCTCTTTTCTATTTATCATATGAGCAATAAAACATATTCTAGACTTTGTAGAAAAAAAAATTCAAATACCCCATGTCGAACATCCCATCCAACTCTTAACCTGTAGCAGGGTGAATTGGTATTACCCGGGCAAGTTACAATACAAGATAGGCAGTGTTAACAAGTGACATCTCAGTAGATGACGCAAAATGTAAAGTGTCTTCCTCTCTGTATCTTTGAAGCACATTACCACTAGACTGTTTCCCTTCAAGTTCCACCTTCGCCTTCCCAAAGAAATTCTCAGCAAGAACTCTTCTTTTTACCAACACTGCAAAGATCTCTCCCTTTTTTCTTCTATGTACCTAAAATCAAAATAGAACTTCCATGGACAGATTTCTTTCCAAGAACTACTCATCTGTGTAGCATGTTACCGTAGGAATGCTTTTCTACAGACTACAACATGGTCGATTTTAAAGTTCAAATGTCAACAAATATCTATCATATTGTCCTGTGAATTAATCATACTTCTCAATCCTTCCATAGTAGTGTTTTATCATACAATCTAAAATTTAACTAACACTTGTCCTTGAAACGCTTTTGGCCTTGGTTAGAGATGAACCATTAGTATTAAAACAATATTTTGTGTAATTTTTTTACTACCCTCTAAAATTTTTTGTCATTTGATTTGTTGAAAATTTGGAGCATAAAAACACCTTTTTTTGTATAGTGGGATTGGCAGAGGTATAGGATACGTGTCATATGCGTTCAATGACAAAATGAAAAAAAAGACTTTATAAGAAAGATAATGGATTATAATCACAATTAGGTTAAAACGTCTTCCGTTATTAAATGAGAGAGAAAGGGGGGAGAGGGAGAGAGGGAGAGAAGAAGAAAGAAATGTATAAAAGTATTTTTCACTTTTTCTATCACAATCTCGTTTACATGTCCATTGTTGAATGCTGGCCGGATAACACTGATAACAGAGCATGCGAAACACATTGCCACAAGACTGCTTCCCTTCAAGATCACAGGCAATGTATACATACTTTCCTACAGCCCACACCATTGAAGCGATCATGACCAAACTTGACATGTGATGGTATCCGACCTAGGAATGGTGCACACTATATTTCAAGGTCAAAGTCAAATGTTAAGGTCAGGAATTTGCTGTACGCTCTTTCTTAGACAGATGGGCTGAGTGCTTCAACCTCCACCTCTATATTATATTTTTTAATCAATGATGAGGTGATTGCGCGGCTTCCACAAATTGAAGCAAACCAAATATTTGATAAGTTACCCACAATTCAGGAAAATAAGAAAGCTGTAAAACAGCTTTCTTATTGAAATGCTCCACGTTCTGATAACATATCCTCAGAGATATATGGCAGGTGCTACCACACTGAGAAACATCTTTTATAAGTATACACTCTCAAAAATGATGGAAATAAGAGAATTATGGTTCGCCAGTGTAATGTATAATGTTGATATGTTCTGATCTCCTGTAACACAACATCTCTACTATTATATAAACTGAACTGTGTGCGTGTCTGTCTGTGTGTCTGAGTTTTTCCCCTATAGACTTGAAAACAGCATGGCCATTTTTATGTAAGTTCACACAAATGTACTTTATGTGTCTGGCATTGTCCTTAGATAGGTTCTGTATCAGAATGTCTTTGACATTTAACTCCTTACTCACCCTAACATCACGACTACATTTGAGAAGTTTTATTACCCCACTAGCAGAAAGGCTTGGCATATAAATTTAAAAGTAGGTTCTTTGATATGATAGGGGCACATTCGAAATGAATGTTTCTGTTCAAAGCACAAGTGAACCATGATACTTGACTTTTGTATTTTTAACTTTAATTCAAGCCGTTGTATATAAAAATAATTTTATAAAATCAACAGTAGTTTCTCTACAGTGCAATGTAGGCTACAATGTATTGTGGACTAAATTACTACATAGAGGCATGTGAAGTGTCTTCTCAGTGCACCGCGAAGGGTCCCCCAACTAGAGCAGGCAACCGATCGATTTGATTGAAAAATGATCGATTTCACCAATTTCGATGATAATAAAAATATTGGATTGTAAAACATCAGTTGATCATCATTAAATCTCGAGCAACGTCGAGCTGGTTGGGACAATACCTGCCGGTCATGAGATTCGAACCCAGACACAAAGCCATCTTTTGTTCAATTTGCTGAACTCAAATTGTCAGAGAAGTTTGGTAGAGTTTGCAAATGTCAAATTGTTAAACTTTGACCCCTTGACAGCTAAATTGCTGGCCAAAAACTGATTAAAAAGATTTTCCCAAATCTCAATACCCCTTATGTCAAATCTCGAGTGTGTAGACTGAAAATTGACAGAGTAGTTCGGTAGGGAAATGTACACACACACACACACACACACACACACACACAGACGATTACACTTTTATAGATATATAGATAGATTATATTGAACTCAATACATAGTAATGATTTTAAAATTTTTTTGTAAAAAATGACTTGTGCACCACCACCGAGAATTGAAACCAAAACGTTCAGCTTACGATTTACTTTTCCCTTTGACATATACGACTGTACTATGAAGACATGTTTACTGCGAAGCTAACAATTAAAACATGAATCAATAGCTATTACGTCATGCATGCATATTCGTAATGCTGTCGTTCGACGTTCACAATTTTCACATTTTTGCACCGATTTTCCCTGGCTAAAACACAAATATAAAGTTTCACCTGGGTTCAAATGCCCTATATATTAAGTTTCATGTCTATAGACCAAAACCTGATGGGGGAGTTTGGTAGGAAAACATTTTTAAACAAAAACATATACGCATACATAAATATATATAGAAAGAGGTTTGTGTTTACTATAAGCTGTTTCCGCAAATATTATGCAAGTATAAATCATGTAGAATATCTGCATGAATATAATTACACGTAATAGTTAACTAAAAATGATCATCCCATAAGAAAATCGCAAAAAGCTAATAGGGAAGTAATTAAAATGAATGTTTAAAATAATATGCAAGTTAGCTAGATCTTTTGCAGACGAATGCAATTCAAGGACCTGTATTTAACAAAGTCGTATTCTCTTTTTAAATAAATAGAAAAAAGAATTTTTAATATGAATATCAATACAAAAAAAAAACAAATTTATAGGAGCAATCTATAAATTTATAAAAGTTAAATTGTCTGCGTGTGTGTCTGTGTGTGTGCATTTCCCCCCCAAATTACTCTGGCAATTTTCAGTCTACAGACTCGAGATTACACATAAGGAGTATTGAGATTTGGGAAAATCATTTTAATCAGTTTTCGATCAGAAATTCGCCTGTCAAGGGGTCAAATTCATGATTTGACTTTTGAAAACTCTACCAAACTCCTCCGCCAATTTTGGGGTCTAAACACTTGAAATTTTAGATGTAGGTTACTTTGACATGGATTAAACTTTTTAATTTGATTTCAGTCTAAAACAATAAATTTTAAGGAGTCAGAATTGGGGTCAAAAAAATTTGACCTCTGCAGTCTCTACCAAATCAGTCAATGGAAATTTTACATAGTGCATTCAGACGTAGGGCAAACTTTTTAATCGTTGTTTGGCGGAAAATTTGGCTGCCAAGGAGTAAAAGTGCAAAAGATTTGACTTTTGCGTTCTCTAGCAAACTATTCAGCCAATTTTGGGTCTAAACATTTGAAATTTTATATAAAGGGTATTCAAACATGCATCAAGCTTTTTAATTAGTTTTCGGGCTAAAATTTGCCTGCCAACAGGTCAAAGTTAAAAGAGTTGACCTTTGCAGACTCTACCAAACTCCTCCGCCAGTTTTGGGTCTAAACACTTGAAATTTTAGATGTATGTTATCTAGACATGAGTCAAACTTTTTAATATATATATATACATATTCACATAAATTTATAAATAATACATAGGGCCCGAGAAAAGCCGGACTGAACTCATAATATAATATAATATAATGTAATATATATATATATATATATATATATATATATATATATATATATAGTTAACTATTCTATACTTACAGTAAAAAGAATCTCAGAAATAACATGGCTTGGAAGCTGAAGAACTATCAAATAATCAGTTTCATGTTCTTAAATCAGTTTTATTTAGTATAAAATTATGAAAAGTTTGTGTCTGTCCTTGAATAATAAGTCGTAAGTCTCTTAAATATGTTAAGTCGTATTCATAAAATCGTTGTATTTTTGGTGTTAGGTAAAAAGAAAACAATTGTAAAATGCTATTAAACGTTTTCCTGTTTGCATTGTATCTTGTTCGTCGAACGATAAAAAAAGCAGTACGTGATTGTATTTGAGTTTTTATGTAAGAAAAATTCTTAGCTAAAAACATAATCGATAATAGATTAACTTTTATGTTTTAATCTAAATCAAATTTAGTTTAATAAAAAGATGTCGATGAATGTAGGTATTGGTGTTATCGTTTGTTTTACTGCAAAAATAAAAAAATAAATAAAAATAAAACACTAGAAATTATCTGTTTCAAAAAAACTTAGCTTAAGACACCATTGTCAATGCGGTTTTATGGTGGGATCCTTCTATCGACCGGTAGATATCTCACTGCTGATGCAATTCTCTATCTATATACGAGCCAGGTTCGTCCAAGGATGGTGGAGTACTGTTGCCACATTTGGGCAGGAACTGCTAGAAAGACCTTATCCTGCCTTCAAAATAGACTTCGTAGCCTCGTAGGGGATGTCCTTTTCTCTTCCCTGCAATCTCTTTCTCACAGAAGAGATGTTGCGAGTTTTTCTCTGCTTTATCGTTATTTTCATGCAAGTGCTCGGCTGAGCTCCAATCTTTGCCCCTCCCCTCGCCAAACTTTCACAAGAAACACCCGTCTAGTAGAAAATACTATCAATAATTTCCCACACTCTTTATCTATGCCTAAACCTAAACGTAGATCCCATGAGCAAAGCTTCTTTCTTAGAACTGCACGCCTATGCTGACTACAATACGGCTGTCTTCAAGTCTAACATAAACAAGTTTTTGACGAGCCGTTCCATATAAGTTAACACATTTATCGAATTTCCATTACTAACGATTACTATATTGTCCAATTTCTACTGCACACTCTTTAACCCTTAACCTCGAGTGACCTCTTGGCCTTGATAAGTGGTGATTCCTATGTAAAAAAAATCACTTTAACATTATGAAGAGCGATTCTATGTACTACAAATTGTCACAACGCCGCGGAAATGAAACCATTCCAATATCGTGTTATTCTTTGAATATGATCATGGAAAGTATGTAGAATGGAAATGAAAATCTGGGAGCGTATATTATTTAGTTTTAAGATCGAGGGGAGTATATGGGAAATAGTATGATTTAAAAATGAAATCACGATTGCTTTAAAAAATATATACCTATAAAGGAAAAAATGCAGTGATGTGAGAAGATTTAATTGATAGAGAGTGAAAGTGTTTGCAACCTTATTTGTGAGATTAGGTATACGGGAGGGAATGTTTGTGCGGAATAAATGTAATCATTTTTAAACCAGGATGAAAGTTACACAGTTTTGTGAAACATGTTTAAGGAAGTGCTGTAAATGGTGATCGTGAAAGATTTAAGAAGTGTTCGATAACTTTCTAATTGGAAGAAGCAGGAGAAACTCGATTTTATTTTATTAGATTTTTTGCTGCATTCTTTATTTCTTTGTGTTTACTGTTTTAATTTACTTTATTCTTAATTTTCCTTCAATTTTTCTTTTCTTTTTCTTTATTTTCCCTTTTTATTCTTGCGGTCCTTCATTTTTATTTGGTTTGCTTTTTCTTCATTTTCTTTTTAAATCGTTGTTTCGTTTCTGTTATTCTTTTGCTTTTATTTTTCTTTTTTAATCTTTCTTTTCTTTTCTTCATTCTTTTGTCTTTATCTTCTTTTTTAGTTTTTTCGTTTCTTTTTATTCTTTTGCATTTATTTTTCTTTTTAAATCTTTTTCTTTTCTTCATTTTCTTTTTTCTTCATTTTGTTTTTTAGTTTTTTCGTTTCTTTTATTCTTTTTCTTTTTAATCCTTTTTTTCTCCATTTTCCATTTTTTCATTTTGTTTTTTCCTCATTTTGTTTTTTTAATCTTTTTTGTTTCTTTTATTCTTTTTCTTTTTTGATCTTTTTCTTTTCTTCATTTTATTTTTTCTTTATTTTCTTTTTTAATCTTTCTTTCGTTTCTTTTATTTTTTTCTTTTATTCTTTTTCTCGCTTAATCTTTCTTTTCTTCATTCATTTTTCTTCGTTTTCTTTTTATCTTTCTTTCGTTTATTTTATTCTTTTTCTTTTATTCTTTTTCTTTTTAATCTTTCTTTTCCTTTCTTCATTTTATTTTTTCTTCATTTTATTTTTTCTTCATTTTATTTTTTCTTCATGTTCTTTTCATTATTTCTTGTTTTGTACTTCCTTTTGTTTTATTTGTTTTCCGTTCTCATTGTAGGACATTTCCTCTTTGTATCGCACGGCCATGCCATACTGCGCATAACAATTCTGAATAAATATCAAATTAGCCTTTGGCTCAAGCCCTTAATCTTTTTCTCTCTCACTCACACACACAACTTAAAAAAAAAAACAATACAGAAAAAAAAAACTTTTTTCTCAGATAAAAAATGTATTGATTTGACTGACTCCACGAAAAACCAAGAACTCAGTTCAAAGCCTTTACAAGAAAGAAAAAGAAAAAAAAAAGAAACGAATAACAAACAAAATAAAAAAACTTGTCATAAATTCGGCTCGTAAAGAATCACCGTTCTCCAGTCTTAGAAAATATTCGTTGGTGCTAGATTGGCCAACAGAAACCATCCAAGAAAATAGAAATCACAAGAGAACGGAGAAGCGTGTTGGGGAGGAAACATAACCGAGTGGATGTGTGTATATGTGTGTATGGGTGGGTGTAGGGGTCGTAGAAATCAAGGAGAGGTCGATGAACCGCGGAATCGGAATCGCTGAATCCGGAATCGGTCGACTGAATCTCGCCAGTAAACAAGGCATTAACGATAAGAACCCTCTGAGGCTGGTGCTTGACTATTATTGATAACAACAATAATAATACCAATATCTTTCGGGTGGATTCATCTTCTATGATATACAAGAGAAGGGAGTACAGAAATCAAATGTAATTTATTTCGGTTATATAGATTAATTTGTCTTGAATTGGGTTCCGCTTGGGGAGAAGACGACTGAGGTGATAGGGAAGGAGGGGGTGGTTTCGATAATGTGGTAATGGTGGTTGGTCAAGTGTAGGGAAGTGTGATCATCTGTGTGTCTTTCTTTTCGCATTCCTCTATGCCTCCATCTTTTTTTCAACCCCTTCTCTTCTTTCTCTCTGGTTTTCCTTTCATCCCCCCATCTCTTTACACCATATCTCTTTTCCCGTTTCTCTTTCCTCCTTTCATTATATATTCCCCCTCCCCTCTCTCTCTCACCCTATTCTACCATGTTTCTTAACCGCTCTCTCTCTCTCTTTCTCTCTCCTACAATATATATTTCGTTTCTCTTTTTCTTCTACCATATCTCTTTTCCTTTCCCGCTTTTCCTCCTTTTTCCTATCATTACATTGCCTCTCTTTCTCTCCACCATATCTCTTTTCCCCTTCTCTTTCCTCCTTCCTCCTAACACATCTCTTTTCCTCTTCTCTCTTCTCCCACCATATCTTTTTTCCTCCCTTTCTAAACTTTCCTCTCACCGTATCTTTTTTCTTCTCTTTCTAATCCTTCTTGCCACCATATCTATTTCCCCTCTTTCTCCCTCGACCCACCACATATATTTTTCACTCTCTCTCATCCTTCCTCCCACCATATCTATCTTACCTTCTCTCTCTTTCGCACCTCCCACCGTATCTCTTTTTCCCACCTTCTCTATCCACTCTCTTTTTATATTTCACTTTTTATCTCTATCATTTTCCGCCACATCTCTCTCTCCCTCTCTTTCTAATATCTTTCTATTTAACAAATCGAACCATGCCCCCTCATTCCAAACTCACTACTTTTTATCTCTATCAATTTCCATCCCACCTCTTTTACTCTCTCTCTCTCTCTCTCTCTCTCTCTCTCTCTCTCTCTCTCTGTTTATAAAAATCTATTCGCAGCAAATCGAACTATGCCCTCTCATCCAAAATTCCCTTGACAGAGAAATCATTTCCTTTTCCCCGTTTTTCGAATCATAAATTAATTGCTTCTTATTGAAGAGGAGGGCCTTTGAATGCCTCCCTAGAATATCAGCGGATTTTCGTATAATGAAAACCATACCAAACCAAACCAAACCAAACCAGACCAAGTTCTCCCCCCCCCCAAAAAAAAAACTTTTATTCTTGTTAGATAGCATTCTATTTGCTACAAATGTCTACCAGCCTGTATTCAAAGGGGTGCATGGCAAAATACCAGTTAAAAAGAGAGTCCATATGCTTAGAACATGCATTGACAAAGTATAAAATCGACTTTGAAATCTAGTGGATAATTTCTTTTTCTATTCCCTATAACCTTTTTATACAGAAGAGATTTTGCTAGTCTTTCTCTACTCTCATTTTTATGGTAGGTTCCAATGGCTGGTTCCCTTCTGCAATATATTTACAACAAAACTCATCTACCTACATTGTAACTTGTAGGAAAGTAATGGAAAACGTGACTTACACAAATATATAGACGGTTTATTAATATATGACATTAATTTGCATGTGAGGACAATGACTGCTGCAAAAAGAAATGAAATGGGAAGCACAGCACAGTTTTCTTTTTTTGAACAGCTTAGAGAGAGATAGATGGGGGGAGGGAGAGAGAGAGAGAGAGAGAGAGAGATGGAGAACGGTCAGTGCAGATTACAGTTGAAGTCGGGAGTTGGCAAGGTGTTTGGACAAATATTTATTAATCTTTTTATTTTTAAATCTTAATTCCATTCAATTTCCTTTCTTCTTTTCTGTACATAAACTAAATGGAATTTCCATGAGCAAAGTTTCTGTTCAAAAACTACTGGTTTGTGAAACACAATCTTATGGGGCTGCTTCCCATCTGACTACATAATGATCGGTTTCAAGTCCAATGTTTACAAATTCTTGTTGAGCCGTCCTCTTAAATAATCAAATTCTGCTCAGTTTCTACAATTACCTCCTATCCTCACAGTACTTTCTCATTGTCCACCTAACAAACACATTAACCTTTATTCTTGATAAATCGTGACTCGAGAGTATCAAAAAGATAAAAACAAAGTTCACATCTATCAGGCAATGGTTTACAAAAATGGAGTATGCTTTAGACTACCCATGAGCCCAGTAGAGAAAGCAATAATAACACTGGCCAATACATTTTTTGGTGTCCAAGGTTTCTAAGTGGATTTATACTTATTTGGGGGTGCTGATTCCAAAATCATATCAATTTTTTCTCATCAAGTCAAGTTGTTTATATATTTGCCATTTTATACCTTTTTTTACTTTAAAATTAGGTGCCCCCCCCCCGCTGTTTAGAACCCATTATCTCCCTTTAAGTTACTCTTATCTAAAAAGTTACTTTCTTTCTAATTTCCTCTTCCGGTTGATTTTTAATTCCCTTCTGTAACCACTGACAACACAGCACACCTCTTTATTCTTCATCCATTCCCATCCCCGGCATTGTATTTCAAAGAGCTTCTTACGAAGAGATGCATTTCAAAGAGCTTCTTATTGTCGACAGGTTGAAGGAAGACTAATACCTTGTAAAATGAATATAAATAAAAACTACAAAGGAAAAATATTAAAACCGAAAACAATAATCGATTGTTATTATTGCACAAAGCTGCTACTACATAAAGATAATATGACTAGCAAGAAACATAGTTGACCGCTATATTCACTGCTAATACAAATGTCACAAAAACACTAGATGACTTGCTTTGAAGATTGATGTGTTTCAGATGATCTCTTGAGTTTGAATATTTAAGAGGAGGATCCCAGAAAGAAATTATTTACATTAGATTTGAAAACGATCATATTATAGTCAGCTGGGAAGCAGAGCCACAGTATTGTGTTCCAGGAAAAAAAAAACCTTTGCTCATGGAATTTTCAATATTAGGCACTGATAGAGAGGGTTGTTGTAACCAGAAGAGTATTTGTTGCAAATGTTTGCAAGGGGATGGGTATAGGTTCGAACTCTGTCGAGCACCTGCCATGAAAATAACGATAGAGCAGAGATAGACTCGTAATTTCTGTGAGAAAGAGTAGGTTACATAAGCAGCCGGAAAATGCCGAAGCAATTAGCCAATAAGCTGTCGGAAAACAAGTTTCAATGAAAGCATGAAATTCATTAAATCTAACACCTTGGCTTAACATGCAATATGAATGGGTACAATTATACAGAGGACTGCAACGAAGAAGGTGTGCTCTTTCTACCATGCTAAAACGACACTTGCACCTGAGAGTATCCTATACCTCTCCAAGGCTACCATTCTCTCATGCATAGAGTATTCTTGCCACATCTGGGCTGGTGCATCTGCTAGTAATATCTCACTTCTAGACAAGGTTAAAAAAGAGTTGCCAACCTAATAGGTCCCATAATTCGCTGTGCACCGCAGCAGTGCATATTCCCTTTGTTAAAAGCAATTTTCTATGAAGATGCAATATTCTGTCTGCCGTAGCATGCTTTATTGATGGTTACAACAGGAACTACAACTACCTCTGCAGAATAAAATGTTTTCTCAACGCCCACACATATTAATAAGTTAACCTCTATCTCTGTCTCTACTATTATATAAAAGAAACTTTATCTGTGTGTCTGCAAGTTCGTTCCCTACGGACTCGAAAATTGCTGGGCCGATTTTTATGAAATTTCACACAAAGGAACTTCATGTGGCTGGCAGTGTTCGTAGATAGGTTTGTATCTGAATTTCTTTGATAAGTATTGATAATCAATAATTGAAACAATCCAATGAAAGAAGGAACAGGCGATGTCGACCAAAATTAACACCTTACACAGCCTAACATCACAAGGAGTTTATTACCGCACAAACTGAAAGGCTTGACATATAAAGTCAAGAGTAGGCTCTTTGATATGACAGGGGTGTATTGAAAATGAATGTTTCTGTTTAGAGCACAATTGGTGTATGATACTTGACTTTTTAAAACTTTAATTTAATTATATAGAATCTCTACAGTGCAATGTAGACTAATTTATTGTCAACATTGCACTGTATTTTGAAATAAGTCATAGCAAGAGGCATGTGAGCTCCTTCCTGGTGCACTACGATGGGTCTCCAACTAAAGCATCGATTTGATTGAAAAATGGTCGATTTCACCAATTTCAATGACAAGAAAAATATGGGAGTGTGAAATCCTGGGCAACGTCGGGTCACCATGCTAGTAACTTCATGAACGGTGTGACCATTCACTATGATAATTTGCTATGAAAATGGTTACGATTGGCCATCACATAATGTTGGGATGTATAGAGATCAGTTAGTGATGTCATGAATAAACTATCTCAGAAAGGTACTACTTCATTATAAACCTTTTAACATTTACGTATATGATTAATTGAATACAAGTTGCTATTTTCCTCGTAGCCAGGGAGAAACTGTACACTCATATTTTTCACAGCACTCATCACAGATCACAATAATAAAGGAGTACAAATTGGGATTGCTTTGTGTAGTGCTTATCTACGAAAACTTTTCCACAACACAGAGTATTGTTGCCACAACTGTGCTAATATTTCTTACTGTTTAACATGTCAGTGTGTAAGAAGGCTGTTCGCAATATGGGATAAAATGATGCTGAAATGATGTGCCATATGAATAAAAAAGACGACCGAATGTCACATTTACTTTACAAATCTTTGTATATTCTTTCACATATAAATCAGTAAATATGGATTTGCTGTTAAATGTAACCAGGAATTGTATAGTGCTTTTGATAATTTCGAGAGAAAAACTCTCTTTTTCAAAACGAAAACAAAGTAAAAGTATGCCCTAAGAACAGAACAATGACCACAAATTTCAAGGAATTTGTAAAGTTTATTTATTTTTATATATATTTATTATTTATATTATTACAGTTTTTGTTGATTTAATTATTCATCTATCTATTAATACGATAACGTGTGTGTTTTTTTGTGTGTCACGCTTACATCCGGGTCGTTTAATTGTTATGTTCTTTTATTTCTTGTCATAAATAATTTTACCAAGAATTCTTCATAAGTTTTGGTTTCGGTTTCGACTATAGTTGATGACACTTAAACTATCTATTATTTTTTATATAAATAATTTTATCAAGAATTCTTCATAAGTTTTGGTTTCGATTTCGATTATAGCTGAAGGAGCTCAAGTTATATATATGTACATATATTTTTTCATAAGTTTTTATTTCGGTTTCGATTCAAGCTAATGCACCCAAGTCATATGAATATGTTTTTTTTTTATTTTTGAAATCGCAACTTTATAATATATAAAAATCGATAGAACATTAACTCTATAATAATATATGCAGAATCTGCAAGAATTAAAATATCATATTTAAGCATACTTTACGACCGGGCTTTACTAGACGCCTGTGCTAGCTTAGATAAATACTTTTGCAGTTTTAACAAAAAAGTTACAATAATATCAGATCGTCTCCATTTACATTGAACATCTACAGAATGCCAACATCAATATATTTAATATGAATGAGTTCACTGTGGAATTTCCACTGATCCCGTTAGTTTGTTATTAATATTGCTATTCTTATTATTATTTTACATATTTTTGTTGTTTTAAAATGTGTAAAAATATGCGTAAAATATACCGCTTATCACTCTTTGATTATGTGCCTTCTATGTTCTTTCATGCATATTTTTATGCATGTGTTTAATCTGGTGCTATTCGATTAGGCTGTCAGAAGTATCACTCATATGGTAGTAGCCAGACTATACACATGCACATATATACATACATGTAATCAATATCAATCTAAAATGATCACTGGTGCTACAAGATCAGGCTGTCAGAAGATATTGGCTTCCTGAGTCGAAATACACCTAACATTGACACTTTTTGTTTTTCTACTTCTTTTTGCAAAACTTAATTAAGTTTTGCAAAACCAAAAACAAAAACTACCCACCTTTTCCCCCCTTTTCCTTCTTACCATTTCTCTTTTCTCTTTCTATCTCCCCAACTTCCTGACTTTTTTTCTAACTTAAAATGTATCAAGCATTAATACTGTAACCCTTTTCCCTCTCCCATTGCAAAACTCATTCATGTTCTGTGAGGCAGGGAACAAAAACGATAAAATCCACTATGAATTAACCAAACCAAACACTACAAACTAGCGATTGGAGATACAAAGAGCTTGAAGAATAAAAACCTTCTACAAAATAACTGGATGCATCATGAATACTATTTCCAAAATAACTGGATTCGGTATTAAATAACCTGAAAAGGGTTGATATGCCGTAAAACAAAAGAACCAAACCAAACCATGTATTTAAGTCAACTGGAAATTTTCCAAGTGAATAAGCAATATTATAACAATAGGCGATATAATACAAATACAAAATTATTGAGGTTGTCGAAAAATTTTCTTATCTTGGTAATACCATTGGAGCACTGGGTGGAGCAGATAGTAGTGTGATTGCAAGAATTAGGATAGATAGACTTCAGAAAACTTCGGCCATTACTAACCAGCAGAGCGTTAGCACTGTAACTACGAGGAGAGTCTGTAAGACCTGTGTATGAAGTGTGATCACGTATGAATGAAGTGAAACTTGCCAGTGAGGGTTAATGACGTGTGTTACCTGAAGAGAAATGATATATGAATGGTGTGATGGATGTGGAATATGAGTCTTAAAGACAGATTAAATCTGGAGAGTATAAGATGTGTGCAGAAAGGAGACTTTGATGGTATGGTCACATTGAAAGAATGGATGAAAATTCTTGGGTTAACAGAAATAGAACAGTTGAAGTAGCAGGTTTAGTTAATAGGGAAAGCCGAGGAAAACATGGGAAGTAGTGATAAAAATGGTGCTCGGGGATAAATATAGAGCTGTTCAGAGATAGGTTACTTTGTAAGTCAGTTTCCTAAAGTCGTCCAACACATGCCACTATGTAAAAGGGATGTTAAACCAAGTACAGTAATGCTGTATAGACGTGAAACCTGGCCAATGAATGTTGAGGAAATGCGTTGCATGGAGAGAAATGAATGATAGAATGATGGGTATGTAATGCTAATAATAGACCGGCTTAGTTCTGGTAATCCCAGAAGATAAAATCTGGACAGTATCGGGGGATATGTACAGAACAGGAGACTTCAATGGTATGGTCACATTAAAAGAATGGATGAAAATTTTGGGGTTAACAGAAATAGAACAGTTGAAGTAGCAGGTTCAGTTAACAGGGAAAGCCGAGGAAAACATGGGAAGTAGTGATAAAAATGGTGGTCGGGGACAAATATAAGAGCTGTTCAGAGATAGGTTACTTTGTAAATCAATTTCTTGAAGTTGTCCAACGTATGAGAAGGCCAAATAAAGCATGGGAGAAAGTGATGAAAATGGACTTGAGAGAAAAAAAGGATAAAGAAAGATTTGTTCATAGATAGGTTATTTTGAAAGTCAATTTTTAAAGCCGTCCAACACATGCCAACATGTAAAATTAACATTAAACTAATAATGATGATAAAATCTTTATTTATCAAAAATTTTTGTTTTTACATTTTAAAGTAAAACCAAGCCTTTGCAGTTGGTGTGGTGCGATGAGTGTAAGTTATTCATTTCGTATGATTCATATGATTGGCATTCGTTTCCCTGATATCTTTCTTGTTAGAATTCTTTTTTGAAGGACATTGAGTACTTATTCAAGGAACTACACAAAAGTTGCCAGTCCATGTCATTAACCACTTAGTCAATGTCACTTCTCTGCAATCGGTGTGCAGAAACAAATAATTTGAAAAACACAGCAATAGAAAGTACTTCAGCTAGTATTGGTATCCATGATTTCATGGTTGTGATAATGTTACCTTTTTTTTATTGCAAAAATTTATTCAAGAATAATGAAAAGTTGTAGGAAAGCAGTGGTGGCAAGAGTTGTAGATGCGGAAACGCATACGAAACGGAAATCCTGTGTAGTTGATTAAACCAGAGTTTTTCAAAAATAACTCGCATTACAAACCGTATAAAATCTATGCCAAATTTTATTTCAGAAAAATTACAACGTGTTTGTCGGCTGAGCAACGGCCAATAATTGAAAAGTATAAATATATTTATGTGATTGTTTGCCTCTGGGTTTATTGCTATCAATTTCCATTTTTTATAATAAATGGTTTCTGAGTGTATTAATCATGTCATATAGTGGTGGGATCAGGTGCCGGAGTTTTGCAGCATTTAATCAGAATAAGGAGGAAGAAGAGAGGGAGGAGGACGAGGAAAAGAGGAGGAGGAGGAAAAGGATGAGGTAAGCAAATGTAGATAATGATAGAGATGTAGAGACATAGGAAAGAAAGAAGAGGTGAAGGAGGAGAGAGAGAGAAAAAGTAGATGAAAGGGGAGACATCTCAGAATATGAAACGGCAGAAAAATAACAAATAGAAAGAGGAGGAGGGGGAGGAGGAGGAGGAGGAGGAGGAGGAGGAGGATAGGATAGGGAATAAAGTAAAAAAGAAGAACAGATTATTGAAGAGGGAAGTGTAGTAAGATTATGTCAAAAAGAAATAATGGGAGACGAGTTCTAGATTAAAGCAATAAAAGAGAAGAAGAGAAGATAAAGAAGAAGAAGAAAAAGAAGAAGAAGAAGAAGAAGAAGAAGAAGAAGAAGAAAAAGAAGAAAAAGAAGAGAAAGAAGAAGAAGAAGAAGATATAGAAGAAGAAGAAAAAGAATAAAAAGAAGAAGATAAAGAAGAAGAAAAAGAAGAAGAAGAAGATATAGAAGAAGAAGAAGAAGAAGAAGAAGAAGAAAAAGAATAAAAAGAAGAAGAAGAAGAAGAAGATAAAGTAGACAAAGAAAAGAAGATAAAGAAGAAGAAGAAAAAGAAGATAAAGAAGAAGATAAAGAACAAGAAGAAGAAGATACAAAAGAAAATAAAGATAGAGAAGAAGTAAATAAAGATGAAGAAGAAGATAAAGAAGACGAAGAAGAAATATAAAAAAAGAAGAAGAAAAAGAAGGAAAAACAATGAAGAAGAAAATGTGATGAATAACTAAAAAACAGTGAGAAAAATGGCAAGAAGAAGAAAATAAAGAAAAGAAGGAGAGAAACATGCTCTACAAAGAAGGAAAAAAAACTAAAAAAAGGAGAGGAAACGTCCACAAAGAAGAAGGAGAAAGTGTAAGGATAAACCTTAATAATATAATACTATAATAATAATAATAATAATAATAATAATAATAATAATAATAATAATAATAATAATAATGATAATAATCATAATAATAATAATAATAATGATAATAATCATAATAATAATAATAATAATAATGATAATAATAGTAGTAATAATAATAATAATAATAATAATAATAATAAAAATAACAATAATAATTATAATAATAAAAATAATAATAATAATAATAATAATAACAATAATAATAATAATAACAAAAATAATAATTATAATAATAATGATAATAATGATAATAATAATAACAATAATAGTAGTAGTAATATTAATAACAATAACAGTAGTAGTAGTAGTAGTAATAGTAATAATTATAATATAAATAAATATTAATGATGATGATAATAATAATAATCATATTAATAATAATAATAATGATAATTATAATAATAATAACAATAACAGTAGTAGTGATAGGAATAATAATAACAACAATAATAATAATAACAACAATAATAATAACAATATTAGTAGTAATAATAATAAAATATAACAATAATAATAATGACAATAATAATCATAATAATAATAATTATTATGATTATAAAAATAACAATAATAAAAATGATAATAATAACAGCAGTAATAGTAGTAATAATAATAATAATAGTATTTTTATTAGTAGTAGTAGTAACAATAATGATAATAATAGCAATAATAACAACAATAATAGTAATAATAACAATATTAATAGTAACAATAATAATAATAGTAGTAGTAATAACAATAAGAATAATAATAATAACAATAATGATAATAATAACATTATTATTAGTATTAATAATAATAGTAATACTACTACTACTACTAATAATAATAATGATAATAATAGTAGTATTGTAATAATAATAATGAAAATATAATAATAATAATAATAATAATAATAATAGTAATAATAATAATAATAATGATAATAATAGTAGCATTGTAATAATAATAATGAAAATATAACAATTATAATAATAATAATAATAATAATAATAATAATAATAATAATAATAATAATGATAATGATAATAATAGTAGCATTGTAATAATAATAATGAAAATATAATAATAATAATAATAATAATAATAATAATAATAATAATGATAATAATAATAATAATAATAATAATAATAATGATAATAATAATGATAATAATAATAATAATAATAATAATAATGATAATAATAATAATAATAATAATAATAATGATAATAATAATAATAATAATAATGATAATGATAATAATAGTAGCATTGTAATAATAATAATGAAAATATAATAATAATAATAATAATAATAATAATAATAATAATAATAATAATAATAATAATAATAATAATGAAGATGAAGAAAGAAACGGCAAAGAAATAAGAATGAGCAAAAGGCACCAATCAATCTGATTTTGAATGAGAAGAAAATCTAAATCTTAAGCAAAACTATGCATGAGTCAGTTTTAAAAAATATATGATAAAAAGATGTCGAGAAACGAAACATAAGTAAAATATCAATACTAATCTAAGCTGATCTGGTGTTGCCTGGGAAGAACAGAGATCATCCCCCTCCTCCTCCCCCCGTTGTTATTGCCTTCAACCTTTTTCTTTGGCTTGTCATCTTTCACTTGTTAATCCAATAGTAATAAATATAAAAGGAATTTCAACATTAAGCCGCTTTTCCGTCTCGAGAGACAATGGATACCCACTGTAAGTGTGTCTGTATAAGGAATTTACAGTGAAGTAAGCGTTACACAAATTCTACAAACGCTCATCTCCTGAACCGCCATTGCTTGAGTTCGGTAAACCATTGCTGAGATGAGCAGAGAAAGACTGGTGTCATTTCAGAGTTTTCTTTCTCATAGACAAATTCTACAGGTAAAGATTCGTAGTCTAGTCTCTCCTACTATTTGATTCCCGGTTGGAGGTAAAATATATAAAAATCAATCTCACAAAATAAAGAAATATTTTAACAGATTTGTGACTTTAATATATAAAAGGCTATATGTTTGTCCGTCTGTCTCCATATTTTAAAACTCTATCTCCTTCGAAACTAAAAGTCGCAGATCGGCGCTAGAGGCATCAAATGATTGAAATTTTTACGGGCCTTTAACCAGTTAAAATAGTTTTAAGGGGGGGGGTAAAAATGGATTAAAATTGAAAAACAAATCGTTATTCATTTTGTACATTCATGTTAGTTTATTTTTGATCAGTTTATATGCGTGTTACGTTGGTACAGTGGTAACGTCACCAGCTTTAAATACTATAGTTTTGCTTTCGGTTTCGATTCTAGCTGATGGCACCCATATGCATTTTTTTTACTTTTGAAATCACGACTCTATAAATATATAGGAAATCTGGACAAATTAAAATATCAGTATATATATATATATATATATATATATATAGTGTATCACAAAAGTGAGTACACCCCTCACATTTCTTCAAGTATTTAAGTATATCTCTTCATGGGACAAGACTGAAAAAATGATTTTTTGGACACAATGAAAAGTAGTCTGTCTGCAACATATAGTTAATTTATTTTCCCCTCAAAATATAGCCATTAAAAGCTAAATCCTTGGCAACAAAAGTGAGTATACGCCTTACGAAAAGTTGTCAATATTAACATACAACATGTCAAACCTGAGAATGACATGATTCTAAAATGTATATTTGGAATAAATGTCACGTTAAAAATAAAAATGAAAAAAATTAAAGATATTTTTTTGTTTTTTTGTATTATTTTCTTACGATTTTAATTTACTGAAATTGTGTTAACTTCTTTCCATTCTTGAAATCAGAGAATTAAAATAATGAACCAACCGCGGGTGGTTTCTGCGAACATGATTAAAGTTTTGTTGCAACGTGCCTGTCTGTCTCCCTATGAAGAAACATTTGGCACCTGTATCATGGCATTCTCTGCAGGAATCTCATTATGCTGCACGAAAAAGATGGAGACAAGTTTTTTTTCTAATTTTATTTTGAAAAAAAACAAAACAAAACAAAACAAAACAAAAAAAAACGGAAGAATACTGATTATAAATGCTCGGCATGCGCACATTTTAAACAGCTTCTTCCCTTAATACCCGCGGTTACATGAGAAAATGATTTCTTTGTCGCTTGAGTGTGACACATTTTATGATGAGGATAAGCTTGAGTTGCAAGGCGGGATGTGATGTTGGGCTATAAATTAATCGTCAAAAATGTGGTCATGTCTTACTAATCATCATCATCATTGTCATCATCATCATCATCATCATCATCATCATCATCCGTTTAACTATGTTTTAGATGTTGGTATGCGTTGGACGGCTTCAAGAAATTGACTTTCAGCTCCCCTACTCCCCGGGGAGTTGGTCCCCATTTCCCCTTCACTCCTCACATTAAAAATCGGCCTTGTATGTAATTTGCTCGGTGGGGGAGCAAATAAACACAACCTCTTCTCTCAAAACTATCTTTGTCAATATCTCATTTTTTTGTTGGCCTTCCCGTGCCAACTGACCTTACTATCTCAACTGTTCTACAGTTTCTTAAAACTGGATTGTACTTGCGTCCATACTGAGGATGAGTGACTTAATGGACGCCATTATTGCCAATGGAATCAATCATAACAGGTTCAAATCTAATCAGATGCATTTTATGTTTATTTATGGTAAAGTCACTGGAAAAATGGTTGGATCATTCTATTGTACATGAAATCATCTCACTCCTGACGCAACCCTCTACGTGTGTAATAGTCAAATACATCCTAAGATGGAATCTTCTTACCACATCTGAGAAGGTGCTGCTCACAGCAATCTCTTCCGTCTTCACAGAATACAAAATCGATTTTGAATTCTAGTATTAGGTGTAGCCGCTTTTCTTTCCTACGATCCTGTTACTCACAAAAGAGACGCTGCTAGTCTTTCTCTATTCTATAATTATGTTCATGGTAGGTGCTCGACTGAGCGCCAATCTATGCTCGCCAACTACTATAAAACATCCACAACAAAACCTTGTCTAGCTAGAACCACTATAAATGATTTTCATTTCTTCTTTTGAGTACCTAAATATAAACGAAATTCCATAAGTAAAGTTTATTTTCCAAGAACTATTCGTTTCTGGAAACACTCTCTAACAGGGCTGCTTCCCAGCAGACTACAACGTGGTTGTTTTTAATTCAAATCTTAACAAAATTAAACCGAGTCGTCCTTTTAAATAATAAAATGCTGCTCAGTTTTAATCGTCATTATCAATCCTCATGAAGTTCTCTCATTGTCTACCTAACATATTCATTAACCCTTATCCTTGAGTGGCCTTAGAGCCTTGGTAAGTGGTGACTCATTAGTATTCTAAAAGATTACACAAATACTTCTCAAGGTTTTTTCCCTCTTTGCAAAGACTGAGATAACAGCTTGTGTTCAATCAGTTGTATACATTTTATCTATTATTATACTAACTAGCGTGACCATCGTTGAAATTCTATGAATGCTTTCTACATCTGTCTGCATAATTTACAATTTATAAAAAAAAAAAAAACAGCTAGCAGGGATACCCCACGTTGCCCGGGATCGAATGATGATCAAAACATGTTTCACACTCCCGTATTTTTATTGTCATCAAAATCAGTTTTTCAATCAAATTGATTGATTGCCTGATCAAGTTGGGGGACTCACTGTGGTGCAGCAGCAGGAAGCTTTACATGCTGCCCTCATAGTGACTTAGTCCACAATTCATTGTAGTCTACATTGCAATATAGTGAACACTGCCAAATACATAAAGTGCATTTGTGTAAAATTACATAAAAATCGGGCCAGCTCTTTTCGAATCAATATGGAACAAACTCACACACACACACACACACACACACACACACATACACACACACACACACAAAGTTTCTTATATATATATATATATATATATATATATATATATATATATATATATATATATATATATAGTCTGTTCATTATACAAAAATTATTAGTTACACCTGTGCATACATGTTTCAGTGGAATCTCAATTCAGTGAAACCACCTCATCAGACCGAAAAAAGGAGCAATATTGGAGTCCATAAATATATATATATATATATATATATATATATATATATATATATATATGTATACATGGGTAGCCCTGCTAGTCTATAATATAAAAGGCAGTTATCTGTGTGTTTGTACGTCCAACTAAAAGTCCAAAACTACTAAATGAAGACCCACAAATTTGGTATATTCTTGATCAGAGTTGTTATGTATAAATAATATCTAAAATTTAGAAAAATATTAATTCTCTGATGGTCAATTTTGACCGGATGTTTTTTCAATGGAATTATCTACTAGTTTTGAAAAAAATGCCGACTCATACTTAGAAGAATCTGTTATATAAAGGAGAATTATCTTTCTGTTTCATTTTATTTCAATCGAAGTTCTCAAAAATCAAGGGGTCGCTTCCTAGAGGTTAATACTTTATCCCTATATAGATAGGTACTCGAATGCTTCATTAAAGTTCTCTACATTTCAAACACTGAGTTGGTAAAGAAGTTGAGAACATATTTTGCTCTCCCCAATTACACCATTTAAGTATGTTATAATATACATTTCTTGTGCCTTCTTGGTCTTACTAGATTCCAGGATGAGCATTTTTCTAGTTTGATGAAGTATCCAGTTTTGTAATGTTACTTTAGGCAGCATCACTTGGCACCATTCCTCACTAAAGCTTGTGTGGTTAGAGATTTTGAGGAAATCTTATTTGGGCAGCGAATACTATGTGATTTTGAATATTTAGTCAGGGTTTACTTCTAGGAAAAAACCCTGTACAGAGAGACCTTAGACACTCGAAGATAGTGTTTAGTAGCTATTCAAGTTTCTTTCTAATAGGCATTCAAGTTGTCTGTGTGTTTGCATGTATTCCCAGCTAGAGTGGAACGGGCTGTGCAGAGAAATGAAAGGAGGGGGGAGGGTAAAACGGGGGAAAGAGAGGCAGAAAGAGATAGGTATAGAGATAGAAGTTTTAATAGAGGTTATGTTACACTTTTGCCTGGGGCAACGTTGGGTAGCCCTACTAGTCAAAACTAAAACCCCAAGGTACCTTTTCTATTCTTCCTGAGATTAATACTAGAATCTTAGGACAATGATACTCTTGTGATCCTGAAAGTAACTGAATTCAACTCAAAACGGACCTTCTCTTCTACTGATGGACCACTTCTTATCAATATTGAAAAATCACTCGAAGACTAAAAACAATGGATAACTTTGAGAATTGAAATGATGATGACTACTGTGATAGGCTTAAGATTTTTCACATCTCATCTTCTCAAACAAGTCAACTCGGAACACAGCAATTCTTCCTCCTTTGTCAGAACCACAGCTCATGGAGCGTGAGGACAAAACAACAAAACAACAAAACAATAAAACAGCAAAACAACAAAACAACAAAACAGCAAAACAACAAAATAACAAAACAGCAAAACAACAAAATAACAAAACAGCAAAACAAAAAAATAACAAAACAGCAAAACAACAAAAACAACAAAACAACAAAACAGCAAAACAACAAAAACAACAAAACAATAAAACAGCAAAACAACAAAATAACAAAACAACAAAACAACAAAAACAACAAAACAATAAAACAGCAAAACAAAAAAATAACAAAACAGCAAAACAACAAAAACAACAAAACAATAAAACAGCAAAACAAAAAAATAACAAAACAGCAAAACAACAAAAACAACAAAACAATAAAACAGCAAAACAACAAAATAACAAAACAACAAAACAACAAAATAACAAAACAACAAAACAACAAAATAACAAAACAGCAAAACAACAAAATAACAAAACAGCAAAACAACAAAAACAACAAAACAACAAAACAGCAAAACAACAAAACAACAAAACAGCAAAACAACAAAACAGCAAAACAACAAAAAAGCAAAACAACAAAACAACAAAACAGCAAAACAACAAAACAACAAAAAAGCAAAACAACAAAAAAGCAAAACAACAAAACAACAAAACAACAAAACAGCAAAACAGCAAAATAACAAAACAGCAAAACAACAAAACAGCAAAACAGCAAAACAACAAAACAACAAAACAGCAAGGAAGTACAAGAGTTACAAAGCTGCCAAAAGTAAAACCATGATTCACTTTCTATACTCCATAAAACTAATATGGATGCCTCCGTTCAGTCTCAAGAGAGAATGGACATCTCTGTAAGGGTAGCTGTGTATGTAACTGTGAGGTAAGAGTTGCGCAATCCCAACCATACATCTCTTGAATCGGCACTGCTTGGGTCCAGCGACAAGGAGAGGTCCAAGGCTGACTGGAAAAATGCCGAACTAGGTAGAGAGTACCTGGAATTCCCAAATGGTCACTCATTTTAGTACTGACCAGGGTCAACATTGCTTAACTTTGGTGATTTAATGGGAACTGGTGTGTCAACGTGATTATGCTGTAAAGGAAACTAATACTGCAATGGTTAATTATAATTCGTTATAAATACATTAATTATAATTCGTTATAAATACATTAATTATAATTAGTTATAAATACATTAATTATAATTAGTTATAAACGCATATACAAATGGAAGAATTATTTTGTAATTATTTAATAATGTTAAATATTTTTTGCATCAAAACATTTTTCTACTTTTGCATATCTGAACATTAGAAAAATCGATACAAATTCTAGTTCTTGCCATATTTTCAAAAATTCAAACAAAAACTGTACTATAAGGAATTTAAAGAGATTTGTAATTTAAAATAGACCCAAACTGAATCTTTTTCGATATTTTTTAAAACAAGTAATGTTTTTTGTACTAATAATTCATCATTTATTAAGGCTACAAAGACAATCGAGGATGAGGGTTAATGAGATGGATAGATTGATATCTGAATGATGATGAATGATATAAGAGGATTTGAGAATCTCCAAATCCCATCCACTCAAAATAACAGTCGACCCAGAAAAGAAGCCATGCTCCCTGCCTTGTTAGAAACATCGCTCGTCGTATTATGAGGATTAAAAGCTAAAATTGAAAGGTAGAGTCATGTATCTGACAAAAGTAAACCCAAAATCCATTTTTTACTATCCATAAAATTTTTGCTATTATGATCAGTAATAACATCTGATTGGTTGTTTGGTTGTTTTGTTTTACGGCATATCAAACCTTTTCAGGTTATTTTGTTAAGTGTTGAAACATTATGGTGAACAAAGATGGCGGCAGTAAATCAAATTGGTGAAGAATCAAAGGCAGTTTCGATCTTGAGTGTGAAGTAATTACTAGTAACAAAGATGGCGATGAAGAATCATATACAGGTTCGTGACAGAGACGATGGTGAACTGATTGAATCCAAAATTCAACATTTTTTATAGTAACTTTTGAAGCTTCTGATTGGTTGGTTTGTGGTGTGACCGCTGCCGGATGTGGCAGAGCTCCCCATTGAGGAGAGATTAAGACTCCCGAAACACTGAAGAATGCCGGGAAACTATGCTTGTGTTAATTGCTAAGCATTATTGCGTGCCCAGGCAGCGGCAGCCGACCTTGCTGAAAGGAAGAGTTAAGTTATGAATTTTATTATTTTTGTGAAACCGACATATACATTTTATTGTTTGGTGGAAAAGTGATAATTTGATGTCGTTTTGAGAACATAACGAATATAATTTCGTTTCTGAAGCCTGAAAGTAATTAAATCTAATTGGAACTCAATAGTGTTTATTGAAAATTAACCACTGAGCAATTGTATATAAGTGTATATCATATTTTTATATAATCTAACTTGAATTAACCAAATAGAATAGAGATATTTGAGTCTGTCTTTCTTTTGCGTGCATAAAAATCTATTCCCTTCCAGTGTGACACGGCATATCAACTCAAAGGTGAAATCGACACTGACCAACCCGATCAACAAGATCCTGCTGCGCTGAGAGAACTTGCGGAGAATTCCCTGTGAAGGACGATCACGACATGTATGTGACAACAGATCCCTATTTAGGGATGGCTGAGGATTCACCACCAGTTGCTGGTGACCCGGAGAGGTCACATTTAGTGATCTGTGATCAGGAACCCTTCACAGGTTATTATAACGGTGGTTATAAAAACGATCATCGGAACCATTGGTGTCATACCCTCATTAGTACTGAGGATGGTCTCCTAGCAGCTTCAGCTGCAGGGAGACTGTGTAGAGTACACATCAAGATCCGTTCTTGATACTCATCCCAACAGGTACGGGGCCGGGAACCAGCCCAGTACCTGTCAGACTGCTTGGGTATCACCCAGGAGGTCCACCCTTCCAAGGCCTTACCAACCCGGCTTTCAGGTGGGACAAAATTATTGTTTGTCGCCTACCGGGATGGCCAGGCAATTTTTGCTGGGGCAAAAGTGTCCCTCCTTTAGGGGAGCTTGCCTATTCTCCCACTTTCTCGACCTTATGTCAAATATTGGTGATGTGGCTACCAATCTAAATATCTACCCTCATTAGTAGTAAAAAACATTTTAACACACCCCATTTTTTGATATAATGAAAAAGTCCTTTCGTATTACATTTGGTTTGACTTGAGAAAAGGAAAAAATAAAGATATAAATAAATAAAATAAAGTAAAAAATAAAAATAAACAAATAAATGAATAAGTAACGTAACATTTTTTTGTTTGTTTTTATGGAATTTGTCTTTATTCGCATTGGTCCAAAAATATCAATATATTGGTATAGTGTGTGCAAAAAGTAGCCATTTTTTTCTTAATCACATTAAGTTTTTTTTTGAATAATACATATAAAAATACACACTTTTCAAATATATATATGTATACATGCAAACAAATACATACAGATATAATCCTATTAATTTATTTTTATCTCGGACTATTATTCTCATCTTTATTAATTGTTTTTTATCTTTTATTGGTTTTGTTTATTCACAACGTTTCGGCCAACTATTCCTCTGGCCTTCGTCAGGTGGTAACCACGACGGATAGGAATTAAGGAATAATATATATATATATATATATATATATATATATATATATATATATATATATATATATATATATATATACCAATCGGTATGGACCCGACTATAGAAGATCAGATAAATAAACGTTTCGGCCAACTATTCCTCTGGACTTCGTCAGGTGGAGCCGCGACGGATAGAAATTAAGGAATAATATATATACCAATCGGTACGGAACCGACTATAGAAGATCAGATAAATAAACGTGGATTTATAAGATCAAAGAATCCAACCTTGATCGCCCTTCGGGGCCCGTGGCGCAGTTGATAGAGAGGTTGAATCTCTACAGTTCCAGATGAGCATTGTCTGATGATAGCGGTTTCAATCCCACCCAAAGCGTGCCAGAGGTTAATTGGCCAAAATTTGGTGAGATGACAACAACTACGGATGGCAGTGATGGCTGAGAATTCAGTTAGGAGATTCGAAGTTCCTATCCGTTGCGGTTACCACCTGACGAAGGTCAGAGGAATAGTTGGCCGAAACGTTGTGAATAAACAAAACCAATAAAAGATTAAAAAAAAAAACAACAACTAATAAAGATGAGAATAATAGTCCGAAATAAAAATAAATTAATATATAATGCTCATCTCAAAAATGAATTCCAATTAAGGAATAATATATATATATAGATATAATCCTATTCAAATATATATACATACATACATACGTACATACATACATAATCCTATTCAAATATATATACATACATACATACGTACATACATACATAATCCTATTCAAATATATATACATATATATGCAAACACACAAATATATATATATATATATATATATATATATATATATATATATATATATATATTAAACTATAACTGGAAACATTCTGTCAGGTATTAGTTGGTTAATTTGGTTAGTAATATAAAATGGTCGCAGTTTAACGTCGTCCCCGCGACAATTTACAATCTATTATTTTTATTTATTCATTTATTTTTTTTCGTTTGTGTGATTTCGACTCCTCATGCTTCTCTTCTTTTTGGGTTTTTGAAAATAGATTTATTCATGATTAAATTCCTAAAAGTTCGGCTAAAACATGTTTTAATTTCATCCTTTTTATAGGTTTAGTGAAAATGTTGGCTATATTATTCTTAGATGTTACATCGCTAAGAGTAATAGATTTTTTACTTATTTCATCCCTTATGAAATATCTGATATCAATATGCTTCGATCGTTGATGAATCATAGAATTATTTGCTAATAAGATACTACTCTAGTTGTCACAATGAATTACTATAGATCTGGTTTTAAAATAGATTTAAGAAAGGTGTTCAGAAAAAAAATTGTCTCCTGTGCTGAATGGGTAAGGGCTAAAAATTCTGCTTCGCAAGTACTAAGGTCGACAATTTGTTGTTTTTTAGTGTTCCAGGAGATCATAGGCCCAGTCTTTGACAGTCTAAAACAGTTATACTTTTTCTATCCTCAGAGTTTCCCCAATCTTAATCTGAAAATCCTCCTAAATTTAGAGGATATGTAGACTTTTTAAATAGTAAAGATTATCCCTTGGTTCCTTTTAGATAACGAGGGTCTTGTTTCGCACGATTAAGGTCCTTAATTGTCGGTTTTGATAAGTTTTCAGATAGCTTTGTTACAGTTTAACATATGCCAGGCCTAGTGACGGTCATCAAATAGATTAGATTTCCAATCATTTCGGTCTCTATATTTTTATTTATATCCATCTCAATGAGAGCTGTATGTGGTTTGCAATCTTGCATTCCGAACCTGAGCAGAATTTTCTTAATGTACCGTGATTGGTTCATTGTTATAGTTTCATTTTCACAGGTAAACTTTATACCAAGTAACAATGACAATTGTCCAAGACCGGCCATTTTAAATTTTTTATTTAATTTATTTTTAACATCTTTTAAAAGATTGTTACAATTTGAGGCGAGTAATATATCGTCAACCCCAAAAAACAAAATCAACAATTTATCACCCATATTTTTGGTATACGTGCACGCGTCTACGGGACATTGTTTGAATTCTTGTTCTATTAAATAATTATGGAGTGTAAAATTCAATTGTGAGCACTTTGTTTTAGTCCGTATAACGATTTATTCAGTTTCCACACGAAATTTTTACTTTTCATTTTAAATCCCTCAGGAGAGTAAATATAGATTTCACAGTCAATCGGAGCATTAAAATAAGCATTTTTACATCCATTTGATATATTTTTAAATTGTACTGAACGGCAAATTGTAATAAAATTCTAATTGTCGTTAAATTTGTCATTGGTGAAAATGTGGCAAAAGATTTCACTCCAGAATTTTGTGAAAAACCTTTTGCAACAAATCTTGCTTTAAAAGTTTCACTACCAGAGGCTGTGATGTTTTTAGAGAAAACCAAGCGAGAAGATATTATATTCTTTTTTGATTTTGCCACCATTTCGTATATATTATTTTCAAATAAACCTTTCAATTCAGATACATAGCTTTTTTCCATTCTTGGTGATTTTCTGAATTAACCGCCTCATTATAACTTTCTGGTGCGCTTTTCAACAAGTAACAGTAATCCGCTGCGTAGTCTTGCATCTTTTCAATTTTAAAAAAGTCTGGCCTTTTTTTGCTCCCTTATGAGGTATGGACGTGTCGGGTTAATATTTACGTCAGTAGTTTTACTACAATTGTCGTCAGTATTAATATTTTCGTTGCGATCGATTAAAATACTAGGTAATAATTGCTCACGTTTTTCATCGACTGGTTCGTCATTTTTTAAATTCAATGTATCATTGAATTTTACACATCTAGCTTTTTTTGTGGCATTTTGGGTTGGAAAGTAGATTAAATATACCGGACTGCTTTTATCATAACCTACGAAAATACCCTTTTCGCTTTTAATATTTAGTTTACGGGTATTTTCTATAAATGCAAAGCAATTTAAACCAATTATATGCATTCGGTTCATTTTTGGTTTTACACCACAAAACGCTTCATACGGGGTTTTTCCCACTCTTCTATTGAACGATCTATTTCTGGTATATGCTGCTGACATTAAAGCGTACGTCCATAAACTATGTGCTAATTTCGATTCGATAAAAAGACATCTTGCCATCTCAAAAAGGGTCCGCCATGCTCTTTTAGTAGTGCCATTTTGAAATGAGGAATTCGGCGCCGATTTCTCATGCTCAATACAATGGTTAATTAATAGAAGTTCAAAGTCTTTACTAGTAAATTTAGTCCCATTGTCTGAGCGAATACATTTTACTGAGCCGTACGGGGCAATATCAGCTAAATATTTCTTAGTGGCGAGGATAGTGTCGGATTTGTTTTTTTAGAAAATAAGCTATAATTAAACCTGAATAATCATCAACAAAGTTCAAAACATACCTTACATTGTTTCTCCTCATCGGACTGATCGGACCTGCTAAGTCACAGTGCACAAGTGAGAGAATTTTCGTGGCCTTTTTGTCTGGTGTTTTGGTAGCAGAGCGTGGTTCCAATCCACGGACCTCTTGGTTATGGGCCCAGCACGCTTTCCACTATTTTGGAAATAGTATTCATATTGCATCCAGTTATTTTGTAGAAAATTTTTATTCTTCGATAGCTAGTGTGTAGTGTTTGGTTTTTATAGTGGATTTTATAGTGGATTTTATTGCTTTTGTTCCCTGACCTGCAGAACATGAATGAGTTTTGCAATGGGAGAGGGAAAAGGATTACAGCATTAATGCTTGGTACATTTTAAGTTAGGAAACCAGTCAGAAAGTGAGGGAGATAGAAAGAGAAAGGGGAAATCAGAAGAAGGAAAAGGGGGGAAAAGGTGGGTTGTTTTTTTTTTGTTTTTTTTCAGAACATAATTAATTTTCAAAAGGAAGTAGAAAAACAAAAAGCATCAATGTTAGGTGTATTTTGTCTTAGAAAATCAATATCTTCAGATAGCCTGATCTGGCAACACCAGAATAACATCTGAAAAAAGGAAAAAGAAAGGTATTCAATAATTCTAAATAACATTTTTAATAATGAAAATATTTTTCTTACATTTAAAAATTTGAAAATTCTTGCATTTAAAAATTGTTACATTTAAAAAATTCTTCCATTTAAAAATTTGAAAATTTGATTAAATTCATCTTTTTTTTTTTAATTTTTAGGCAAAATTATACTATAAGGAATTTAGAGAAATTTTAGTTTTAACGAGAACAGGGCTGGATCTGTATCAGTGATTTTTAAGAAATATACCAACATGTTGATGTCCACCCTGGAAAATGTCTTTTTACAAATAAATCATTTAATAAGGAAAGAAAACTACTTGAGGAGGAGTGTTATAGGGTAGCACAAGTAACTGCATAATACGGAGGGCATCTAAAATACCGAGGAATATTATGTTTTGGAATTTTTTAGACTAGAATTGATAATTCGATATTGAATTATTTGAATTACAATTCTCGTAACGTGCATATAAATAAGCATAAATGGTGAATATTTTTTGGAGGGGGGGGGGGTCATTGCATGGTTTACTAATGCCAAAAACTCAAGCAAAATACCGGCTAAGGTCACAAACTTTATCACTCAAAAATAAATATTCGACAGATTAGTCATCCAAGAGCGCTTCTTCTAGAATTGTTGAATATCTAGGCCATTTGTTTGGAGAAATCGTTTGGACAAAAGCGTGCACCTGTAAGAACAATAAAACAATTCTGAAATACACCAAAAGGCCATTTGAATAAAAGACAGGCACCTGCATGAAGAGGCAATACACTTGAAATAGTCAGAAAGTAAAGTCATTTTCAACAAAAGGTTACACAGGTGTAATCAAAGTCAAGTCAATCCAGTAAAACGAAAACGTCCTTGGGGTGTGGTTACAATGACAATACCATCCCAAAAAGTGGCGTTTCAAGTGATGACAAATGCTTATATAAAAACAACCGAAAAGGGTAGCTTCGTTGGCTGACGATTTGCGGCCGAGAAGAATCAACCGTGTATGTATTTTCCTTCTAACATCCAACCATCCATAACTGTTGCTGAGAATAAAGATATATTGCTATACTATTACATATCAGCGTGTCATCATTGTTTTAAACACAGCAGAAATACAAAAGAAACAGGTACTCGCCAGCTGAACCACATAAAGATTGTTGACATTCATAGTAAAAGTGGTGCCATAGAACTGACAGGGTTTGAACTTGGCACACTTAAGTATGTCGGTATCCACTTCATAACTGCCACCTCCCAACAGAAATTGTGAGATGTCCTGATGCGATCAGCAAGAGCGAATGTTGTTTAAAGTATTTACTCCCAAACGGATAAGATCTCAATTAACAACTACTTTCATTTAATCATGAATGCCAAAATATTCACCTCCAAATGTTAAATGTCATAGATAATATAGATACATACACACAGTCTCTCTCTCTCTTTCTCACTCTCTTTCTCTCTCTATCTATCTCTATCTATTTATCTAGCTAGCTAGCTAGCTTCTTTAAGAGCTCGACGCATATACAAGTATGTGCTAAAAATAAACTGGGCCGAAAATACATAAACAGTGTGACAATAAATATATACACTGCTTACTGAACTCACTTACACATAAGTTCAAACATATACTCTTACACTGACGATACCAAGATAAACACACATACACTGTTTACAAGTCTAAGGAAC
Organism: Euprymna scolopes; assembly: GCF_053919585.1. NCBI lineage: Eukaryota > Metazoa > Mollusca > Cephalopoda > Sepiida > Sepiolidae > Euprymna > Euprymna scolopes. Next base: position 20,984,233 of record NC_136502.1, read on the forward strand.
TTACACACATGGTTACACTTGCAATAGATACACGTGCTTCATTTCTTCTTACAATTTCTTCATTCGCACATTCTTAACTTCTCAGTCACCACGAACTCTTTATTTTTGGTTATTTTTACAAGGTGTCAATAAAAAGTTATATAATATTTCTACGTGAATCAACATTGTGATTCTCAACCGAGGTCCTTTGGGCCCTTAAATAAGCCACCGGGTTCAATGGAGGACCCATAAGAGGACGCCAGGAAAATGTAATTCAAAACGCAGAAACTTGTAGTGTATGAATTTATACAAACATTGATGGCTACATATGTGCATACATGTTTCTGTAATCAGCCACGTGGGGAGATTATGTCTTCAGGCCAAGAATTATCGTCGAGAACATACGATAATTCTTGGCCTGAAGACGTAATCCCCCAACGCGGGTGATTACAGAAACATGTATGCACATATGTAGCCATCAATGTTTGTACAAATAAATTTCATATACCTGCTCTGTTTACTCATTGAGCACTCTTTGGTAGACACATGTTGTTTCATTGGATGTACTTCTTGGAAACTAAACTCTACTGGCTAAATATATATATATATATATATATATATATATATATATATATATATACATATATATATATATATGTGTGTGTGTGTGTTTATATATATATATATATATATATATATATATATATATATATATATATATATATATATATATACTGTGGAACATCTAGATACGAAATTATTTGGTTCCGGCTTGGCTATCGTATCTTGAAATTTGTGTATTTGGAAACGCGTTTTACATGTAAATTGCCTAATCTGTTCTAAGACTGAGTCGGACATAAGAAATCTCACCACACGGGTTCAACAGCAAGTGTGTCATCTTCAGCAAAAATTTTCAATCTGATTTAAAATTTTAAAGTAACTAAAATAAACAACGTGCATATATATATATATATATATATATATATATATATATATATATATATATATATATATATATATATATATATATATATATATATATATGTTGTTTTGAAAAAAGAAAAAACCGAATGAATTTATGAAATGATCAACGTTTCGTCCCTATTGCAGAGGACATCTTCAGGATATTGAAAGGAAAAATGCAAAAAAAGAAAACGATCATAGACCATACGAAAGTGAAAAGGAAACAGTGTTAGAATACTACCCATATCGGGAAGGAAACTATGTGTGTGTATCAAACACATAGTTTTGTTCCCGATATGGGTAGGATTTCGTATGGTCTATGATCGTTTGCTTTTTTTGCATTTTTCCTTTCAATATCCTGAAGATATCCCCTGCAATAAGGGACGAAACGTTGAACATTTCATAAATTCATTCGGTTTTTCTTTTTTCAAAACAACATAACGTCAACCATCGCTGGTATTTTTATTTTATTTTTATTCACACACACACACACACACACACATATATTATTGTTGTTGTTGCAGTAGAAGAAGAAGAAGAAGAAGAAGAAGAAGAAGAAGAAGAAGAAGAAGAAGAAGAAGAAGAAGAAGAAGAAGAAGAAAAAGAAGAAGAAACGTAGGGGTCACGAATGCTGAGATACTCAGCAAGGAGGTCACGGGCCATCAAAGGTTGAGAAAAACTGCATTAGACCAATTTACACATTCGTAACGACGACATAAAATAATAGATCTTTCAAATATTGGTGGGGATTTTTATTGATTAGCAAAACTTCGATTAATTCCACAGTATTTCAAATATTTAAAATTGTCGAGAAATGATTGTTTTTATGTTTATTATTATAATCTGAAATATGATAAAAATATACAAACATATGTTTCTTTTGTAAAAACTGTGGCTTCAGTTCTGTTTTCTTTATAAATGTTATGAACACAATGAGTTTGAATGCTTGTGGAGAATCGTCTGAAAGCAATAATAACCGAATTATTCATTTTTATCTTTTTCTACACGATCAATATAAATTATATTTCAATCGTCGAATGTTTGGTTACAGCGGGGACGGGGAGAAGGACGAGGAGCGGATAATCATATCCTTCTGTGGTTGACATCAGCCGGCAAAGCTAAACACCAGAGACATCAAAGATGGAAAGACAGAATTTATTAATAAAATGGAACACAGAAGCGAAACGGTGGATGGGGGGGGGGCAGAGGGGGGAGATGGATAAAATAAATAAAACGGAATGACACAAGTCGAACAGAAACGAAAGTTCAAAATTAATAAAGAAAAGATAAAATTAGATTCAGGGCGAGGGAGGGAGGGGAAAAGTAATGGCAGAGAAGAGAGGGGAAGGAAAAAAGATGAGGAGAAACGAAATAGGAAAGAGAATCGAAAGCGAGAAGCAAAATGAAATGAAATAAAACAGATTAAAAGAAGTCAAACAGAAAATCCAAAATTAATTAATAAAATATAAAATAATATACAAATATAAAATAATATACACACGCACAAGTAAAATCTCTAAACAGGAAAAATAATAAGTAAAAAAAAAAATACTAAATAAAACTGAGAATTTATATAAAATAATTCAAAACAAACGCGGGAATATATAAATGCAATTATTTAAAAAATATATACAAAAAAAAAAAAAAAAAAAAAAAGATATTTTTAATCCGAAAGCAATCGACAAATGATTAAACAAAATTCCAGATTTCAAACAAAATTAATTCAATATTAAAAATACGACAATATGAATTAACAGAGAAAATATAATTTGCCGGGAAATAAATAAAATTTGTGAAAATTAATCAGGACATTAAACAAGGGCGACATTGAAGAAAAAATATTTATAAACTTATAAGACATGTTTTTTATGGAATCTCATCAGAAAATATGTCTGCTAATCTGTTCCAGGAAAAAGAAATAAAGTGAAAATATTCAAGAGTGTGTACTGACCAGCTGAACCAAGCCGTTCATCACTTAATTAGAAGAATCTATTCGGCCGGAATTTATTTATTTCAGGAACAATTTGATTTTGTCACCGGTCGCCCACGCAATTCTGTCAGCGCGAAGAGACGTAGCATTAATGCGCCCCTTTTACACACAAATCTATGGAACTATATTTTTCGTACACGGGTCAGAACATTCTAGAAGCTCTATATAAAAGCGCCGACACGCCAAACAACCCCTCCCCTTAAAAAAAAAAAAAAAAAAAAAACCCAAACCAGTTTACACAGTGTTTCAGCAAGTCACCATCGTCGGCGCCCATAATTGTTACTCACGTTAGACTCCGTCCAAGGAAGTTAAAACCGCATCAAGTTTTAACAAGTTTCTATGTTGTTCTATCTTTCTAACTCCTCCCACACGTCTCATCATCCCTCACAGACTCCCTGCCTTCCTTGAATCTTTTATGCCACTCTAAAATTTACATTCGATTCATGCAAGATTTTTTTTTTTTTTTTTTTTTTTTTACACAGTGATCACCACTTATCAAGGCCCGGAAGCCACTCAGGGATAAGGGTTATTGTAAGTACATCACGTTAGTGAGGAGATTTTATGAAGTGTTTAATTAGGGGGGCGGTTCATTAGGAATTTGTTAACATTAGACTTGAAGACATCCAAGTTGTAGTCCGGAGGGAAGCAGGCAGACGGAACAGAGTTCCACAGGCGTGCAGTTCTAAAAAAGAAGCTTTGCTCATGAAATCCGCGTTTTGATTTAGGCACAGATATAGAGTGGGGGAAATTTTTCACAGTGGATTCAGCTAGACGGGTGTTTTTCGTGAAAGATTGGCGAGGGGGGACCAGGGATTGGAGTTCAGACGAGCACCTGCCATGAAAATAACGATAAAACAAGGATAGGCTCGCAACGTCTCTTCTGTGGGAGAGGGGTTGCAGGGTAGAGAAAAGGGCATCCCCCACTAAACCACGAAGTCTATTTTGTACTCTGTCAAGGCATGATAGGCTGTTTTTGGCAGCTCCTGCCCAGATATGGCAACAGTATTCCATCCTTGGCCGTACTTGGCTTTTATATAGATAGAGAATTGCATCAGTAGTGAGATATCTTCTGGAGCGGTAGAAGGATCCCACCATCTTTCCTGCGACCTTCGCAACAGACTTGATGTACGTGTTCCATTTCAGATCAGGAGTAAAGGTCAAACCCAGAAGCTTGTCAAAACACGGGGCCTCACCCAGACGAGAGCCATCCATCACAATTGATGCCAGCTGGGGATCAGAGCGTTGATGATGTAAGGATAGGAGTTTGGTTTTGGATGCATTAAAGGTAACTAGCCACATCTTCCCCCACTGAACCACGCGCTCGAGATCAGAGGAGAGAGAATCCGAGAGAACTTCGTCATTTACAGCCTTTGATGTGTTGCCGTAGATGGTCGTGTCATCAGCATAGATGTCAACGAATGATTTAAGTATGTGTTTAGGGAGGTCATTGATGTAGATCAGGAAGAGAGTTGGGCCCAGGATTGACCCCTGAGGGACTCCAGCATTTATATTGCAGGCCTCCGATTTTTGTCCATCTACCACTACTCTTATGAGCCTATCAGAGAGAAATGATTTAATGATTGAGAAAACATTTCCAGTTATACCGTAGCTGGAAATCTTGTGAAGTAGACCCTTATGCCATACTTTGTCAAAGGCCTTTGATATGTCGAGAGCAATTGCCCTAGAAAGGAAGCCTTTGTCAAGAGATTCACTAATCCTGTGGGATATAACCGTCAGCACATCTGCGGTAGATCTTGCAGAGCGGAAACCATATTGTGTGTCACTAAGGTTATTCCTGCTGAGGTGGTTTACTATTTCTCTATTTAATATTGATTCCAGTAACTTACTCATAACACAGAGAAGACTTATTGGTCTGTATTGAGAGGGAGATGACTTATCACCTGAATTCTTAAATACAGGGCAAACTGAGGAGGTCTTCCAGGGGGTCGGAAAGCACTTCTCCTTAAGGCAGCGCTTAAATAGTTTCGTAAGTATGGGAGTAAGTTCTGGTTGAAGCTTTTTTAACACTATAATTGGGATGCCATCAGGGCCAGTTGCTTTACTGGAATCTAGGTTTTTTATTAGCTTGGCGACCTCATGCACGGATATTTGTATGTTACCTAGCTTGTTCTGTGTTATAGGAGGAAATATGGGGAGTTGATGGCCTTCGTCGCATAGGGTAGAATTAGCTGCAAAGTTCTTTGCAAATAGTTTGGCCTTGTCTGATGCTGACGAGATAACCTCTGGTCCATTGATAATGGTTGGGATAGAACGCACACTTCTGTTCAAGATCCTATTTGTTATTTGCCAAAACTGGTGGGAACCAAGCCGCTGATCAGCTACCTTGGATTTAACAGACTGGGCATATAGCTCTCTTGCATTTTTTATTACTCTTTTACAGTGGTTGCTGGCAGTCCTGAAAGCAGCTTTAGTCTCAGTGCATCTATTACGTTGGTAGTTATGGAAAAAGTGATTTCTGTGCGCGATAGCAGCAGCACATTCTGGGGAGAACCATGGCTGGCTGTTAGGTTTTTGTTGGAATTTTTTAGATGGTATGAATTGGTCTATGCCTACAATTGACCATTCGGTCAGATCTGATACTATAGAGGACACTTCCTTTTTAAACATGGAGTGCAGAGGTAAATCAGATATGAATGTACGGAAGCTATCCCAGTCAGCCATAGAGTATCGGTATACAGTACGGTAGAGGGGTACGTCTGATGGCTTCTTACATTTTGTTTTTATCTTAACTGATACGACGGAGTGGTCGGAGGATCCTAAAGGAGAATGAACGGTACATGAACATAGCTCAGGGGAAGTTGAAAGAAAAAGGTCTAAGAGGCTTGCATATTGATTGGGTGTATCGGGCACACGGGTGGGTTCGCGAACAATCTGAGTGAGGTCATAAGCAATGGCAAAATCATGACAAAACCTCCCCTCATCATCTGTCTTATTTGAATGGGTCAGCCATTCCACGTTATGGACGTTGAAGTCACCACAGATGTGGATGTTAGCCGAGGGATGTGAAGACAGTATGTGGTCTATTTTCTCAGATATGCTCTTAAAGATAGTAACTCCGCTGTTGTGGGGCCTATAGAGGGCAAATATAAATACAGTGGTGTTAGCAAGTGCAACCCTGAAGCACATATAGGGTAAATTAGGATCTTCTCTAGAGATATCCCTGCCACATGGGAAGCCATCCTTAATGTAGGCACATATTCCATGCCCATGGCGATCTTGGGAGTCAGATTTAGCTGATTAAATTGGAGTATCCATTAATTATGAACTCATCTAGGGAAGTGGTCGGCCCTATTCCAGTTTCACATAGAAATAATATGTCCGGTTTCGTCTCCTGTAATTGGGTTTCAACCTCTGGAAGGTTGGAACGTAGACCCCTGATATTGGAGAAGGAGACCTGGTAGTAGGGGTCTACGCTGGAAGATGGGGGTTCTAGGTTTAATCGAGTTTTTATTCTGGAGATATTTCATGTTGAGGTTTTGGGATTTGTGGAATAGGTCGGCATACTTGGTTAGAGCAGTACAGAGAGGGAAAGTAAGAGAGAAAAAGACAGGAATTTCTTTTTTTATTTGTAGCACACGAAAAGGTAAAGCCGTAACAATTACCCACTAGTATGGCATCGAGAGGCCCCACCAGAGACTACTGCATGGTCCAGATCCACTCACCAAATGGCAATACAGCAGTCCCAGTACTTTGCGCCTGCTGATAGGACAGCCTCCTTAGTGGTTAATCCAAGGTTCGGGTCCCTGACTATCAGGCGGATAACGTCAGCCCAGACAAAACGTTTACCTCCAGCACCCTTAATGTTCCAAAAGCAGTCTGAAGCATTCCATACGTTTAGGTGGCATTATTTTGCATATCGTTTCTCTAAATCGTCCTCACGTCCATATTGTATTTTTGAAATTCACCAGCTGTGACAGTCAGACTTTAGTCGGGCGTATTCCAATTCCTGCTGTAGCTGTTCGTTTGAACCTGAAATCGTAAAAATTGGTCAGTCATTTCATAAGATGTATATGAATAACGTACTGAATTTTCGAGTCTAAATCGCTGTTGCTCGAAATTATTACGAATATGGGACTCCGTCACACAACGTAAAAAATCTGCGCTAATAAGAGTATGTTCAAACTGTAAACAAAGAAATTACTCAATCCCTGTACTAATGAAGCTCACACAGGCAACAATGGATGAATATTTTTTGCTCACAAACTTTAACCCTGCTGGTATTTTTCATACGCATAGTTTTCTTCATAAAATATGCTGACCATAATAATTTCCTCAGTCACTAATGACTTCCTTTACAATTATGCAAATATTCTTTTTTTTTTTCACTTGAATGGTGATTCTGTACTTTCGTCTTATTAAAATACACATTTCTCCGCGTTATTAATGGACCTCAAACCTTTTAATTTCATGGGCGATAATCGAACATTCAAAAAGGACTTTAAACTTGCACGTCTCTCACACACAAAAAAATAAACTCCTTCTGGTTAAATAAAAATTATTATTTTAAATGTTGGTATTTGTTCCCGAGTCGTTGCTATTTACTGATTTTTTTTTTTTTTTTAGGAAAGGAGTTTTTGAACCTATGCTCCCGTCATCGTCATGAATTCGAAGACCAGTCGATACCCCTTCTCTCTACAAGTGAAGTTGAGCTTGTATATGTATTAACCATTTTATCTGTTGACCCCAGAATTTACATTTTCGATTAATTTTCGTTTTTAATATAAGTTTACCATAGCTTGTACATTACAGAAATATTTGTTACTGACCCTTTAATAGTGTTCAAATTAAAAAAAAGATGGTTTCCTTGCTAATGAACAAAATAAAGAATTGTTCATCAACTTGTTGGGAAAAAGTTTGGAGGAAGCAGGTTGTAAAGTAGTCCATGCATCTGGAGATGCTGAAGTATTGATTGCAAAGACTGCTCGAGAGCTCGCACTGACAGGAGAAACCATTTTGATAGCAGATAATAATGATCTATGGGTTCTTCTATGTTATCATGCCAATAGGGATGATGGTTACATCTTATTCATGCCACAGCCAAAGTGTGAAAGTCTGGAACATCAAAGAGATTAGAAAATCTTTGGGAGATGTGGTCGGTTCTAACATCCATTTCATTCATATATCACCGGGTTGTGATGCTACATCCAGTGTTCATGGAATTGGGAAGGCAGCGTCCCTTCGAAATGGTGATGAACAATAGAAACTTCCACCAACACGCAGAAGTGTTTGTAAGGATAGCGGTGCAGAAGAAGTTATTGAAGCTGGGGAGAAAGCTTTAGTGTGCCTGTACAATGGTAATTATGGGGAAATTATCAATCATCTCCGACTGAGGCGTTTTAAGAAAAAGGTTGCAAAAAGCTCAAAGTATGTTCACGTCAAATCATTGCCAACAACAAAAGCAGCTACAAATTTTCACAGCCTTTAGGTTTACTTCCAAATTTAGGAATGGAAAGGTAGAAACCAGCTAAAACCTGACGAGTGGGGATGGAAACTTTCAGATGGTGAATTACAACCAATCAAGACTGACTTGCCATCTGGTCCTGTAAATTTGTTGACTATAATTAGGTGTAACTGTACTTCAGGGTGTACTACAGATGCAGTTGCAGGAAACATGGCATTCACTTTTCAAACTTGTGTGGTAATTGAAAAAGCCTCCATTCACCAACTGACCATAGCTAGATCTTCTTCTTCTTCTTCTTCTTCTTCTTCTTCTTATTGATGATGATGATGAAGAAGAAGAAGAAGAAGAAGAAGAAGAAGAAGAAGAAATTGCCTTTGATTACTTATTGACAAGTAATTTTTTGGTCCGTTCATGAACTTGTTCTGTGGTGGTTATGCAAGAATCTTGCCCCAGAATTCGATCAACTGACCATTCATTTATTGTAAATTGTATTTATTTATTTCATACCTATTTTTTATGAAATGTCAGGAATTAATGTAAGAATTGTTGTCTTGAAAAAAAGCTACTTAGTCTATTTTTTACCATTTATGTTCATATTTGTATAAAGAATTAAAAAAGCATGAAAACAATGACAGGGGTTTGTCATTTTCTGGTGTTAATTTATTATTAAGCGTATAGCTTCCTATCATTACAATTTAAAACACCAAGAAAATGTCAAGCTGACTTGAGGTGGACTCTGTATTGGTTTTCATGCAAAATTTTTTTTTTTTTTCTAATTTAATAAAGTTTTTTTTTTTTTGTCAGGAAAAACGTTTATTGTTGTCAGTAATTGTCAGGAATAACACATACTTGTCAAGAAATGTCAGGAATTTTATGTTTCTAAATTTTAATATTGTTAAGTTGGATTTTAAAGATGGCGGCCGTTGACCCTTTCCGGCAAGGATAATTGTGGTAAACTTTTTTTTTTTATCCAAAAGAGGTTATTTATGCCCAATATGCAAGTTAAAAACCTTTGTTAGTAATTTGTTTGAGGTTCCGCCACATTTTCACTGGACTATAACTGATTGCTTTGTGTGTGGCTAAATTGCTTAGCAAGGACATGGATTCGCAAGAGAAAATATGTCTTTATTTTATTTATACTGTTATTATTAGCAGTGTCCAGTGAACAAGAAAAAAAATTACTCAGTACTATTATTTGGGTTATTGGGACTATTTTTATCTTTAATATTTCATCATTATTTACATAACTTAATACTTACCTCTTTTTATTATTTTTCTTTCACAATATTTATCAGCAGCATCTCTTTGCAAAAAAAAAAAAAAACTCGGCCAGGGACTTTTATCCTGGGTTCCCAAAAGCAACAGAGATTAAACCGTTCTTGTAATGATCCAGTCCCTGTTGATTTTGTAGAAGGAGTTTAATTCTGTGCAGTTCTAGGAGGTCCATCCTCCCAGTCTTTGCTTTCCCTCTTTGAGAAGGGATTAGTTTATTGTTAATCACGTGAGTCGCCCTCACCAAGGAATGCCGACGGAGCTATCCAGGCTCTTCTTGCAGATCAGTGCACTTTCTCGGGAGGGGGAGGGATGACTTCTCATTCCCACCTTCCATTCCTGCCATGGAAGTGAAATAAGAATTAACTAAAAGTGTGTTGCCCAAGCTCTGGGTATTTTAGATGGCAGGAGGGTTAAGATGTATATTCAATGTAGATACAAGTAACGTCATTTTTTATATGAAGTACAATACAGTACGGGTATAACTGGAAGTAAATTATAAGCTATGGCGTGTTCAGTATGTATAAGAAAGTAAATAGATATATGGGTAGATTTCCAGCAGATTCGAATCTCTGGCGGTCGTAGGTATTAAGTATGTTTCCACTTCAAATGCAGATATCTTCAGCTTTCATTTAACAATCAGGAAGTTGTGTTTTGCATTACAGAGTATCGGTTCAGTTTTTGTATTTATCATTGCAAAACTAAGGAAGAGACAGCTATTGCTATGTAATGTAGATAGCTGTAAATCTAAGTACAGACTATAGCTAGTAGGTATCTACTTGGATAAAATAATCTAATGCATGCCTTAGAGGTAGAAATGTATAGATGTTTAGTGATAATGACTTCCAATCGGTCAGCATGCGAAGTGTTAAGACTGAAAGCTAAGGACCCCTCACTCCACGACGTGTGTAATGTATTAGTGTCAGTGGCAGCTTAGGGAGTAGAGTAGACTGTTAGTTTTTAGGATAGGATTAAACTTACAGAATACAGTAGAATTAAGAGTCAAGTAAAGTTTAGTTAGAGATGAAAAAAACCCCAGAAATGTTACTTGCTTTGTTATTCTTAGTTATTCTCACTTGTAGTGAAGATTGAACCTTCAACTTCTAAAATACTGCCACTTAGAAGTCATTGTTAAGCAATGCTTTTGACTATTAAACCATGAGTCCATGTTTTTCGATCATGACCGACATAATGCAAACAATCTACGCCCGTGGATTCGCTTCAAAATCATCTATAAATTCACGAGTTTGATATGAAGATTAACACGGGATCTAATCAGTTTTATTTAATCACAGTTTAGTATTTCACAATCGTATCCGTATTCTCTAACAAGTGATAGCAACTATTGTTATATCCATATTGGAATATTGTTGGATGTCATTTCATCATTGGTTTCATCTGGTTTCTGAATCTTTCATCTGGTGAACTGGATTGTTAATGTTTCTTCTTTTTGTAACTAAAAGCTGACTTGGTATGAATGGATAAATATATCTTATGTAATGCTTGTACTGAAGAGAATGCTCACAATTAGTGGGCTTGTGCTAGAATGGTGCAAGTGTGGAACTGAAAGTAAAACAATATGTTTGAGAATTTTTAAAATAAGTATTGATAATTTTATTTTGATTATTCTGACAACTATTCTTAGCTTGGTTATTTTCACAACGTTTCAGCTGATGAATCCTCCTATTTTCTCTGAGCACATTGGTTTGAACTTGGGTATATTTATGTCAAATGCAATACAACCGATAAAGGCATTGATTTACAATCAGTTCTTAGTGACAATCTTCTGGAGTTTGAAGGTTCAATCCTTATTACCAATAATCTATATATTTATAAAAGTGAAATTGTGTGTGTGTGTGTGTGTGTGTGTGTGTGTGTGTGTGTGTGTGTGTGTGTGTGTGTGTGTGTGTGTGCATTTCCCTACCAAACTTCTCTGTCAATTTTCAGTCTACTGACTCGAGATTTGGCATAAGGGCTATTGCGATTTGGGAAAATCTTCTAAATCGGTTTTCGACCAGAAATTTCGCTGTCAAGGGGACAAAGTTCAAGGATTTGACCTTTGAAAACTCTACCAAATTCCTCAGATAATTTTAGGTCTAAACACTTGAAATTTTAGATGTAGGTTACTTGGACATGGATCAAACTTTTTAATTTGATTTGAGCCCAAGAGAATAAATGTTAAAGAGTCAAAATTGGGGTCAAAGTTAAAAATAATTTGACCTCTGCGGTCTCTACTAAAGTACTCAGCCAATTTTTAGTCTAAACATTTGAAATTTTACATAAAGTGCATATGAACATAGGGCAAGCTTTTTAATCGGTGATTAGCCGAAAATTTGGCTGCCAAGGCGTCAAAGTTCAAAAGATTTGACCTTTGCGTCCTCTAGCAAACTATTCATCCAATTTTGGGTCTAAACATTTGAAATTTTACATAAAGGGTATTTAGACATGCAACGGGCTTTTTAATCAGTTTTTGGACAAAATTTTGGCTTCCAAGAGGTCAAAGTTGAAAGAGTTGACCATTGCAGACTACCAAACTCCTCCGCCAATGTTGGGTCTAAACACTTGAAATATTAAATAAAGGTTACCTGGACATGAGTCAAACATTTTAATATATATATATATGCACATAAAGCTATAAACAGAACATGGGGCCCGAGCAAAGTCTGGCTGAACTGCTAGTAATAATTAAGGATAAAATAATGATTAAGACTTTTATACGATTATGGCTGTCGGAATGAGAACCATCTACCCTAAGGATTAAATAAGGAGTTCAGTTCGAAATTCTGTATAGCTTTTCGAGTTGGACAAAGATTTACAAGTTTGAAAAAATGCATCTTAAGAAAACCAAAGCTTAAATCGTTTCAACTGTTGTGAGAATTTGCACTCAATGTAACAGATCCAATGTGGGCATATGGGAAAATATCAGCAGAACCTGTAAGATAGCTGGCTTGTAAGGATATAAGCAACAGTAGCCGAAAAAAAAGCACATATGCAAATTAGAAACTGTGCACAATCTGGCATGACAAGCCCAAGGATAAAGGACACTATATGGTCGGGAGAAGAAAAAGCGCAGTTGAAAAAGATGGACGTGTAAAATCGAAGATGACAAATGGCTGTTTATGGTCGACATGTTGTGGAACAGAAAGAGAAACGACCAGGGGAGATGGACATGTGGCCCCATGGCGAGAGATTTTTAAGCTGGCAAAGAAAAATGGTAATAAGTGACTTGTGTTGAAAAGGAAAGAAAATCCGCATCAAATTTATTTAATTTTCTTGTTTGTTCCTTTTCGACGGTGCCCGACGTCGTGAAGGTCCGAGGGATGTTTGACCTGTAACAAACATTGTTCATGTGTCACGGCCACGTTACATATATTTATTTTGGATGTCGTGACCCAACCTTCTAGTAAAAAAATGGTCACAAGAAAGAAAAAAAATCAATATATGTAATGCGGCCATTACACTTGAATTGTGTTCATTGCAGTTCAAACCTCTCACAGACCTCCATACCATCCGATACCATCGAAAAAAAACGAACAAAGAAAAATAAATAAATTTGACCCGGCTTTTCTTTCTTTATTAACACGGATCGTTTATAACCGTTTTTCTTTCTCCCCATCTCGACGCCAGCTTAAAAGTCTCTCTCTACAGAGCCACATGTCCATCTCATCTGATCGTTTTTCTCTTTCTGCTCCACGACACATCATCCGTAGACAGCAATTTTGTGTTTCCGACTTTACACGCCCATCTTTTTCAACCGCACTTTTTCTTCGTCTGACCACGTGGTGTTCTTTTTTTCGTTTTCTTATCATTCCAGCTTGCCACACTTCCTAATTTGCATATGTGCTTTTTTTCGGCTACTGCTGTTAATATCCTTGCAAGCCAGCTATCTTAGAGCTCCTGCTGATATTTCCCCACGAGATGGACATGTGGCTCTGCAGAGAGAGAGACTTTTAAGCTGGCGTCGAGATGGGGAGAAAGAAAAAACGGATATAAACGATATGCGATCTATTACGCTAAGATGAGAACAGTAGTCGAAATAATCAAAAACAATGAAATTCAGCTTTTAAACAGAGTATGAACATTCAAGTCACCGTAGAGTATCCCCACATCTAGAATTTTATCTGTATGCTTATCTCTAAGATTACATCTATCAAAAGGTTACTGCGGAATTGAAGAGGATACTCGCAGCTCAAATCAATGAGGAATATGTTAATGTTATTGTTAATTTTTCATGTCGTATTCAAAGGTGTTTATCAATGAACGGAGATAAAACAAGGACTGTTGGCTATTCATGCCTGGAATTTGGTGGACAAGTTAGACATAGACTCAACCACTATTGTATTAAATATGCTTGCATTTTAGAATGGATTGCGGATATCATCATCATCATCATCATCATCATCGCTTGAATGTATCTTTTACATGTCGGCATGTGTTGGATGGCTTTTAGAGATTTATTACAAAAGGATTTGTCTCTGGCTATGTTTTTCATTATACCTCTTTCTCTCAAATATATCATTTTCATTTCCTCCGAAGGTTTTGCATGAGCGAACCTTGCCAACTCGCCCTGCTACTGTAATCGTCTTACCTCTATTAATTCAAATACTCTCATTAATTCTTTCAATGGGACCAAACAACCGAAGTCTCCTTTTCTGCATACGTTTCACGATATTATCCAGATTTATTCTCCCTCTTCAAGACTCACATCATACATCCATTGTATGATTGTAATATAATTTCTCTCCATGCAACGCATATCCTCCATCCTCATTGACCAGATTTCACTTCCATGCACACTACGTACATTTCAAGGATGGCGTTTTATGGGCGAGTGGGGGGGGGCTAGGTGAAGCTGCAGGTCACCATTGAAAAACACGAACGACTGACTATTTTAAATTTAAAAATACTTCTCTCTTCTACCACGTAATATTGCTTGACCAATCAGAGCTTTTGTTACCTCTCGGCCTAGTTTCGTTACCATAACGCAGTAAGCATAACCTAAGTCAACTGAATAGGGTCGGAGATGAGAGCAGTGGAAACGTTGTGATGATTACATCCAATGATAACACGTCGTCTTGGAAAAATCAACTGAATTAGAAATCTTCGAATTCTTGTGAATAATTAAATTATAAGCGAAAAGCAAAGAACATAAACAATATTAAATAACGATAAATAAAAATGATCAAATAAACTCGTTGTTTTAAGAAACATGAAAGAACCCCACTTCCACCGCTCCGAAATTAAAGAACCTACGTCAAAGGTTAATTGACTGCTGGCAAAGACGTTTGCTTTCTTTTTGAAAATCATTTCTTTTTTTGAGGTTTGTTTTATGTGTTGACTTAGAAACTCTTCTTTTTCATTATTATTATTATTATTATTATTATTATTATTATTATTATTATTATTATTATTATTATTATTATTTTCATGTCGTCTTTGATTTATTTAATGTTTTTAATCAAGTTGTAATTAAGGCTGCTGGTTTATTTAGTTTTGAGGCTTCGAATCAACTAAATTAATTTCCAATTAGCGATCACGAGGAAGTGCGAATTGACCTTGTAAACAAAATATAGTTAGTACGACATTTGGAGGAAAAACAAGACTACAGACGAAAGCAAAATAAACGAATGACGTTGCTGCGAATCATTTGTCGAATTCTTTTGTTGAGTTTGAAAAACGCTAGAAAATTAGCCGTAAGTCATTTTTCTAATATTCGAAAAATCGATAGTATATACTTTTTTTTTGTTCGCCGCAAGTTTTGTCTGCAGTGTTGGCATAATGGTATGCGTTCGTATTTAGATTATTTTATGATTATTGTCTGCAACTAAACCTATTACACCCTTAGAGGTGAAACATTATCACGTTACGATGAAAATATTATAGCACATATTTAAAACAGGAAGGGTAAACTTTTGAAAGAGAATGTATATATATATATATATATATATATATATATATATATATATATATATATATATATATATATAGTGTATCACAAAAGTGAGTACATCCCTCACATTTCTTCAAATATTTAAGTATATCTCTTCATGGGACAACACTAAAAAAATGATTTTTTTTATACAATGAAAATGAGTCTGCCTGCAGCATATATAACAGAGTTCATTTATTTTCCCCACAAAATAACTCAAAATATAGCCATTAAAAGCTAAATCCCTGGCAACAAAAGTGAGTACATCCCTTACGAAAAGTTGTCAATATTAACATACAACATGTCAACTCTCAATATTTTGTGTGACCACCATCATTATCCAAAGCTGTAGCCACTGGAATGCTCTTCCACTCTTCAATTATGACGTTGCAAAGCTGGCGGATATTTGAGACTTTGTGCACCTTCACTTTCTGTTTGAGGATGCCCCAAAGATGTTCTGTTGGGTTCAAGTCTGGAGACATGCTTGGCAAGTCCACCACCTTTACCCTTAGCCTCTTCAATAAAGCAGTAGTTGCCTCAGATGCGTGTTTTGGGGTCATTGTCATGCTGGAACATACTCTGCGACCCAGTTTCTAGGGAGAAGAGATCATGCTCTGCTGCAGTATTCAACAGTACATGTTGGAGTTCATGTTTCCTTCAATGAAATGTAACTCTCCAATACCTGCAGCACTCATGCAGTACCAGACCATGACATTCCCACCACCATGCTTGACTGTAGGCATGACACACTTATCTTTGTATTCTTCATCTGGTTGCTACCACACATGCTTAAGGCCATCAGAACTAAATAAGTTAAATTTCGTCTCATCAGACCATAGGACATGGTTTCAGTAATTTATATGCTTTGTTGACATGTCTTCGACAAACTGTTTGCAGGCAATAGCCTTCAGATGAGGCTTCCTCCTGGGGTGACAGACATGCACACCAATTTGAGGAGTACAAAGATAAGTGTGTCATGCCTACAGTACATGTACTGTCAAATATGTGAAGCTCTGGTAAACTCCATGCCCAGGAAAGTAAAGGCAGTTTTGGATAATGATGGCGGTCACACAAAATATTGAGAGTTGACATATTGTATGTTAATATTGACAACTTATTGTAAGGGGTGTACTCACTTTTGTTGCTAGGGATTTAGCCTTTAATGACTATATTTGGAGTTATTTTGAGGAGAAAATAAATGAACTCTGTTATATATGCTGCAGACAGACTACTTTTCATTGTGTCAAAAAATCATTTTTTCAGTGTTGTCGTATGAAGAGATATACTTAAATATTTGAAGAAATGTGAGGGGTGTACTCACTTCTGTGGTACACTATAGATATATATATATACTCCTATAAATTTGTTTTTGTGTGTATTGATATTCATATTAAAAACCTTTTCTATTAATTAAAAAGAAAATACAACTTCGTTATATATGGGTCGTGGAATTGCATTCATTTACAAAAGATCAAGCTAATTTGCATATTCTTTTAAACATTCATTTTAATTAATTCCTCATTAGTTTTTTCGAGTTTCTTATGGGATGATCATCTTTAGTAAACTATTACATGTAATTATATTCATGCAGATATTCTACATGATTTATACTTGTGTAATATTTGCGTAAGAAGGTCATAGTTAACACAAACCTCTTTCTATATATACAGTCCTGGTCAAAATCATAAGACCACTAAGAAAGTAAGCGTTCACACATATTATCGAATTTTTAATCAAATAAATGATTGAAACCATTGCCAAAAGGGAAAATATGATGGAAAAAATGAAATCTGCTTAAATATGCCGCCAAATACCAGACTTGGGATGAAGAGAAGTGGGAAAATGTAATTTTCTCCGATGAGAAAAAATTTAATCTAGATGGTCCAGATGGATTTCAACACTACTGGCATGATAAAAAAAAAAAAACAGAAAAACGAACGTTACGTGAAAAATGGCTTAAATAACACGGGTTCAATATTTAAATTTTAAAAAATCGAAAAAAAAAGAAGATATCTCACGCCACGATTCGAACCCAAAACGTTTAGATAATGAACCAATGCGCTAAACAACTTACCTAACGTGACGTACATGAAATTTAATCAGTTTTTCAACTATTTAAAGTAAATCGGATCATGACGTCATCTGACGCATGCGTAGAACCGGTGAACGTTTTTGGCCAATTTTTCGATATTTTTCGAGCGAAGGATGGAGCTTAAATATGATACCGAGTTTGTGAATTTTCGGCATGTCTGTCGAAAGTTTTTAGCAGACACACAAACACATATACATACATACAAACATACATACACACATTTTCGCTTTTATATATATAGATTTTATATATAAATATGTATATACATATATTCGAAAAATAATTTTTTTGTTTAGTTTCGTATATGCAAACATGCGTAATTGATTATAATTATTGATGTTGTTTTGGTAAATATAGATATATTAATTTATGAATAATACATTTAATCTATATATATATATATATATATAAGCGAAAATGTATGTATGTATGTATGTATGTATGTATGTATGTATGGTCATGTCATATGCTACTGGTACCATGTAACCCAGTACTACCTGCCTCATGGTCGGGTCACCGGCGACTAAACTGGTTCCCCCACCAGACTTGTTTGGTGAGGAGGGCGGCTAGTCTCCCTGAAGGATTAAAAACAAGACCTTCCAAAGGGCGAATGAACTCTTTTCTGGGTCAACGGCCAACTAGCACCATGTATATTTGTGTTTGTGTATATGTGTATTGGGGTGGAGAGGGCTCCCGTAAGCCGTGGTGAAGGCAACCTTTCTAGGAGAAGCAAATCTCTGATGTAAAAAAAGCATAAAGCGGAAGACCAGTACCCGCATTAAGCTGGTCTGCAGTTTAATTTGTTGCTGGCTATCTTGCTCTTGCTTGTTGCTGGATCTCAACATTTTGAACCGAGAGAGAGACTTAGCTGTCGTACAAAGCTAAGACTCTGTAACATCATATTTGTATAGATACTCCCTCAGACATTTGGGCTCATGGATTTTAAATGTCTGAGGGAGTGGCACTCGTCTGACAAGACATTGCAATCATCATGTATGTATGTATGTATTTTTGTGTGTCTGCTAAAAAGTTTTGATCGACGGAACAAAAATTCACAAACTTGGTATTATATTAAAGCCCCACCCTCCGTACAACAAATATCGAAATATTAGCCCAAAAGGACCATCAGAAGTGCGTCAACTGATCGATTTTCTGCAGGGGGGGGGGGAAAAAGTGACATTTTAGTGTTAAACATTACATATTTTTAAATCGATTTATAACTGCCCCAAAAAATACGGGCGCCAACTCTTCTACATAAAGTATACACGGGGCCGTTTATTTTGGGTCAACTTGTATTTAAAACCCGCTGAGTCATGTCACGTGATCTTGACGTCAGCAAGCTCTAATGGCAGTCTGAATTTAAAATTTAAAAATGTTGTTATCGGTAAAAAGAATTTAACCCTCACACAAGCTAAACTATGAACTTCTACGCTATGACAACGTTACCAAAGTTATTAGCACAAATAAAATAGTTAGATACGATAGTTAAACGAAAAATAACAAGCCAAAAATGTGAAGTAAAAAAAAAATACGCTTACAAAAGATATCAACGATCGAAGTTTTTACAAAAAAAAAAAACAGCCAGACGCCATTTTCTTTTTAGTAACAATCTTTAGAGTAAGGAAGACGAAGTGTGTGTGTGTGAGAGAGAGAGAGAGACACACACACACACACACACACACACATACACAAACACAAACAGAGAGAGAGAGAGAGAGAGAGAACTCGCGCAAAAGAGCAGGACACAAAATGTTTTAAATAATCGAATAACAATAAGAAAGACTTTCACTGGCGAGGACTACTATTGAGCGTAACCAGTTATACAATCCTTTTGAAATTTTCATCTCTATTTTTCTCGTTATGTACTGACGTAATTAAAACCTATATGAAATATGTTCCTTATTAAATTTTAAAGATTTTTTATTCTGAAAGAAGCTTTAAAAATTTAATCTAAAAAGTTATTTCAAGTTTTTGTTTAAAAAATTCAGATTTTCTCACTATTCAGATCTGTATTACAAAGAGGGAGTTGCAAAACATGAGTTGTGGTGTGAGGAGAAATACAAACTGAAACAGAGAGAATATTCAGACCTGTAATAATACAAAGAGGGGTTGCAATAATGAGTTTTGGTGTGAGGAGAAATACAAATTGAAATAGAGAGAAGGAGAGTTTTAAAATATAATCTTAAAAAGATAAGATACAAGTTAGAAAAGCATTTCATCCAAGGCATGAAAATTGTTAAACAAAATGTTTTACTATAGGCTTTAGAAATAAAGGTACAAGATTCAATTTGAAATTTATTTATCTTCAAAGTGCACGTTTATAAATTTTACAAAGTAAGGTATAAAAATTTAATTTAAATTGAATCAAAAAATTACCTTGGATTTATTTTATGTAATGTACATTTTGTTGCAATTTAAAAACATTATATTTCATCTAGCAATTAATGATATAGATATAAATTTTCAATTATTTTTTTAAAAAGTGCAACAGAATGTACATTACATAAAATAAATCCAAGGTAATTTTTGATTCAATTTAAATTAAATTTTTATACTTTACTTTGTAAAATTTATAAAAGTGCACTTTGAAGATAAATAAATTTCAAATTGAATCGTGTACCTTTATTTTTAAAGCCTATAGTAAAAATATTTTGTTTAACAATTTTCATGCTTGGATGAAATGCTTTTCTAATTTGTATATATATATATATATATATATATATATATATATATATATATATATATATATATATATATATATATATGTATTATATATATATATATGTGTATTATATATATATATGTGTGTATTATATATATATATATATATATATATATATATATATATATATATATATATATATATATATGAAAGAACATTAAAGTGAGAAAGCAAGATTTGCTCTTGGTTTAAATTCAGAATTTATTGCCAATAAAACTGAATAAAAAATATATCAGTTATTGATTTCAAGTTCGAAATCATCAATGGATCCACAGGAACGTAAAAAAAAACAAAAAAAATTGTTGAGGTTTTTTTGCAGATTTTCAGAAATAATTATTTCCTTCTTCCTGTTTCTGAATTTTTGAGATAAGGATTAATAATTCGTATTATTTGGATTATTTCGACTACTGTTCTCATTTGCTCAACATTTTAGTTGATGTGACCTCCGACCTTCTTGAGGTGTATCTTGTCTAATTCGAGAACGTTTCCGTCGAATTCCAGAATGTGCACCGAATTTCAAATGGAACTCTTTTATTTAATCCACAGCAGCCATGACTGAATGGAAGTCCTAAGTCAAAATACGACTGCGAATGCGGATGCAGTATGCTACCTTTGCCCCCGTTAAAAATTGTTATAATATTTATTATATTTGTTGTACACCTGTGTGTAAGTAACCCTCTTTTCCCTGCCTTCGTTTTACTAATGACGTACGCATTCGGAAAAATGCAATCCCAGACTTTCACAGAAGCGTCCAAACAGATTAAAAAATTCACACAATTACATATAACAAGATTTAACACTCTCTAATATGTCATCAAAAATCAATTTCCTTCTTCCTTTCCTTTCTTTCTTCACCCCTGTCAACTATCTTTCCTTATTCATTCTTAATGCTATCTCTGATATTTTCATTCTCTTCTCTATATGAAGACGATAAAGCTCATTAATATATTTAAAAAACTTCACATGTAAGTTTTGTTCGTTTGTTTACAAACTCTTCGTAGAGTTTTGCTGATTGAAGCCGATAACCATAGATATTCTGAAACCACACCAAGATTATGTAAAACTGAAGTGGTCAACCATCGTCGAGAGAGACTCGAAGGCTATCCTAAGATCTGAATTTTTTAAAATGTAAAACATAAGAACCCAAAAAAGGTAATATGGTGTAATGAACTGAGTGCAAAATGGTATCGATTCTTATGGAATCAAAGGCTATACCGGGTCTTTGTGTTGGTATATATATATATATATATATATATATATATATATATATATATATATATATATATATATATAAAATATATATGGCGATTAAGCTACACTGAATATTCTACGTTTCATCCACTATAGGATTCGTCAGTCTTATGCGCGAATTCTGTGGTTGTTTCTTGTTTTTATATATGTTGAGGATTTTTAGTTAGCCAATCAGCTTTCTAGTATCCACCGCGCCCCTAGTTCTAAAACAAATCCTTTGTTCGATGAAATGCATGCCCATTGGCTGATAGGAAGGGGCGCGGTGGATACTAGAAAGCTGATTGGCTAACTAAAAATCCTCAACATATATAAAAACAAGAAACAACCACAGAATTCGCGCATAAGCCTGACGAATCCTATAGTGGATGAAACGCAGAATATTCAGTGTAACTTAATCGCCATATATATTTTATAAATTACTAACTAGCTCTACCTACGTATTGAGCACTGTTGAAGTAAATACTTAAAGTTTACGCATAAATCTATACTTTCGTATATTAAATTTATGTGAGTAAATGAAGTAGTTATATATATATATATATATATATATATATATATATATATATATATATATATATATATATATATATATATATATATATATAGGACTATCCACTTATCTTGTGCTCCATTTTTAAAATTAAATATGTTTTTAACTCTTTTTCAAGATGTTTTTTAACATGTTTTATTAATCATTTGTTCATATTATAAGCTTTATTTCCTTTTCGGTTTTATTGAGCTTTTACATCTGGTTGAGATTACTTTACTTGTAAATATTAACTCTTTAATATTCATAATATATTTTAAGTTTACCATTTTGATTACCTTGGTAAACTTGTTGTAATTTTTATATATATATATATATATATATATATATATATATATATATATATATATATATATAACTACTTAATTTACTCACATAAAATTAATATACGAAAGTAAACTTTAAGTATTTACTTCAAAAGTGCTCAATACGTAGGTAGAGCTAGTTAGTAATTTATAAAATATATATGGCGATTAAGCTACACTTAATATTCCGCGTTTCATCCACTCTAGGACTCTGCATAAGCCTGAAGAGTCCTAAAGTGGATGAAACGCGGAATATTCAGTGTAGCTTAATCGCCATATATATTTTATAAATTACTATATATATATATATATATATATATATATATATATATATATATATATATATATATATAGGGTAACCCCAAAAAAACAGAGGACATTCAATTGTTTTTCTGAGCATTTTACAGTCAACTGAGAAAAAAAGGCCAAAGACCCTTGTGTTTTGATGTGATGTTTTGAATATAATAAACTAGTTATGACCAAAGTTTCATTTCATTCGAACAAAACACTAAAAACGGGGCCTAATTAGAGTTTGGGCCTGTTTTTTTTTGGGTCATCCTATATATATATATATATATATATATATATATATATATATATATATATATATATATATATATATATATTAGTAATGGGATGATTACAAAATTTTGACTGATTCCAAAACAATTACCGATTCCATACTTAATTTCGGATTCCAATACAATTACCGATTGTTTCGATTCACGATTCCGATTAATTGTTCCAACATTAATATATATATATATATATATATATATATATATATATATATATATATATATATATATATATATATATATATATATAAACATTCTGAGTCTTTGTTTATATAATTTTATTTATATAAAAGTTCTACACAGGTATTGCCCATTTTTGAAGAAATATTAGTCTTTAGTTCATGTTAACAATATATCTAAACGTATTTAATTATATATATATATATATATATATATATATATATATATATATATATATATATATATATATATATATATATATATATATCACATATCCCTGATGATGCGTAGAAGACTACCCGAAAAGTAAAAAAACGCGGACACATCAAAAAGAATAAATGCTTGGAGATACATCCATACCTTCGATGTATATACAAAAACGATAATACGGAAAAATTGAATATATATATATATATATATATATATATATATATATATATATATATATATATATATATATATATATATGAGAGAGAGAGAGAGAGAGGGAGAGGGAGGGAGAGAGAGAGAGAGAGAGAGAGAAGGGGGGGTATACACATACCCGTAAGCAGACTTTTATAACTTATCTTTCACTTAGCAAAATTTATTTTTCAAGGAATTTATCGTTTTCATCCTAAATAATTGATAGGTCTACTTGGAGTGCGCCGAGTCGAATATCAACAGTGAAATGTAATTAATAATGCACTGACAAATTCCTACGTTTGATTTTCTTATCACAAAAGAGATAAGGAAAAATTCCCATTTTTATCTTTCCGGATACAATTTTCACAAATTAAAATCGAGAATTATTTCCTCACCTCGGTGTCACGTGACTAAGGTCACCTTCATATTTCATCCTCACCACTATTATTATTATTATTATTATTATTATTATTATTATTATTATTATTAATAATAATATTATAACCTGTGTTTTGGGGCTGGGGATGGGGTAAACCTCACATAGTATCAATAATCATGGGATCACTCAGAACAGTCCCAAAAAACTTTGAAAAAAGACTAGGCGAAATTGGAATGAAAGGGAAGACTGAAACTATACAATGGACGTCAATGATGAGAACGGCTGAAATCTTCTGGTAAACCCTTAAATGCGGAAACCAACGACATAAACTACAAATGCTAACATGATAATTGTAACGGAAATAAGACAAAAGCAAAGAAGTAGCAGCACCAGGGGAACCGAAGGGAACAGAATAAGCAAAATAATTTTCGTAAATTCGTACAAAACCGTGATGACACCAACTTCTGCTCATACTGCACAAAATAGTCATGAAAGGTCAAGGAGGATGGAAGGACCAAGAAAGGAGAGCATAAACTGGATGTCTATTGAAAAAATGCAGATTACTGGGACCTTAGGGAAGCTTATTGTCACTCAAATTGTAGAGAAGAGAAATTTTTTGTTACTTGGAGGGTCACGAATCAAGGCCCAGAGGCCACTCAAGGATAAGGGTTAAGTGTTGAGTAGATGGTGAAACAAGATCAGACACGGTGGAAGGTCTAGATTATCTAAATGGTAAGTAGTTGTTGCGATAACAAAAAATGATTTGCAATGGTTTTGAAAGCGGTTGAAAAGATGAAATTTTGACAACTGGTAGTCGTTATCATCCATAATAACTAACTAAAATTTGAATCATTTGCAAAGGATAGAAAAAGAATTATAACATTTATTTATTTATTTTCAAAATAGGAACGTCCAAAAGTAAGGGACAACATTGAGAAAAACAATGTAAACAGTATGGTATATTCAAATTTTTTGATTTCCTCTAAAGAATAAGTCTTACTTAGTCATTTGTAAACGTTGCGTCAGCCAGCACCATGGTGAAACGCCAAAAACTTGATTACTCTGTGAGACAAGCTATTGTGAAGCTACACAAGGAAAAGCACACCATTAGAGAGATTTCAGAGAAAGTGAAATGTTCCAAGAGTGTTGTAGGCAGGGTTGTTAAATCCTACAATGATATTGGCAAAATAGTGCTTTTAAAACCAGCAGACCCCAGAAAACTTGGGCAAGGAAAATCGAATAATGCAGCATATGTCATTAAAGGACCGTTTTAAGTCTTGCACAGAAATTAAAAGGGTTATGAATAGTACCTCATCTGTTAATGTGTCAAGACAGACTGTTTCTAGATGACTGCAAGAAATAGGACTGTTTATTCGAACCCCAGGGAATAAATCACTTGTTAGTTCGAAGAATAAAAATAGATTAGAGTTTGCAAACAGGTATGTAATTTGGACATATGAAAATTGGACAAAAGTATTTTTCAGTGATGAAAGCAAGTTTAATTTATTTGGAAATGATGGAAAAAATAAACAATGTAAAGAGACGTATTGGTGAAAGATTAAGTGCAAAGCGTACTAAGAAAACTGTCAAGTTTGGGGGCGAAAGCGTCATGGTATTTGGAATGTTTTCTAGCCAAGGTACAACGCCTCTTGTCCGGTTACAACCTCGTGTAAATGCGCAGATCTATAAAAACATTGTTCAAGATCATGTTGTGCCAATCATACAGAATTCAGGTTTCAATAGGGCTACTTTTATGCAAGATAATGCCCCATGTCACAAAGCAAAGGTGGTAATGAGTTACCTTAGCGAGCAAGATTTCGAAATTATGGATTGTCACCACAAAGTCCTGACTTAAATCCAATAGAAAATCTTTGGAAGACCTTAGGAGTGAAAGTTATGGAAAGAAATCTCACTAACACGGAGGATTTGTGTGTGAAGCTTCAAAAAAAAAATGGTCTAAAATTAGTATCGAGGATTGTCAAGAACTGATTCGTTCTTGTAGTCGAAGATGTGCAGCTGTCATTGAGAGCAAGGGCTCATTTACTAAATATTGATTGTACATGTATTTTTATTGTTTTTTGGCTGTTTACATTGTTTTACTCAATTTTGTTCCTTACTTTTGGACATTCTTATTTTGAAAATAAATAAATCAATAATTGTTATAATTCTTTTTCTATCTTTTGCAAATGATTCAAATTTTAGTTGGTTATTATGGATGATAACGACTACCAGTTGTCAAAATTTCAGCTTTTCACAGTTGTTATTTCTAACAAATATTAGGTTTTAAAATTTGTCCCGTAGTTTTGGACGCTACTGTACATGCATACTCAAACATTCAAATATACGTAGATCCAGAAATACGCATACATGTATCTACACAGGAATTTTTTTTTTTTTTTTTTTTTTTATTACATTTTCACCCCAAACAAGGCAAACTGCCACTTTGGTGTAGGGGGCTACTATCAGGGGCAACAACTACTGGGGTACTATGTAGGGATTTGGGCAGCAAGGTGTCGGTTCACGTTACACTTGAACTTCTGCACGTCAGTACTGTTGGGGAAGCAGGGACCTGGAATGGAATTCCAGAGTCTTGCGGTTCTGGGGAAGAAACTATTGGAGTAAAAAGATCTTTTACATCTAGGGACCTCTACAGTGTGGGGGTGGGATCTAGTAGCCTGTCGGGTTTGTCGAGGGTGCTCGCGTCGTGGGGGCACAAGTGATTGCAGTTCATCAGAGCATTCACCACTAAAATACTTGTAGAACAGGCAGAGGGATGCAACATTTCGTCGATGGGACAGAGGCTGAAGCTTAGATGCCAGTTCAGGGCCTATCAGATTTGCGACTCTCTTTTGAACCTTGTCAAGGAGCGAGAGACTAGTAGCAGATGCACCAGCCCAGATGTGGCAGCAATACTCCATACATGGGCGAATGGTGGCCTTATAGAGGTACAGGATACTTTCGGGTGTTAGTAGTTTTCTAGCACGGTAGAGAGAGCCTACCTTTCTTGCAGCGGCCCTGGCAATGCCTTCAATGTAATTGTTCCAACTCATGTTTCGTGTGAACGTTAGGCCAAGGAGTTTGAAAGATGGACTCTCAGATAAAGGGTCGTTGGCCATTGCTATTGGTGGTAGAGAGGGTTTCTTGTAATTATTGAATGAAACTAGTTTAGTCTTGGCAGCATTGAACGCGACCAACCACTTTTGTCCCCATTCCACTACAGATTGGAGGTCTTCCTCTAGTGTTTCTGCCATTTCTTTAGAAATGTGTTCATTCGTCTTCCTGTCGTGTCTGCCATAGAGTGTAGTGTCATCAGCATATATACCCATCTCAGAGGCAATGTTGTCGGGGAGGTCATTTATGAATATCAGGAACAATAGAGGTCCAAGGATAGAACCCTGGGGCACTCCCGCATTTATATCATATTGTTTAGATGTGCGACCGTCGAGGACTACCTGGATTTTTCTCTTATCTAAGAAGGATTTAATTATGTTAAGTATTCTACCAGTGATACCGTAAGATCTAATCTTCCTGAGGAGACCCTCATGCCATACCCTGTCAAAAGCCTTAGATATATCTAGAGCTACCGCTCTGCCTTCCCCCGCTTTGTCCAGTGATTGGTATATACGTTCAGAGATCACGGTGAGGATGTCTGCTGTGGAACGGGCTTGTCTAAATCCATATTGTTTGTCAGTCAGTAGTTTAGCATCTGTAAGATGATGGACTAGAGCATGGTTAATTATGGTCTCAAATATTTTGGCAAAAAGTGGGAGGAGGCTAATGGGGCGATAATTTGATGGGTCTGTCCTTTCGCCAGAATTCTTGAATACTGGTACAACAGAAGCAGTTTTCCAACAGCCCGGAAAGCAAGCTTCATTAAGACATTTGTTGTAGAGTTTGGAGAGAACTGGAGCTACTTCGGCTGAGCACTTTTTTAATAGCACAGCTGGGATAAGATCGGGTCCACATGCTTTTGAGGTGTCAAGGTTTTTTATGATGGCATGCACCTGAGCAGGGGTGGTTTTCAGATCGTCTAGTGTGGCGTCTGTCCGCATAGGAAAGTCAGGTAGGGGGTGGTTGGAAGGGTCCAGTGTGGAGTTTGAGGCAAACCGACTGGCAAGCATGTTAGCCTTGTCGGTTGCTGAGGAGACAACCTCGTGATTGTTGGTTAGTGGGGGAATTGTTGATTGCCCATTATTTACTACACTGTTGTAGATTTTCCAGAAGTCTCGAGTTCCTAACTTATACACATACAGAAATATACACACATATACACATACAAAAATATACTCATAATACATAAAAATCCGAGTACTTTTACACACATTTAGAAATATGCAACTCTATACACATACAGCACATACACCATTTACACATATAAATACATACTCATAATACATACATATTCAGGTACATAGACACAAACATGCATACATCCATAAATGTGTGCGTAAACACACACACTAACACAAATACATACACATAAACATCAATACACATACAAACACTTTACATATAGATGCACACATAGGCAAATACGTATACACGCTTATTCCTTAAAGAAATTTATCAAGTCTATATAAGTCTGGATACATGAATAAGTAAAAACCTATTTAGATTAATATTTCCTTTTTTAGGAAAAACAAAAAAGGAGATGCAATTTATTCTGAAGCAGATGGCTTTTTCAGAATCAACAACAACAATAATAACCGAATATTAACAACAATAAAAATAATAATAAAACATTAACAACAATTCCCAGTAAGTTAAGCTCTTGAAGCAAGAATTAGAGAGCAACGTTGCAATAGGTTGTCTTATTGCGACCTTCGAGGTCTAGTAGTGTTCAATCCCTCGACAGTTGCCTGAGTGACACCACATGCGGCCGCTTTAAATAAAGAAAAAGAGGGCACCTGACGCAAAATCACGTTAACACGTTAATCACGCATGCCCCAAAATCTAATATATGGCATACTAAAAAAAGGCCGTTGTTACTGATTCTAATCCAGGCGCCATGAAAAGTACATAACTTATAAAAAATACTAAAACATTAACAACAAAAATAATAACAAAACATTAACAACAATAATGACAATGTTGTCTCTGATTCTCTCTCCTCTGATCTTGAGCAAGTGGTACAATGTGGTAAGAGGTGGCTGGTTACTTTTAATGCATCTAAAACCAAGCTCCTATCTTTACATCCTAAACGCTCTGATCCCCATCTGGCATCAATTGAAATGAATGGTTCTCGTCTAGGCGAGGCCCCATGTTTTGATAAGCTTCTGGATTTGACTTTACGCCTGATCTGAAATGGAACACATACATCAAGTCTGTGGTCAAGGTTGCTGGGAAAATGGTGTGATCCTTCTACCGCTCCAGAAGATATCTCACTAATGATGCAATTCTCTATCTATATAAAAGCCAAGTACGTCCAAGG
>NC_136502.1:21021174-21051174 GCF_053919585.1 Euprymna scolopes
TCTCCTTGAAATATTCCACATTTAATGCCAACCTGACCCATCCTCTCTCCGTTTGCTGTCAGCACCGTTTTCCATTGAGCCATACTTGTCTCCAAAAGCCCTACCACATTCTCAGCAACCTTCATCATCAATAGTGTTTCACGTATCCATGAATGAGGAATCATGTCATAAGCCTTTCTGTAATCGATCCTTGCTATGCTCAGATTCCTCTTCTTCTTCTTTGCATCCTGCATTATTGCTTTATGAATTAGTAGTTGCTCTTTAGTACCTCTCGAGCCTTTCCGGCACTCCTTTTGTTCGTCAGGAAAACCACCATTACTCCCTAGATGCTCATAAATTTTCACCGGAAATATTCCAGTCAACAGTTTCCACATCAAGGGCAGACATGTAATTGGTCTATAATTATTGGCATCTGTTCCTTTTGCAGGATCTTTCCTAATAAGTGTTGTTCTTCCCTTCACAAGCCAATCAGGGACATCTCCCGACTCTACAACCGTTTGCAGAGCAGCAGCTATAGGTGGATAAAGGCATGGAAACTGTTTAAACCAGAAGCCCATCACTCCATCTAGACCAGGTGCCTTCCAATTTGTCATCCTTCGTATGCCAGCCTTAACATCATCGATGGTTATCTCAACGTTCTTCATCTGCTGCATTTCTGATAGCCTTTCTCTGACCTCTCCCAACCAGCTAGCCTTCTCATTATATCGCCCTTCGACAGACCAAATCCCACTCCAGAACTTCCTTGCATCTTTTGCATTTGGAGTGTTGTTATTTCCCGCCTGTTTACTACCATTTAATTCTTTATACAGCTGAGACTGATTGTTCCGGAAAAGGTTGTTCTGCCGAAATGCAACATTTTTTCAACAAAGTTCCTAATTTTCATATCACCAGTGTGGACTTTCTCTTGTTAGAACGTTCATCGTTCTTTTTTTCAGCAATCTGTACCTCCTTTCAAGTTCGTCCTTGGCTTTCTGTCCTAGTTTAACTCGTAATCGATGTTTTTCTTTATGATGTTGTGAATTACTCCTTGAATTATTTTTACCTCGTTTTTCACCTTCCGCCTATCACTACTCTGGAATCTCTAGGATATCGTCTCTAAGAAGAACATCTCTTAACGTCTGAAGTACTTCTTTTTCTACAGAAGTCAAAGTTTGAACTTCATCACCACTTCTCCATACATCTGCTCCTTTCACTGGCTCCATTGTCTCAGAGTCAATGATCTCATCTGCCTTAGATCCTTCAAACTCTTTCTCATTACTTCCCCTAACCATAGGATTCCATACCTCCTCAGTTGTCTGCCTCCCATCATCGCTTACATTTCCCTTCTGCACTTCCACTCTCTCAGTTCTTTCATCAGAGCTAGTTTCATCAATTTTACTTTCGTTATTCATTTCATTCCTAACCATCCATTCAATCTCTTCTCTTGCAATCACTGAAAGTAGGTTGTTATTTTTAATTTGTTTTAACTGAGATACCAAACTCGCGACACTTCTAGCCCCTCCTCCTCTCGATTCCCATTCTTCCTTCACTTTTCGGATATATCCACCAGATTTGGTACTTCCACTTACAAAACATTCCCACAGTACTCTTCTTTCCTCATCCGTCCACGTTTTTTTTACATTTCCTGTTCCAACTCCCTTCGTGTCTTGGGACCCTCTCTGGCAATTCTCACTCCCCCTATATCCAACCACATCCTCAGAATTTCGAACAGTTGTATGATGACGACAGGACCCACCCTGTTGACCAGTGGGACACCTACTTGACGTGAGACTATCACAAGCTAATAATAATAATAATAATAATAATAATAATAATAATAATAATACGAAGAAGAAGAAGAAGAAGAAGAAGAAGAAGAAGAAGGTGGGTGAATAATATAAAAGAAGAGCGAAAAAAAGAAAGGAAACAGGGTTAAGAAATAAAAAGAGAATGAAGAAGGATCAGATGAATTGAAAGAATAAAAAGGAAATGTGTAAAAGAATAAGAGAAAAAGTTAAAAAAAAAAAAAAGTGACACAGAAGGAAGAAGAATAAAAAATGATAAAGAAAGAACAAGAAAAACGCTAAGTAAGAAAGAGGAAGATTTTTAGGTGAGTGTTAAAGAAAATAACGTTGGTAAAAAAGGTTAAGAAATAAAAAAAAAAAGAGAGAATAAGAAAGGTTTAAGTGAGCAATAGAAAAAGAAAGAAAAATTGTTGGGTTCTGATCATTTCGGTGATAAATTGATTTGCATTCATTAAGTTTTCAGACTTTTTTTTCCTATGGCCACTTTTATTGATAGTACACACATAAAACTCTAGTCCCCTTTGAAGTAATCTCCTCCGGCTGCAATGCACTATGGTTTTTCTTAAGCTTAGGGAATAGCCAAAAGTCACAGGAAGCAAGGTCTGGATTATAGGGAGGGTGAGGAACTGTCTTAATGCCCATCTTCGTCAAACAATCTGATCTCCTCTGAGCACCCTTGGGACAAATCTTCTGCATCTTCAATTCCTTGTGAATAATTGTGTGTACAGTTCCCACACTGACATCAATCTGTGCACTTGTTGTTTATATAGACACATTTCTTATTGATGAAATGTTTTATTTGGCCAATTTGACTTATTTGACTTCCATAATCCTCCCACACCTCTCATCATTCCTCACAGACTCCCTGCCTTCTCTGAATCTCTTATGCCATTCAAAAACTAATATTCCATTCATGCAAAGTCGTTCAAAAGTTTGAAGCACTCCATATGTTTCTGTGGCATTTTTTCCAAGTTTAAAACAGAATTTATTGCATATAATTCTTCTAATGTGTGCTCACGTCCAGATTGCATTTTTGAAATTCATAAACTATGACAATCAGGCTTTAGTAGGGTTCATTCCCATTCTTGTAACTGTTCATTTAAACCTGAACTCATAAAAATTGGTCAGTCATCTCATAAGATGTATAGCAATAACACACTGAAGTTTCAAGAGTCTACAACAATTTTAAATGCCTGGATAAAAAAAGTCTGGAAACTTATTGAAGACACCTCATATTTACAACTTGAATTTTTATTAATACATTCTATTATATTTTTATACAAACTACGAGAGGCACTTCAAAAGTAATGGCTCCTGTTTTTTGTATTCCACCGAATAGATTAGATGGGATTACAAAATGCATTGCGATGATGACTGAACTTATGTAGTCATGACTTGGAAGTTTCATCTCTCTGTTCCAGATATTGACGGTGTGAGGCTCTAAGAAAGTAACCCTGTCACGGACGTGCATCCGAAGCAGAGATTGAAGACAAGAAGAAGAAAAAAAGAAAGGAAAGAAATAATGGTTGAACTCTTATCACTTTGATGATAAATTGATTCGTCAGTTTGAGAAAATCATTCAAAATTCAGTTACTTGTTTGTAATTGAATTCTTATTAATACATAATATATTTTATGAAAGTTAGTCATCATTCAATCCCGAGCTACGTCGGGTATCCCTGCTAGTATATTACAAATCTCTATAAGAATTATATGAAAACAATTATCATTGAAAAAATAAAATTGTTAATCTTCATGGAAAAAACGTTTTTGATTATATTTGTATTTTCGGTGGATTATAAACTTTTACTTCGAAGGATGACGCCATCTTGGAATGGTATGCGTTAATTAGTATAAGCAGAAAAATGTGAGAAAAAGAGGGAGAGGAAGAGTAAAGGAGGGAAGCAGATATAGAATGAATAAAAACATCAAATAAAAAAGAAAACGAAGGCAATAGTAGAAAAAAATATGAGAGACAAATAGAAAAAGTAACAGAAGCAAAGGAAAAAAACAAAGAAAGAAAGGCAAAACTAAGAAACAAAGTTTGATAAAAAAAAGAAAGAAAGTAAATATGATGAGAAATAAAAATGAAGAGAAAGACAAGGGAAATAAAGAAAGGGAATTAGAAAAAGAAAGAAAGGTAAATGGAGAAACGAAGAAAGGATGAACAAAAAAATGAAAGAAAGCTGAAAGGAAATGGAATGAATGGCGAAGGGAATTGGAAAAAGAAAAAGAAAAAGAAAACAATATTTCTCTGAGATTAGTAAAATAAAAAAAAAGAAAATAACAAAAACAAAAATGAAGGAAAAAGGAAAAAAATGCCCAAACTTGCAAACAAAATATGAAAGAAAGAAAAGAAGAGACTAAAAGAAAAATGGGGGAAAAATAAGAAGAAAAAAAGGAAAAAAGAAAAGAAATAAAGACATGAATCAAAGACTAAAAAAAAAAATGAGAAGAAAAAACTGTAAAGGAATTAAAAAAAAACTGAAACAAAAACTGAAAAGAAGGAATAAGTGACAACCAAATAAACAACTTCTTCCTTCTATTAAAAAAAAATGACAAAAGAGCAACAAAGTCTGGAAAAAAATAACCAAAAGGGCAATTTTGAATACGTTAAAAAAATGGCGGCAACTTTCCTTCTTATAGAAATCGGAGAATAAAAGAGATTGGAAATTTCAGAAGCGAATTTAGACTGGCAGGAAATGTGCTTAATAGTCTCAATTCCGTGTCACCAGACTCTTAGAATTGGTGGTAAGAAAGAGAGATAGAATCGATGTTACCTGCGAGGCACCGTGGGCGATGTCTTCTCGTAACCTTCGCCACCGTCGAGCCACCCTGCTTGCCGTGCAATGTTGCTGGGCTAATTCATCGTTGCACGTTCTTAATTATTTCTCCTTGACCAACAACTTTTTGGCTGCAGTGAAGAATCGATACGTGAATAGCAAGAATGCCGTTTAGCCTTAGTGACCTTTTGCAAAAACCTTGCGACATCTGATATACAAAACACAGAGACCAACAGTGCTTTTGTTGTGAGAGGACCATTCAGGGGAGTTAGTGGAAGAAGTGAAAAGAGGAAGAAAGGAAATAGGGGGAAATGATGGGGATGGGGAATGTGGAAAGGAAAGAAAGGGGTGGGGAAATGGGAAAAGAAAGAAAGGAAAAGAGATCAGAACAAAAGGAAAAACGAAAATGGAAATGGTAAAAGGAATGAAAGGAAATGAGAAATGGGAACGGAAATGAAGAAGGAAAGAAAGGGGAAGAAAAAGGAAAGAAAAAAGGAAATGAAAAAGGAAAGAAAATGGAAAGAAAAGGAAATGAAAAAAGGAAAGAAAAAAGAAGAAAAAGAAAAAGAGAAAGAAAAAGAAAAGAGAACAAGAAAAGGAAACTAAAGAAAAATTGGACATGAAAAGATGGGAAATGAAAAAAAAGGAAAGAAAATAATCAGTAACATTTAAGTTTAATAAACTTAAGAAAAACGAAACAAAATAAAAATAAAACAGATTGTATAGTAAAGAAAAAGACATGGAATATATAGCTTTGCCCTTGTATTTCAAAGGAAACCATGAAAATAGCAGATAAACAAAAACACAAAAACAAAATCATAATCTTTGATATAACACCATATAACAAAATTCTTGATTTTTGTCAATTTTGTCTATATTTTATCTCCATATCAATGAAAATCAGTCCAAAATACATAAGAAATGCCGCATAACAATTGTATTTCAAAAGAAATTATACAAATAGCAGATAAAACAAAACGACAAAAAACACTCAAAGTCTGACATAAAATTTTTCGATTTATTAAAGGTGTTGTCTTAATTTTCTATTCATATCAAAGAAATTCAGTCAAAAAATGCATGGGGAATATATCCTGATCAGATGTAAATAGGTTAGATGACGTCAAGGATGAGAGTTCATATAGAAACATTGTTTTAATTTGAATAAAATAAAATATGCATCAAATGCGCTTGAAAGCCAAATCACAACGTAATATTAAGAAAATAAACAAATATTTCACTTGTTTGAAATTTATCACAAATGTATTTCAGAGGTATACTCCATCTTCAGTGTGTTGTTTTGTTTCTTTTTTTTTCTTTTCTTCTTCCTTGCCATGTTGTAAAGTTGGAAAAAGAAGTATGTTTGTAAAGAGCTGTGCGTTGTATCTAGAGGTTGTATTTTGAAACGTTTGAACTGAGCGTAGGCAACGCGAGAATAACGTCAAAGAATGAGAGTTCATATAGAAACGTTGTTTTAATTTGAATAAAATAAAATACGCATCATATTTTTTTTTACACAGGAATCACCACTTATCAAGACCCGGAGGCCACTCAAGGATAAGGGTTAATGGGTAACATTAGTCAATGTGATTACAGCATAGTAAACATAAGTAGTGTGAATTTTGTAAATTAGATTACTTAGGGCGACGGCTCATTAAGAATTTGTTTGTGTTAGACTTGAAGACAATCAGATTGTAGTCAGCTGGAAAGCAGGAAAACGGAAGAGAGTTCCACAGGCGTGCGGTTCTAAGAAAGAAGCTTTGTTCATGGAATCTACATTTAGGTTTAGGCACAGATAAA
Organism: Euprymna scolopes; assembly: GCF_053919585.1. Classification (NCBI taxonomy): domain Eukaryota; kingdom Metazoa; phylum Mollusca; class Cephalopoda; order Sepiida; family Sepiolidae; genus Euprymna; species Euprymna scolopes. Next base: position 21,027,538 of record NC_136502.1, read on the forward strand.
GAGTGGGGGAAATTATTGACAGTGGTTTTGGCTAGACGAGTGTTTTTCATGAAAGTTTGGCGAGGGGGGACCAGAGATTGAAGCTCAGCTGAGCACTTGCCATGAAAATAACGATAAAGCAGAGACAGGCTCGCAATATCTCTTCTGTGGGAGAGAGGTTGCAGGGAAGAGTAAAGGGCATCCTCCACTAAGCTACGAAGTCTATTTTGAGCAGGATAAGCTGTTTCTAGCAGCTCCTTCCCAGATGTGGCAACACTACTCCATCGTTGGCTGTACCTGGCTTTTATATAGGTAGAAAATTACATTAGTAGTGAGATATGTACTGGACCGGTAGAAGGATCCCACCGTTTATCCAGCGACCTTGGCAATGGATTTGATATACGTGCTCTATTTCAGGTAAGGAGTAAAGGTCAAGCCCAGAAGCTTGTCAAAACATGAGGCCTCCCCAAGACGAGAGCCGTTCATTTCAACTGATGCCAGATTGGCATGAGAGCATAGATGGTGTAGAGATAGAAGCTTGGTTTTTAGATGTATTAAAAGTAACCAACCACTTCTTTCCCCATTGTACCACATGCTCAAGATCAGAGGAGAGAGAATCAGAGACAACTCGGTGGTTTACAGCCTTTGATGTGCTACCATAGATTGTAGTGTCGTCAGCATAAATGTCTACGAATTATGTAAGGGCGTGATTTGGAGGATCATTAATGTAGATCAAGAAGACGTTAAAAACACTGAACATAATTAAGAACAAGGTTTGCACAAAGGAAAAATGAGTATAGATAATTTAACTGAATAAGGAAACAAATTTTATACATAACGAAAAGTTATTTTACCGAATTGAGACTGCTACAACATTGCATCTGACTAATCGATATTTGATTCTAACTAGCCAGTGGATTACTGGAAATTACTATAAAAATAATTTTAATCAATTCTACTGATTAAATATTATATCCGTCCGGATATTTTATTCAATAATAGATACAGCGGCGATTCAATAGTAATTTCCATTCGATAATCCTAATCTATATTCGTTAGCCAATCAAATCTCTACGTTTGTTACAGATATGCAACATTGCAAATGGCCTCCAAAATAGAATCATTAGACATATACATATTCACATAGTTTGATTCATTTAAATTAAGACATTCTTCTATGATTATTCTTTATCATGAATAGATTTAGTTCCTTGGAAATTCTCCAAAATTTACTGTATTTTTATTCTGAAACAAATACCACAAGATCATTCAATTTTCCTACCCATGTCTCTATTTCATTATGTCTTTTCGTCCTTCTCACTATTAAGTAAGAAAGAAAAAGATTAATAGTTAGAATGACGTATAGATAGATAGATAGATAGATAGATAGATAGATAGATAGAGAAAGACAATAAACATCTGTCTTTGAGAGAGAACGAGGGAGAGATAAAGTAGCTAGAAGGAAACAAAATGGTTGCTCGCCTGAAATAACATTTTTTTATATTAGTATAAATGTACGAGTGTATTATCGATTACTATGTTTACCTATTCATTCGACTTCACCAACAGCTTTAAAAATTCATTAAAATTATATTTCGAGACTAGAATTAACTTTTAAGACCAGAACTCAATTTCATCCAAACTTTCATCTACAAAGTAAAGAAGTTTCTTTATTTTTATTTAAAACTTTTCTGTACTAAATTTAACAGTTTTGACCTAAATTTATAAAAATCATTAAAAAAGGGCGCAAAACAAACATTTTAACACGAATACAATTTATCATTTGTTACTTTTGATAAAACTGAGCAGTTGCGTTCGAGGCGCTTGTGCGCATACAAGTGTGCGTTTCTGTGCACGAGTGCATGTGTGTGTGTGTGTATGTGTGTGTGTGTATGTGTGTGTGTGTGTGTTAGAGAGAGAGAGGGAGAGAGAGAGAGAGAGAGAGAGAGGAAAGGGGGGGAGAGAACAAAATGGTCACTTAATGTTTAACTTCTCATTTGGATTTCATTCATTAAATCTTGCTTGAGATCTACACAAAGGTAAATATTACCAATACCGACATAAACTATTTTAAAATAAATGAAGGAAAATTAGTCAAAAGCAATATATTTTGGTTCGTTACTTATTTGTGACCTATTTGCGTTAAAATAAGTTTTATATTTACTTTGTTTTTACTCGTTTTCTTCCCCCCCAAAAAGCATATTGCCATTTGGGCATAAGAGACTACTAGGCTACTATTTGGGATCGTGTCTAAGAGGGGACTGTGAAGAGTTTAGTAACGAGATGTTTGTTCACATCACATTTAAACTTATGCGGATTAGTACAGCCAGGGAAGCAGGATACAGAGAGGGAATCCAAAGTCTTGCAATCTGAGGGAAGAAACTATTAGAGTAGAATGCTTTCCAATATCTATTGATCTCAACAATGAAAGGGTGTGGTTTTGATGCTTGTTGAGTTAGTTGGAAGTGTGTACATATGCGGCACATTTCATTCAAGTACCTGTAAAACAGCCACAGGAATGCTACATTGCGACGATATAATTTTTATGGGAAAGAAATTTAGTTTTAGTAGAATTAAATGTTACGATACATTTATGGTCTCATTTAACTATAAAGTAAAGGTTCGTTTTCTAGCGTTTCCGCTATTGCCTTGAATATGCATACATTCGCTTTTTCATCATGTCTGTTATAAAGGGCCCATCAGCAAATATACCCATCTCGGATACAATTTCATCTGGAAGGTCGTTTATGCATATCAGGAATAATAAAGGTCCAACGATCGACCTCTGAAACACACGTGCATAAATACCACATTGTTTAGACATACGACAATCAAGGCCAGCCTGGATTTTTCTCTTGTCTAAGAAGAATCTGATTATGTTAAGTATTCGTCCAGTAATACCATGCAATTACATTTACATGAGAAGCTATTCATGCCAGACCGTGTTAAAAGCTTTGGATATATCAAACGCTGCCGCCCTAGTTTCACCTGCCTTGTCCAGTGTATTGTATATATGTGTTGAGAAATGATCGTAAAAATATCTGCAACAGAACGGGCTTGCCTAAATCCATACTGTCGGTCAGAAAGAAACTTAGCATTTACAAGATGGTGGAAAATGTGATGAAGCTGATGGGGCGATAATTGAGCAGATCAGTTCCTTCACCAGAATTCTAGAATACTTGTATCACAGAGGCAATCTTCCAGCTATCAGGGAAGCAAGACTCGGCTAGGCATTTATTGAAGAGTTGGGAGCGGACAGAGGCTAACTCATCGGAAGCATTTCTTAATTAGTATAACAAGGATGAAATTCTGCACACACGCCTTTGAGGTGTCTAGTTTTTTATGGTGTCATGGACATGAGAAAGGGTGATTTTCAGATTTACGAGTGTGCCTTCTGTGTGCAAAGGGAAATTAGGGAAGAATAGGTTTGTGAAGTTTAAGGTGTTGTTGAAGGCAAACAACCGGGAAAGCAGACCAGTCTTCTCAGTTGTTGTACAAGCCACCTCATGATTGTTAGATAGTGAATTGTTGATTGTCCATTATTTACCACACTATTATAAATTTTCCAGAAACCTCAAGTTTCCAATTTCTGCGACTCAATACGTTTTCGAATCACTTCAGTATGCCTTTTTTTTTTACATGGGGGTCACCACTTATCAAGGCCCGAAGGCCACTCAGGGATAAGGGTTTGGCTGCAGTTATTTACCTCACAATTATTTCTAGCTTCTATATGCTTTTGTCTATTTATACTTGACTTATGATGGACGAATTTATTTGAATGCATGCTGCTTTTGCGCAATAGCAACTGCATAAGTTGAAGTGAATGATTAAGGAGAGTGGGGCTTGCGATAGTAATTTCTTGTGGGAACGTGCTTCAATGCCTGCTTTACGCCATTTATTTGCCTCACTGGCACACCGTTCGGCAAAAAAGAGAAAAGATATTTGCCATACGTTATCTCTGATGTGTTTTTTGATGGCTTGCCTGATCAGCGTTTTTGAAGAACCTTGTCATTTTAAGCAACGGCTCCTCCTCGGGGTCGAGAATTAAGAGTGATGCCCACCAATATCACAAGGTGATCGGCGTTCCCAAGTGGACTATGAGCATTTGTTACACAATTTTTTTTATACTTGCCTGGGTGCCCGGCATTGCCCAGGTGTTTGGGGGTGTGCGTTGAGCAAAATAAGAGAAAAAAGTGGGAGTAGGCAGACAGGTTCAAACCCGTACCGCGAAGGAGGAAAAGAACGTGAAAAAAAATGTAACGTCTTTGTTGTTGCGCCCATCGACAAACCGGAAGTGACGCAGGATTAAATTAACGCTAGTCACTCAAAAAGAGAGGATAACTTTCGAAAATATCGACGAAAAAACCGACCCCTCTCGGCAGAAAAGTGCTCAGTTGAGGGTGAAGAAATTTTTTTTTTTTTTTGCCAATTTTTCGATAGTTATAGTCCGAAAGTTTGAGGTTTAAAACGATACCGGTTTCGTCACGTTCAAACGCGTCTGTCAAAAGTTTTAGGCAAACATACATACAGACATGCATACATACATGCATACATTTAAACAGACAAGTGAGATTTATATAATATATAAACCGTTTATTAAAAACATTTTAATTACTGTACATATCGGCATATAACCGGACGTAATGTATGTTTCATTTAAAAGCCTGAATTTAACTTTAAAATGCAAACGCTTTTATTCTCTTCCGATTCAGTTACGTTGCAAGAAGCGACGAAAGTGTGTCTCGCTTCGCCATCCTTAAAATTCATAATTTTTACGTCCCCCTTTACACGCTAGTCAGGAAAAGAGACAAAAATTAATCTTGACATAGCTAAAATTTACCATTAATCGCTAAAAATTGTAAAGAAATAATTTCCTTTGTATAAAATATGTACATGATCAATTTACGCGATTTTTGGAATCGGACATTTTCGTTCCGTAATTGGTACATAAATTGTAAAAAATTTTCTACATTTTTTAATTATTTGGTTGAATTCTTGATCATAAGCGTATTATAGATGTTAAAAACTCTAAACTAAAATGAACATAACGAGTACAAATTATGTAAAAAATAATGCGAACAAAATAATATAAAATTAGAGAAAAATTGACAATCTTTAAAGAAAAAGAATAAAAAATGGTCACGCATAAGAAAGAATAAAAAATGGTCACGCATAAGATATAACAAAACATAGTCACACATAAGAAAGAATAAAAAATGGTCAGGCAAAAGAAAGAATAAAAAAGGGTCACGCATAAGAAAAAATAAAAAATGGTCACGCATAAGAAAGAATAAAAAATGGTAACGCATAAGAAATAATAAAAAATGGTCACGCATAAGAAAGAATAAAAAATGGTCACGCATAAGAAATAATAAAAAATGGTCACGCATAAGAAAGAATATAAAATGGTCACGCATAAGAAAAAATAAAAAATGGTCACGCATAAGAAAAAATAAAAAATGGTCACGCATAAGAAATAATAAAAAATGGTCACGCATAAGAAATAATAAAAAATAGTCACACATAAGAAAGAATAAAAAATGGTCACACATAAGAAAGAATATAAAATGGTCACGCATAAGAAAGAATAAAAATGGTCACGCATAAGAAAGAATAAAAATGGTCACGCATAAGAAAGAATAAAAATGATCACGCATAAGAAAGAATAAAAATGGTCACGCATAAGATATAACAAAACATAGTCACACATAAGAAAGAATAAAAAATGGTCAGGCAAAAGAAAGAATAAAAAATGGTCACGCATAAGAAAAAATAAAAAATGGTCACGCATAAGAAAGAATAAAAAATGGTAACGCATAAGAAATAATAAAAAATGGTCAAGCATAAGAAAGAATAAAAAATGGTCACGCATAAGAAATAATAAAAAATGGTCACGCATAAGAAAGAATATAAAATGGTCACGCATAAGAAAAAATAAAAAATGGTCACGCATAAGAAAAAATAAAAAATGGTCACGCATAAGAAATAATAAAAAATGGTCACGCATAAGAAATAATAAAAAATAGTCACACATAAGAAAGAATAAAAAATGGTCACACATAAGAAAGAATATAAAATGGTCACGCATAAGAAAGAATAAAAATGGTCACGCATAAGAAAGAATAAAAAATGGTCACACATAAGAAAGAATAAAAATGGTCACGCATAAGAAAGAATAAAAATGGTCACGCATAAGAAAGAATAAAAAATAGTCACACATAAGAAAAAATAAAAAATGGTCACACATAAGAATAAAAAATTGTCACGCATAAGAAAGAATAAAAAATGGTCACGCATAAGAAAAAATAAAAAAGGGCACACATAAGAAAGAATAAAAAATAGTCACACATAAGAAAAAATAAAAAATGGTCACACATAAGAAAGAATAAAAAATGGTCACGCATAAGAAAGAATAAAAAATGGTCACGCATAAGAAAGAATAAAAAATGGTCACGCATGAGAAAGAATAAAAAATGGTCACGCATAAGAAAGAATAATAAATGGTCACGCATAAGAAAGAATAGAAATGGTCACGCATACGAAAGAATAAAAATGGTCACACATGAGAAAGAATAATAAATGGTCACACATAAGAAAGAATAAAAAATGGTCACACATAAGAAAAAATAAAAAATGGTCACGCATAAGAAAGAATAAAAAATGGTCACACATGAGAAAGAATAATAAATGGTCACGCATAAGAAAGAATAATAAATGGTCACGCATGAGAAAGAATAAAAAATGGTCACGCATAAGAAAGAATAAAAAATGGTCACGCATAAGAAAGAATAGAAATGGTCACCCATACGAAAGAATAAAAATTGTCACGCATAAGACAGAATAAAAAATGGTCAAGCATAAGAAAAAATAAAAAATGGTCACGCATAGGAAAGAATAAAAAATGGTCACGAATAAGAAAGAATATAAAATGGTTACGCATGAGAAAGAATAAAAAATTGTCACGCATACGAAAGAATAAAAATGGTCACGCATGAGAAAGAATAAAAAATGGTCAAGCATAAGAAAAAGTAAAAAATGGTCACGCATAGGAAAGAATAAAAAATGGTCACGAATAAGAAAGAATATAAAATGGTTACGCATAAGAAAGAATAAAAAATTGTCATGCATAAGAAAGAATAAAAAATGGTCACGCATAAGAAAGAATAAAATGGGAAAAACGAACATGAAATGTGAAAAGAATGAAACCACTTAATAAACATCAAAGTTTAAAAACAAAGGAAAACAAAGAAAATAAATGAAAGATAGAAGGAAAGGGAGGAAAGAAAATTTCGAAAATATCAAGGAAACATAATAGCTGGGGAAAATGGAAGAAGAAAGAAAGAATACATAAATAATAAAAGCAAGAGAAAAAACAGAATAAAAGAAAAGAATTTATAAAATAAAATCGGAGTCAGTAGAAAAGAATCAAAACAAGAAATAATTGATCGGACAAATGAAAAAAGAAAGAAGAAAAAAGGAAAATTAAAATGAAAAAGAACTAATCAGGAAACAGGAAATTAAAGGAAAAACGAGAAAAGAATAAAAATGAATATATATATATATATATATATATATATATATATATATATATATATATATATATATATATATATATATATATATATATATATATATATTGAAAGAAAAATAGGAAAGGAAGAAAAAATAATAAGAAGGAAAAACATAAACGAAAGAGAATAAAATTATCGAAATAATATTGGAGCTGAGAGAAAGAAAAGAAAAATGAAGAAAAAAATGTTTACTTGGATATAAAGACAATAATAGCAAAAGAAAACCAATAATATTTGTATATAACATGACTAATTCTAATTTGAGTTAATTTTATGTTAATGTACCAAAACCAAATTAAATATTAAAAAAAACAAGAAAAATATAAATAAAATTTTAAAAATAAGTTATTTAGAAATCAAACATTTTTGCATCATTCACCTTTTTTATTTTATTTTCTCCCTTTGAAGATTGTAATGCTAGGTATGGGGCAACCAAACCAGCTGCTAACATTACTCTTTTTTTATTGAAACAAACCGAGAGCTCTTTTTAGTATCCTGTTTCCTTAAGTGCAACTGTCTGGATTTCTTTTGCACTTGGTTCACCAGTTAGGTAGGACTTCAGGTTCTTCTTCATAAGCCTTGTAGCACCTATAATAACGGGTATGATTGATATCTCCTTCATATGTATAGACCGTCGAGTGTCTGGAATGGTCTTAAAATTAAGTTCAATTCAAATTAGTAATATTTATATATGGTGTAACTAATAAATCAGAATGGAAAAAGAAAGAAAAATGAGAGGAAGAAACAAGAAAAGAAAGAAAAAAGAAAGAAAAAATGCATTGAAAAAATAGAAGAAAAGAGAAATACTTTGTTTAATTTGTTTTTGACATATCAACCCTTTATTTAACACTCAGCCTATTGTAAACAATTCATTGAATATAAGTTGCTTTCTACCCATTGTAAGGAGGGAAATTCCAGGTTCATGCATCTGTCAAGGGTATCAATGGTGGTAAGAGATCCAATATGATTTAAACTCAGTATAACTGCTCTTACTGGGCATGACGGTATGCATTAAACTGAACACGCCCCTCTCCCATCGCCATGAGGAAGAAAAAATGATGGCAAGAAAGAAAGAAAAACAAGATTTATAAAAGTGCCCAGTTCTCGATGAATAATTTATGGAGGCAATAATTTTTAACAATAAACTTTGACAGTAGATTTCCCCCTCTTCTTCTTCATTGGTAAAGCTTAGTTTGACTCTACCTTGGCTTGTTATGTCTCAGTTGAATTCGAGAAGTCGATACACACAATAATTACTTGGAAAAGTTGTTCATTTTCAGTATCACATTTCAGACTTGCCGTCCTTAATGATTACGTTCTCTTCCCCCGTAAATCCTACAAACCTAAATGAATGTCATTTTTCTTCTTTCTTTTTATTATTAGCCATAAATATGCAAATTGTAATAGCGGACATTATGAGATGAATATAATAAACGAACGACCTCCCCACTTCTCCTTCTTTTTACGAACAGAAAAAGATATGACTTGGCAAAAGAGATAATAAGGTTTTTAAAGTAAATTGCAAATACAGTTTTACAAAGTGATTGATAAAGATTGTTATTGTTATTGCAACAGATTGATCCTTTTTTGAGGGAAATTTAAATAAGGTAGATAGACAGACAAACAAACAGACGGAACATATTATAAAGATGCTGGGACCATTTCCCTCTTAAAAGAAACAATGCCAATGATAGAGTCGTTAACAAAATTGACAATCATTTCTGAAACCTATCCATATCTTGTACAGATAAATTTCAGCCTAAACCTGACTTGTCCACCAATTTTCAATCCTCATTGTTCAACAGTCTTTGTTTTATACCTTTCAATGACATTATTTCAAAATTTTTGATATGTTAAGAACTATGGTCCCTGAAAGTTGGAAGGTTCTATTTACAGACACTGACGAATGGATCCACGTCTACAAAATTATAAAGTTCAAAACAGAACCGCAACCCGCTGAAAACTCTTCATCTCCAACAGTTGTGCAAAATAGTTACCGATCATAAACTATTCTTAAATTAAACATGGCTTTCAATTCTAATGATATGTCGGTGCCACTTTGGTGATCATCTCATTAGTGTAAGTATGATCCTGAATAAGCTCCACTCTGACTGGGTCTTAATCCATCCAGATTTTTATCTGTGGGATTCACATCAACGTTAATGCCTACCAAAACAACCTCAGACTATTCCCTACCTGAATAGGGACATTACAGCCAACTTCGGCTAGTATATAGAGATAAATATGTCTGAGTTACTGACAATCGTGCATTTTATTTACCGCTTTCTAGAAGGTTAGGCACAAGGTCGTGAATGTGTTCCTGAATTCGAACTTGGCACACCTAGATTTTTAGTTCATGTCGTTAACCACCTAACCACCATAACACCCCAATTGACTATTTTGCATGACATATCCAGGCATGATTACCATTGTAAAACAAAGACAAAGACTGTTGCTTATTCATATGTGAAACTTGGTGGACAAGTCAAGCATAGACTGAAGTTTATTTGTACAAAATATGGTTGAATTGTAAGAAGGATTGTAAATTTTATTAACACTTTCATGGGAGGAAGAAAAAAAAAGAATTTGGAAAGATTAAATCTGATTGGTTAGTTTGTGTCCTTATTATCAACCTTTTTTTTAGGTATTTAATGTTGAAACAATATAAAGGAGTTGTCTTGTCTTCAGCATATAATCAACCCTTTTTATACTCTTGTTCTTGCACATACATGCTAGGATCAATGTTTAGTATCTGTTCTATACTTTACTTCGTATTTTCTGTCTTCGACCATTGAAAGAGAAATCCTTCTAAACCGAGGTAATCTTTTCTAATTCAAGTAATCCTTTTCGAGCAGTTACATTTTCCTCACATTAAAAATCGACCTTGTGTTTAACTCTGATCTCGTGAGAAGACAAGTACATGGTAACAGCAGAAAAAAGGGAGTAAGGCATAATGGAACGCACGTCTTGTTCGCTTTTGTTTCATATTTATATCTCTTAAATATGCAACGTTACAACTCTTGCCAAAAAGAGTTGTATATTTAAGGGGAGACAACTTAGAACAATTAGAAACTACTATTAATTAATTAAATAGTTACATAGGTATTTGTGGTGTAGTTTTTTGTTTGTTTGTTTGTTTTTTGTTTTTTTGTTTTTTGCTGTATTTTAACCCTTTTAGGATTTTTAGGATTATTTAATATCAAATAAATATCTCAATATTTTAAAAATATTTATTCAAGATAATTTCCAACCATCTTCCGGTGTCTCTTTTCAAACTTGGAAACTTTAACATAGAAATCAACAACAGTGTCTGTGCATCAGCTAAATGAAGCTGCATGAAGGCAATGATTAACAATTATTAGGTTGGTGCAAAAATAATGTCGTTTTTTATCAGATATATATGCGTCAAAAAACGATATTATTTTTGCACCGACCTAATAGTTCTAATTAACAGTCTTCTATAGGTTAAAGGTTCAATCCTTATGGCCGGCAGTAATGAGAATCGATGTAACAATACCCAATAAGGCAATTTTATATTTGTAAGTACGTTTTAACCTCTTACTTCTGAAGCTGCAATCCGAAAATATTTAATTTTTTAAACATTTCACTTATTTCATCGCTGGTATCTCGAATGTTAAATTTGAACTATAATACTTTGATAAGCTTTGAGCTAATTCAAAGTGCAGTATTTGCTCTGTCCAAAGATTGTAAATTAAAATCATGGGGTCTGTATTTGCTAAAAAATGTCCATAGAATGGAAATATGTAACAAACTTTTGTAAGGGTTCTTGGAGATAGACCTGATATATTCAGATATATGCAGAAAGGACGTTAACGAGTTTACTTAGATCAGTGTGTTCAGTTTGAAAAAAAGGTGATACATTTCTGAATTTTTGAGATGATGATTAATTATTCGTATTACTTGGATTCTTCTCATTTGGAATGTTATTTTCACAACGTTTCGGTGGATGTAACCTCTGACCTTCCACGTACCCTAACCACTGCTCCACGGGCCCTTGGATGGTGCAGTGGTTAGAGTTCTTGAAAAAATCAATTGTAAAAGTGATATTCTCCTGAAGGTTGAAGGTTCAATTCTCAGTGTGGGCGACCGGAAAATACAATTGCAAGTTACTTAGGACTATCTAGTTATGGCTGATGGAACGAAAGCATGCTTTCTGTTCGAAATTCTGGTCAAATTCCTGAATTTGACAGAAACATTTTTGAGTTGATAAAATACACCTGAAGAAAGTCGGTTACATCAATAAAAACGTTGTGAAAATGACACTCAAGAAAAGTAATCCTAAGAAACTAAATAATACAAAAGGCAATACAATAATATTATGGGGTCTGCGTTTGCACCTGATATCCATAGAATGGAATTCTTTTAAGCATGACAACTTTATATAACAGATGCAGGATACAACCATTGAACTTTCATAGTTGTCGTTGTTTCGTCACGTTTTGGCCAACTTATCCTCTGGTCTTCTTCAGGTGGTTATCCGTGATGGGATAGGTTAGCATTATCTGAAGATAATGGTTCTGATCCTACCCAAAACAGACCAGAGGATTAGTTGGTCAGAACGTGGTGAAACAGCAGCAACGACAACTATGGAAGGCAGTAATTAATTAAATACAGTTACAAGACTCAGTATTCCTATCCTGTCGCATTAAAAAAAAATTGGAGAGACGGGGGAGTAGTAACAGTAATCGCTTTACAAAGATTCAGAAATAAAAAAAAAATTATAAAATATTTGCATCCGGAGGACGCATATTCTTGCGAGCATTTTGGAATGTATTGACATCAGTAGGTTCATGATATTGACCGAACTCACAAGTTTTAGAAAGAAAGAAAACGAAAAATTTGCAAGGAACATTCTGGAAATGGAAACACCTATACTTATAGACGGAAATTCAATGAGGTCTTAATAAAACCCTCTACCGAAGTCGAACCGTATCCGATTGCGCATATGAATAGAAGCTAATTTGTTGGTCGGTTGGCCTCTATTTGTGGCCACGACGCCATCGCTCTACACTGGCATCTTTCACAGATTGTTCTAATGCTATGCTGCTAAAAAGAAGAATCGAACGGCAAGAGGAAGGGTAGAGGATTGGGTTATCTTTTATTTATTTTTATTTTTTTGCCTAACAGTGTCACATTTAGATAGCTAGAAATGGTCTCTTCCCGCTCGTGGCCTAATGCTTATAAAAGCCGTATTCAAAAACGTTCGGGTTCAACCTTCATTAACGACATTTGGCTTTGGAAGGATTTGAATGTCAACACAATTGCCCAATTGGGGGAGCAGACATAGAATAGTGTAGTGTTTTGAAATATTAATAACAAAAATACAATTCCAAAGCAGAGTAATACATCATTATTATTTAATCTCTCTCTCTCTTTCTCTCTCTTTCTCTCTCTATCTCACACACACATATATATATATATATATATATATATATATATATATATATATATATATATATATTTAAAGTGATGGTTGTGTAGTTCCAACAAGAGAAAAAAATGTATATTTAAAAGAGTGTAGCCATCAACAATTGTGGGTTTTTTTAAAGGTTTTCATCATATTTTTATTTTAAAATATTTTTATAACGCGTTTCGAGCTTAGGGTGTGCTCTCTTCAGATGTTTTCGTAAGAAGTTTTTCTTTAAAATAAGAGTTTGTACAGTTACCTCCGCTGATATTAAATATGTTTTTCAGAGTGATGCGTGTGTTCAGACATTCTGGCTCCAACTGTAAGTGTTCAAATGTCCGGTCAAAGTTATTTTCAAAGAGTGTTTTTTAGTCCATATGGTGAAGGTTTTTATGGGTTTTTTAGGGTTCTTTTTAAAGACTTTCTTTCCCCATGTATAGCATACACTCACACACAATCACACACGCATACATATACATTCATGTACATGTACACATGCACACGCACACGTACGCAGGCACACACACATACACACACGTACATACATAGAAATATATGTAGGAGCATACATATATACATACCCACCTACACACTCACACACGTACTCGCATACATCCACCGCTAACAATTATTTTTATTTTTTTATTTTATATATATATATATATATATATATATGTGTATATATATATATATATATACTTTTTTTTTCCAACCAAAACACGCATGTATATATGCGCTTAATCATTCAGACATACGTACACGCACCCCCACACACACAAGTAAGATGGAGAATAGGTAGAAGATATATATACACACACATACACGCACATACACACATATATGTACACACACACAAACATCCACATACTATGTAGGCACATACACATACACATACACATGCACACACACAGACCTATGCAGGGGCTCACACATACGCGTATATCCATATCCACACGAACACATTTACCCACTCATACATGTGCATACATATGTATATATACATACACACACATACATACGGATGTGTATACACTCATCCACCCATATATATATATATGGGCACATGCACTCACAATCACACATATACATATTCCTACATCCCACCTTATGTATATATTGGTTGAAGTTTTCTTTCTAATCCAAGCACATATGCATACATGGATTCGGTCACCCAAACATAAGTGCACGTATACACACAAACAAGATGTAGCATAGATAACAGATGATATATATATATATATATGCACACACGCATACACAATCATATGTGCACACCTACGCACACACATATACACACGCACACACGCGCGCACATACACATACATACGTATAATTTCTGGTTGTTTGTTTAGTTAAGAGAAATGGTACTGTACTGGGTATGGGCGCGCGCGCCCGCGAAAGTGTGCGTGTGCCTTATTGTGCTTTTTTTGTTGTTTCGTGTGTGAGGGTGCACACCTACCCAAGCATGCATGCGTGTAAGTGTATTTTGTGTTTTGCCTATTTATGTGTATAATTATGGAGAGATGTTTAAGGCGGGGTTAAACTTTGCTATGAATTTTTTTTTTTTTGTGTTAGCAAGTAGAAGTAGTTGTCAGTTTGGAAGATGGGCATTATCTCGAATCTGCCTCCACTGCATGTGTGTATATGTTGTGATACATGTAGGTGTCTATTTCCCGCGATTTTGATGTTGGATCGGTGTAGGGCTACTCTATTACTAAGGTTTTTTGTAGCGCCTATGTAGGATTTATCGCATGCTGGACATTTTATTACATAGACCACGTTTTTTGAGGTGCAATCTAGGTTTTTTTTAATTTTGAATGTTTGTATGGTGTTCGTAAATGTGTATGTGTTTCCCTCTAATATTATGTTGCAGACTCCACATCGTTGTTTGTTGCATTTTGTGACTCCTTTTGTTGCGTCTTGATTGAGTTTGGATGAGGTAAGAATGCGTTTTAGGTTTTTGGGTTGGCGTTTGCTTTTTATTATTTTTGTTGTTTTAAGGAAGTTGTTTAGTTTGCTGTTTTGGTTAAGTAGGACGAGGTTTTTCGTTATCTCTGTGAAAAGCTCTGGGTTGTTTGTGTTGTGTGTGGAGACGTATGTTAGGATTTGTTCTTTGTTTCGTTCTTTAGGGGTTCTCAAATCTTCTACTGGTATATTTGTCGCAAGTTGGATCCCTTTGTCTATAAGTTGTGATGGGTATTTTCTTTTTCTTAAATTTATTCGTAGTTCCTTGAGTCGGATTTTCCGAAGGTTATTGTCCGTAATTATGGTGCAGATTCTACGTGCTAGGGTGTAGGGAATTGATTTTATGCAGCTTTTAGGGTGGTGACTTTTAAAGTGTAGGTATTGTTGGGTGTCTGTAGGCTTGCGGTAAATGTCTGTGATAATGTTATTGTCTTTAATCTTTATCAGTATGTCTAGGAAATGTAATTCTGTAGAGCTTTGTTCTATGGTGAATTTAATTTTTGGGTGTAGGTTCTGGAGTATGGTGTGTAAGTCTGTGATGTCCCCCCATGTGGGTTTCCATAGGATGAAGCAGTCATCTAAGTACCTTTTCCATGATTCTACAAACAGTTTTTTAGTGCTGTGGCCAAATTTTTGTTCTATTTTTTTATATAAGGTTTCTTCTAGGTAGGCTAATGTAAGGGTTGCGTAAGTCGGTGCCATTTTCGTTCCCATTGCTGTACCTAGTGTTTGGATGTAGTTGGTATTGTTGAATTCGAAGGAATTATTATTTAGAATTATGTCTATACTATCGATAATGAATTGCTTTGTGAATCTGGGATGTAGTGTTTGTGCGTGTCTGTTGATCCAAAATATTATTGCTTCTTTTCCTAATTTATGGGGTATATTACTATATAAACTGCTAACGTCAAATGTAACTAATAGTGTCCCGTTTTCTACTGTATGTGGTAAGGTAGTAAGAAAATGGATGTCGTCCCTTATGTAGCTCTTAACTTGATCTGTGAAAGGTTGTAATAAGATGTCTATTAAGTTGCTAAATCTGCTTGTCGGACAGGCTGGTCCTGCTACAATGGGTCTAAATGTAAGGTCACTAGGGTTTGGAGCGCTAATATATTCTGAGTTTTGTGTATCGATGGCAAGTTTTATTGTGCCAGATTTGTGTATTTTAGGCAGTCCGTAGAAGTTGTTGGTCTTTGTAATGAAATTTGTGAGGAAGTCCTTTTCTTTCTTTTTTAATATTTTGTTGTGTGTTGTACAAAGTTTTGTGATTTTTGAGATGGTGGTGTTATCTATGTTGGTACTAATGGGTTTATAGTAGTGTTTGTCATCCAGTAATTCTGTAATTTTTGTTTCATAATACGTTTTGTCCATGATTACTACGGCACTGCCTTTGTCTGCTTCTTTTATTATTATGTCATTATTATTACGGATCTTTTCGAGTGCTTGTTTTTGTTTATGTGTGAGGTTGCTTGTGGTTTTGTGTTTTTTTTGGAGGTTAAGGTTCCAGAGATTTTCGAAGTAGCTGTTTAGTTCTTTTGTGTTGTTCTGTTTATTAGGGAAATATGTTGATTTGTTTTTTACTAAAGAATCATCTTTGTCCCCTTTGTTATCTAGTGTTTCTATTAGTCTAAATTTCCGTTCGAATTCTTTAAGGTCCTTTTTTAGTTCTGCTATATTGCTTTTAGGGGTGGGGCAGAATTTGAGGCCCAGCTTCAGTATTTCCATTTCGTTCTTTGATAAGGAGTATGTGGATAAATTGATGATTTTGGGTCTAATTTTTTCTAACCTGGAATTGTTGTTCCCTGGGGGCTTCCTAAAAAACGGTGGGAGTTGTTTGTTTCCTTGTTTCGAGGAGTGGTGTGTTTTAGGGTGATGTGATGTCTCCTTGTAAAATGAGTGTTGTGTACAATATTGTGAGGGTACAGTGATAAATGATTGAATGGGTTGTCGTTATATGTTGTCTGTGTTGGATAGTTGTGTTTCAGTTGGAATTGGTGTTGCTGTTGAGGATACATGCATTGTTGTATAGGGTTGTGTTGTCGGGGTTTGTTGTAGGGAAGGTCTGTTTGTTGGGATTGGTGTTGCATGGGATATTCTGATTGTTCCCGTTGATGGGGGAGGTGCCTTAGAGGTTTGTTTCTTTGTGTGGGATATGAGGGGTGAAAGTTGTAGGTAGTGTTTTGAATTATGTGATGTCTCAGGTAGTTGTGTTGCATTGTGGGGATGTTTTGGTAGGGGTTGTTTAGTAAAGGTATTTTTTCGTTGTTTGTGTTAGCGATGTAGTGTCTGTGGGAATGGACTTTTGATTGTGTTTGCTGAATTGGGTGGTAATAGTTAGGTTTGTATTGCTTAGGATTGTATATAAGTGGGTATTTTTGTGGAGAAGTATTGTGTGGTAGGTTGTCTGGTGTGTTGTGTTTGTTAAGGGTGCGGGTTCTTGTGTAATTTTGAGGTGTTATTAGTGTGCGTTTTGGCTGGGTCAGTTGTTGGGAATTTGTGTATGACGTGGATATATTGTGGTTGCTTCTTTGTGTGTAGTTGTATCTGTTGTGTGGATGTGTTTGTGTATGGTGTATGTTTCGTTTCTTACCTTTGTTATGTGATCTCTGTGTTTGCGGATATCGTGTAAGAGTGTTCTGTTCCTGGTTGTCCTTGTATGTGTTTGTCGATTGTTTGCTTCTTTCTTTTTCCGGCAGGTTTTTTAGCCAGGTTATTTTCCGTCCAATGATTTCCCTGGATTTTTCCTCCTCTTTTTTGCATTCAGAATCCCAGAGTTCCAAGAGGGGTTGGTGTGTTTCCTTGGGGCAAAGTTCCTTGATTTTTTTAAAAATTTTATTGTCAATTTCTGTGTACTTCTCCGTAGAGTGTACTTTCTTGTCTTCCCGTATGTCGATTTCGGCCTGAAGTTTTGAAATACTTAGGGCTTTTTTGATTTTCACTTGTTCCTCTGTATCTTGTGGTGTAATTTTTTCCCGGAATTTATATGGAATGAATTGATTCTCCATCGTTAGAAATGTCTTGTATGTTGTTGCGGTGTCGCTGCATTTTACTGCATGGAAAAAAGCCATTTTTCTTTTAAGGAGGATGTTCCAGTTTTGGAGATTCTGTTTCTTGGTTTTTAGTAATTCATTCTGTATGTATGGTCTTCTAAAGTATTCCAGGTATTCTTGTTGTGCTTTGAGTTGGTTAATGATTTCCTCAAATTGGATCTCTTTCTTATCCTGTTGGTTGGAAATGAGCTGGATTATTCTGTCCATTTTCTCATTTAGTTGCTGCAATCCGTCCTCGAGATGTTTGTGTTCTATGGAGAGGTTTGTCTGTGAATCCATCAGGTCCTCCAGAGATTTGTTTCTTGTTGCTGGCATTCTGTCGTTGTAGTTATTTATATTTAAAGTGATGGTTGTGTAGTTCCAACGAGAGAAAAAATGTATATTTAAAAGAGTGTAGCCATCAACAATTGTGGGTTTTTTTTAAAGGTTTTCATCATATTTTTATTTTAAAATATTTTTATAACGCGTTTCGAGCTTAGGGTGTGCTCTCTTCAGATGTTTTCGTAAGAAGTTTTTCTTTAAAATAGAAGTTTGTACAGTTACCTCTGCTGATATTAAATATGTTTTTTATAGTGATGCGTGTGTTTAGACATTCTGGCTCCAGTGGATGTATGCGAGTACGTGTGTGAGTGTGTAGGTGGGTATGTATATATGTATGCTCCTACATATATTTCTATGTATGTACGTGTGTGTATGTGTGTGTGCCTGCGTACGTGTGCGTGTGCATGTGTACATGTACATGAATGTATATGTATGCGTGTGTGATTGTGTGTGAGTGTATGCTATACATGGGGAAAGAAAGTCTTTAAAAAGAACCCTAAAAAACCCATAAAAACCTTCACCATATGGACTAAAAAACACTCTTTGAAAATAACTTTGACCGGACATTTGAACACTTACAGTTGGAGCCAGAATGTCTGAACACACGCATCACTCTGAAAAACATATTTAATATCAGCGGAGGTAACTGTACAAACTCTTATTTTAAAGAAAAACTTCTTACGAAAACATCTGAAGAGAGCACACTCTAAGCTCGAAACGCGTTATAAAAATATTTTAAAATAAAAATATGATGAAAACCTTTAAAAAAAAACCACAATTGTTGATGGCTACACTCTTTTAAATATATATATATATATATATATATATATATATATATATATATATATATATATATATATATATATATATATATATATATATATTTGTAAGTACTGACTATCAATTTGACGTCTGAGTTTCCATCCCGGCTTGAGGCACCTGCTTGTCTAGCCGCACTAAAGAGATGTGATGCAACGAAACAGTCTGCTTGATGACTATATGCACCCATTGCTCTTAAGTAGAAGTCTCGTAATGTAATCACCAGTTAGTTATTTAGGCATTGCTTATTGGCTAAAAACATTGCTTATTGGCAAAAAACACCGCTTATTGGCTAAAAACATTGCTTATTAGCTAAAAACATTGCTTATTGGCTAAAAACAATTCGAGTTCGTTGGCAATTGGCAACGTTTCTCCAAAAATAAAAAAGTGAGGTAATGTCCGATAATTATGCTCTAAAATCTAATATCCTAAAAAATTACAAATTCTCCACCACCAACATCACCATCTAAATCTGGACTGAGACTGTATTCTATTTATTTGTTTTTTTATAAAATATTTCGATACTGCTTTGCATTCAACAAAGGACCCCAAAAAACTTTGGAAAACATCTCCATCCCTTGTCTGGGGTGTTCTACAAAAACGGTCTTCAGAGCTGCATCAAACGATGGGAGAAATGCATAACTCTGGGTGGTTCCTATGTAGAGAAAAACTAATAACTGTGCCAAGTTTCGTTGCTCTACTGCTATGGGAAGTGGGTCAGGGGCATTACTTATTGCACAATCACATTGACACACCGGTTCTCGCCAGATCTCTGAAGTAAAGAAACGATGATCCTGACCAGTACCAGATGGGTAACGATTTGAGAATGCTAGGCGAAATGTGTACCATGCCAAATCATAGAAATTTCCAGCTTAGTATCTGGAGGCGCATTAATTCACTGGGAGTGAAGCACCCCTAGTCATCGTTACAACATGCATGTAGGAGAAGGTAAACTTTGATGTAAAAATCTGTGGTCTACTATACGTTCTGTCTTGTGGCAGTCATTTGCACCAACAAAGATTAGCAATAATACCATAAGTGTGCTTTGTTCTACACAAAGCCTTCACTACTATAAAAACAAATCATCCGTGTGGATTCAAATTTTAATGTTGCTCATTTTCAAAATTTTAGGTTTTTAATGGCAACAACTTGCATACAATAGTGTTGGCATACAATAATACATAATAGTTTGTTGATCATAGTTTTCACAACTGAGCATCTCATCAGCGTATGTATATGTATGTATACATATACATATATATATATGTATGTATATATATATATATGTATACATACATATATATATATATGTATGTATACATATATATATATGTCAGGTCATGTCATATGCTACTGGTACTATGTAACTCAATACTACCTGCCTCATGGTCGGGTCACCGGCGACTAAACTGGTTCCCCCACCAGACTTGTTTGGTGAGGAGGGCGGCTAGTCTCCCTGAAGGATTAAAAACAAGACCTTTCAAAGGGCGAATGAACTCTTTTTCTGGGTCAACGGCCAACTAGCACCGTGTATATTTGTGTGTGTGTGTATATGTGTATTGGGGTAGAGAGGGCTCCCGTAAGCCGTGGTGAAGGCAACCTTTCTAGGAGAAGGAAATCTCTGATTTAAAAAACCATAAAGCGGAAGACCATTACCCGCATGAAGCTGGTCTGCAGTTTAATTTGTTGCTGGCTATCTTGCTCTTGCTTGTTGCTGGATCTCAACATTTTGAACCGAGAGAGAGACTTAGCTGTCGTACAAAGCTAAGACTCTGTAACATCATCTTTGTATAGATACTCCCTCAGGTATTTGGGCTCATGGATTTTAAATGTCTGAGGGAGTGGCACTCGTCTGACAAGACGTTGCAATCATCATCATATGTATGTATACATATATATATATATATATATGTATGTATGTATACATATATATATATATATATGTATGCATACATATATATATATAAATAATAGTGTCCCTGTGAAGTTCTTTGAATATTCTAACAAAGGTTGGAGGACATCTTACTTTCCCTCGGATTAACCAGAGAGCATCCGGGTTAACGTTTTCAAATGCTTTGGTTAGATCTACAAACACTTGATACAGTGGTATCTGTTGTTCAATGCATTCCTCCTGGACCTGCCGGGCTGAAAAAATCATATCCATAGGTCCTCTGCCAGATCTAAAGCCACTTTGTGATTCTGGAATAGCATTAGGACAAACATCCTCCAATAACCTGTTTAATAGAAGTCGTGCGAGAACTTTCCCAGCAGCTTCCAAAAGTATAATCCCACGGTAGTGGTCACAAGCTTTTGTTGCTTTCCTTTAAACAGGGTCACCAAGATACCATCAATCATATCATGTGGAACAAAACCAAGGATAACACTAGCAATATTCACACCTCCAATCTTAAGAAACTCCACCGGAACACCATCCAAACCAGGTGCCTTGCCACTGCTGATTTGTGCGATAGCCAACTGCACCTCAACCAGATTAGGCAAATGGTCTATTCTAAATATATCACATTGTTGTAAGCTATCAATTGCATCAGCATCTACTGATGAGGGATTGTGAAACACATCAGTAAAGTGCTCTTAGGGACATGGAAGCTCAAGTCTCGTTTAACGGAAAATTGTCTGATGAAATTCCAGTTGACAATGGTGTCAAACAAGGTGATATTTCTGCCCCTAATCTTTTCTCTATATATTTTGCTGCTCTACTTGCTCATGCGTTTCTAGATTGCGATAGGGGTGTCATGTTAAAGTTTCAAACCACAGGTTGCATTTTTATTCTTAGAAGATTTAATGCCAGAACCAAGCTGCATCATGTCTTGGTCAACGAATTACTTTATGCAGACGATGCTGTTTTTTTGTCGCACACTGAGGCTGATATGCAGCATATAATGGATAGCTTTGCTGACTCCTGTACTGCCTTTGGTCTGATGATCAGTCTGTCTAAAAGAAAGGTGATGTTAACTCCTGCACCGAGCCAGTCATACGTGGAGCCGAACATCATGGTCTGTGGTGCTAGACTGGGAGTAGTTGATTCATTTGTGTACGTTGGTAGTTCTCTGTCGAGGGATGGCTGCCTCGACACTGAAATCTACAGCGAATTCAGAAGGCATCTGTAGCTTTTGGAAGGTTGGAGAAGAGAGTGTGGTCTGATCATGGCATCACAGACAGGACTAAGATCTGGGTTTACAAGACCTGTGTGCTAACCACACTATTGTATTCATCGGAGACATGGACATTGCATCAAAGGCACATTAAATGGCTTGAACGATTTCACCAAAAATGCTTGAGACGTATCTTAAACACCAAGTTGCAAGCACAAGCACCCAATACTGAAGTCCTTGTGAGAGCATGTTGCTCTAGTGTTGAGACCCTTGTAATCAGATCTCACATGTGTTGGATGGGCCACCTGGTTCGAATGAAAGATTGTAAGCTGCCAAAACAAATTTTTTTACGGGGAGCTGGAAAATGGCAAGCGCCCTCAACACAAGCCTAGGAAGAGGTTCAGGGACTCTACAAAGAATAATTTTGAAAGTCTTACAAATCGACATTGACACATGGGAAGAACTTACTCTGCAAAGGCCGAAGTGGCGAAAGCTTGTACGTGAAAATTGTGATGCTCTAGAGAAAAGAAAGCAGGCCCACATCAATCTGAAGCAAGAGCTTTGCAAAGGTTTAATTGACACACAGAGATGGAAATGCGACACATGTGAACGAGTGCTTTTGTCAAAAGCTAGCTATGTCAACCACCTTAAGTCGCACAAAACTCCTGTTCAAGTCAACTTTGCACCCATTAGTCTGAACCAAACGATCTGTTTAACATGCAGCAAAGTTTGTAAGTTTACTGCTGGTTTGAGAAGACATGTGATTGTTCATAGGAATACCTTTCAACCTCCAGAGGAAGTCAACTCGATGGAAATTGCTCAATTTGTATGTCACATCTGCTTCAAGATGTGCAAATCTGCGGGGGGGGGGGTGCAGAGTCATCTGAGATGGCATAGACAAGATTGGGAGAACTCAATGTGACGGCGATCATCTGGAAAGATGCAGCAATTATCAAATAAATAAAACTGTCTGTCTGTATGCGGAAACTACTCTGTTATATCATATGATAACAATTAAAAAAAAAATTGAACGTATATTGAATGTATGTACTAGAAAAAATTGTGACTCGTTGAGTCATCCATTGGAATCAAGTTACAATTTTGAATCAGAAAAATTTTCTGATTCAAAATTGTAATCTGATTCCAGTGGATTACTCAATTTCCCTTTATACCCAGACTATTCTTCTCTTTGGATATATACATATACACATATATACATATACACATATATACATATACACAGGTTACATCGTAAACCAATTAACTCCTCAAATTAAGCGAATCAGAGTTATTCTCTTTTATTTGTACATAATTTGGCTAGAAAACTTCTGCTCCCTGACCAGTTTAAGGCTTAAGGATAAATAGTTCTTAGTAGATTTCAGATATTATTC
>NC_136502.1:21056174-21091174 GCF_053919585.1 Euprymna scolopes
TCATTCGTTTATGTTTTTTTTACTCCAGATTGAATGATCCTAGTTGATGTTCTTGCTTGTTCTACATGCATTTCACAGGATTATATAGTAACGCTTCCTATTTTCTGACTTAAAAACTAAAACGTTGAACACAGGAATGATACCATTAAAACGAGCGACCTTTTATGCTCCAGAATTTATTTTTCTACATAGTCACAACCATTCTCAGTGCACTTTTGCCAGCCTCTTTTGATGCCTAACTTGCAAAAGTATGGAGTGTGCTTTTTTATTCAAATCTCTGTCACCACGCTGCAATCGACAAACCCATCTTTTAACTGTGCTGATATCAACTGCTTCGACTTTGTAAACATTCAACAGGCACGGTGAATGTTGATCAATTCAATTTTTTTTGCATAGAGGAATTCAATGATGCATCTCTGCATCTGATGCATCTTAGAGTCACACACTGTCAATGTTTGCAACAGAAAGATGAAACTTCCAGGTAATGAATGTATGAGTTCAATCATCTTAACAATGCAATTTGCAATGCCCTCTGATTCATTTAGGCAGAGAAAAAATAGGTTTTACTTTTGGAACGTCTTTCATATATATATATATATATATATATATATATATATATATATATATATATATATGCTGGACGGACTGAAAAGTCATCTTCGGACACATGGATTTTCAGTGACTGAGGGAGTGGCACTCGTCTGATAAGACACACACACACACACAGACGTTCAGCTTTTTATTATAGATGTAAATATACATATCTATAATAAAAAGCTGAACGTGTGTGTGTGTGTGTGTGTGTGTGTGTGTGTGTGTGTGGTCATGAATAGGCTCCTATATGGTTGATTATTTTGAAAAACTGATTACATATAATGATAGAAAATATATCGAGGATCAGGAATGGGTATGTTTGATCTAGCAGAACGGTGGTTCATAAAAATTGTGGGGTCTGCGTTCGTGCCTGGTCCACAAAGTATGGAAATAAAAAATGAACAAAAAGGAAAACGTTTACAAGGGCTTTTGATATAGATGTACATAAGAATACTTTGATAAGTATGTTTCAACTTAAATAGGGATGGTATAATAAAATTGTGCGATCCGCGTTCACGCCTGTACTCCATGGAAATAGGCACAAACTTTAATAAAGACTTTTCAGATCTATTTGCGTAAGTGTACTTTGATAATTATGTTTCAGTTTGAAGAAATATGGTATAATAAAACTATTGGGTGTTCGTTCGCGCCTGACCTCTGTAGAATGTAAATATGTCACAAAGTATAACAAGGTTTTTTAAAAGGAGTGAGGGTCCACAATAACACCTTTACTTTAAGCTTAATTCACGTTAGCTTTATTTATTTTTTGGAGTTGAATCATATTGTGTCGAATAAATTCACCTCATAAATTCCCATTCTTATTAGACAATTCTCGACACAAATTTTGCATAACTCTGTTTTTTTTCCTTCTCCACTTGCACGTGGCACTCTTTCGAAAATAGATAAATAGATAAATAATAAAAAATAAGAATGTTACTTGTTATCATGTCAAAAGAAGGAAAAAATCCTGCTCACGTGATTATGTGTCTTTTAAAAACATTTACATAACCTTTTTATTTTTAAATACTGTAAAACTGAAACGAAGCTATTCTGCTTGAAAAGGGCGCCATTTTCTTATTATTCATATTTATATCGATTCTTTGCTTTAAAAAACTAAAGTAATTACGTGTTTGCTTTTTTAATATTCCATTTTGCTGTTTTGGATTATTTTACTTAAGTAAGTAAGCTTCATTATTTTTCAAAACTGTTTTTGTTTCTTTGTTTTTTTGATATTTCGTCAATATTATTTAGTAAGAGTGTTTGGCAGAAAAGCCAACAAACGACTACCCGAAAAAATAAATATACAAGAAATAAATATTACCATAGTCAATAAAAGTTCAGTTCATTTATTTTTGTTTTGAAATAATTTTTAATGCTCTTTACTTGAAATAATTTCAGTGAACCGAAATTAAAACAAAATTTGAGGCGATAACTACTTAAATGAATTTTTATATAAACTACACATGCCATAATCGAATATTCCTCAAGCACAAAATAACGGAAAACATTAAAATATGTTTATAAATATTCCTTTCGTTAACGGAACTCTCTTAAATTGTTAACACAGAATACTCAGGTGTCCCTCCTTCAAATTGAAAACGGGGCTCTCTATTTCAAAGCCGCTGCCATTTTTATTTTTTTAAAACCGGTTTGTGAATTAAAAAGAAGAAAAAAAATTTTACAAACTACTTAAAAATACAAACCAATGAACTTTTTTACCATAAAAGTAACTTTTATTGACTATGGTAACATTTATTTCTTGTATATTTATATTATTATATATATAATATTTTCTCTTTGTAAGGAAAAATCATTTTGTTGGTCACTCTTGACTACAAATGGAAACAAAGTTGATATAAAAAATATATTTTCACGAAAATTATCTTAACTTTCATCATATTTTGCTTAGTGTAAAATTTTTGAGTATAAAAACCTATCTCTTTACAACCCCGTCCATTTCATAACCTATCATACTTTCATCAGACACAGTCCATTTTCTGTAGGCTATTTTTGAACCCAGTCAACGACGGGTACTTCTGCTAGTATATATATATATATATATATATATATATATATATATATACTCCTATACAGTCGTTTTTCTTTTGTGTGTATTGATATTCATATTAAACCCCTCTTTTTTTATTTATTTTAAAAGAAAATACAATTTTCTCATATATGGGTTAAGGAATTGCATTCACTAGCAAAAGATCTAGCTAATTTGCATATTCTTTTAAACATTCATTTTAATTAATTCCCTATTAGTTTTTTCGGTTTTCTTATGGGATGATCATCTTTAGTTAACTATTACGCGTAATTATATTTATGCAGATATTCTACATGATTTATACTTGCATAATATTTGCGTAAAAATTTTATAGTAAACACAAAATTGTTTCGATATATATTTATGTATGCATATATATATATATATTTGTTTAACACATTTTGCCTACCAAACTCCTCCTAGAGGTTTTGGTCTACAGACATGAAACTTCATATATAAGGTATTTGAATCCATGCAAAACTTTATATTTGGGTTTTATCCCGGAGAAATCGGTGCAAAAGTGTGAAAATTAAAAAAAATGAAATTTGCCAGGTGAAGGTCGAACGCCGGCATTACGAATGCATAACGTAGTAGCTATTGGTTCATGTTTAATGTTTAGCCTTGCAGTAAATATATTTTCATAGCCCAGTCATTGACGGCAGAGGCAAATGAGTCGTGAGCTGAACGTTTTGGTTTCGATTCTCGGTGGTGGAGCATGAGCCTTTTTTTTTAATACTTTTTAAATCATTACTATATATTGCATCCAATCTATCTATCTATCTATATATCTATAAAGGTGAAAATGTCTGTCTGTCCTTTCTCTATGATAGTTAAGGAAGACTATTATACAGAAAGGCATTACTTTACATATTCACACTTTTTAATATATACATATGCACATAACCTTATGAACAGTACATAGGGCCCGAGCAAAGCCGGGCGGAACTGCTAGTATATCTATAAAAGTGAACATGTCTGTGTATCTGTGTGCCTGTGTGTGTCTGTGTGTGTGTGTGTGTACATTTCCCTACGCAATAACTCTCTCAATTTTCAGTCTACAGACGCAAAATTTGATATACAGGGTACTGAGATTTGGGAAAATCTTTGTGATCAGTTTTCGGTCAGAAATTTGGCTGTTAAGGGGTCAAAGTTCAACGATTTGAACTTTGAGATCTCTACCAAACTCCTCCGACAATTTTGGGTCTAAAGACTTGAAATTTTAGATATTGGTTCCGTGGACATAGATCGAACTTAATAACTTAATTTGAGCCCAAAACAATAAATTTTAAGGGGTTATAATAGGGGTCAAAGTGAAAAGAAATTTACCTTTACGGTCTCTACACAATTACTCAGACAATTTCTGTTCTGAACATTTGAAATTTGACATAAAGGGTATTCAGAGATAGGGCAAGCTGTTTAATCGGTTTGGGTTGAAAATTTTTAGTTAACAATATATGTATGTATGTATGTATGTATGTATGTATGTATGTATGTTTACACGTCTGCCTAAAACTTTCGACAACGACTACGGATTTTACCAAGAATAGGATAGTTTTAAAGTTCGGCCTTTCAGCCGACAAGTACCGAAAAATTGGCTAAAAACAATAATATCTTCACCTGCACCTCGGAACTTTTCTACAGGGGGGGGGTCGCTTTTTTCGCCGATATTTTTGAAAGTCATCCTCTCCTTTCGATTGTCTAGCCTTAATTTTAAAAAGTGTCACCTCCGGTTTGGTGGTGGTCGTAAAACATAGACGTCCGGTTTCTTCCCCGGTCTTTTCCTCATTCGCAGTATGGGTCTGAGCCTGCCTTCCTACTACCACATTTCTTTTTTTTTTTTTTTTTTTGCTCAACAGACGCATCCAAACACCCGGGCAACGCCGGGCAGAAATGCTAGTATATCTATATATCTATAAAAATGTAAGTGCCTGTGTGTGTGTGTGTGTGTGTGTGTGTGTGTGTGTGTGTGTGTGTACATTTCCATATACAATAACTGTCAATTTTCAGTCTACAGACTCGAAATTTGATATACAGGGTACTGAGATTTGGGAAAATCTTTGTAATCCGTTATCGGCCAGAAATTTGTCTGGTGAGTTGTCAAAGTTCAACGATTTGACCTTTCAGAACTCTACCAAACTCCTTCGCCAATTTTGGGTCTAAACACTTGAAATTTTAGATATAGGTTCCTTGGGCATGGATAACTTAATAACTTGATTTGAACCCAAAACAATAAATCTTAAGGTGTCATAATAGGGGTCAAAGTTAAAAAAATTTGACTGCTGCGGTTTCTACCAAATTACTCACACAATTTCTGGTCTAAACATTTGAAATTTGACATAAAGGGTATTCAGACATAGGGCAAGCTTTTTAATCGGTGTGGGTCGAAAACTTGATCTACCAATATGTAAATGCATGTATGTATGTTTGCATGTCTGCCTAAAATTTTCAACAGAGGCGACAAATTTTCACAAAATCAGTATCGTTTTTAAGCTCGACCTTTCAGACGACAAATATTGAAAAATTGGCTAAAAACATTTTTTCACTCATATTGTTGAAAGTCATCCCCTCTTTTCGATTCTCTAGCCCTAATTTAAACCTACGTCACTTCCGGTTTGGCGGTAGTCGTAACAGCAAGACGTCACGTTTTTTCCCCATTCTTTTCCTCCTTCGCGGTATGGGTTCGAACCTGCCTTCCTACTACCACTTTTTTTCTCAACATACACCTCCAAACACCCGGGCAACGCCGGGCTAAAATGCTAGTATATATATATATATATATATATATATATATATATATATATATATATATATATATATATATATATATTATTATTATTAACAGGAAGCTTATGGTGTTGTGCATGACTGAATACGTAACACTATATCCTTTTGTGACCTGCTCATAAAACTATGGTTAGTTTTTTTATTCTTATTTTTTACATTTAACAATGTTCAATTTTTGGGATGGAGCCCAAAGAAACGCTCAGTCGTGATTGTATATGAGAGACATAAGTAATTAATTGAAATAAATTTTGGTAGAAGGCATCAGCAATGCATGGGAATCAATAAGCATCTCTCGTTATCCATGTATCTCCAAGTCATGTATCCTTGGTTAATATTCATGTTCACATTTTTTTCTTCATATTTTTACCTTTTTTTTTCTTTTTCACCCCAAATAAAACGTATTGCTACTTGTTGGGATTATTCTTAGAGAGGACTATGTGGAGAGTTGAGCAGCGAGATGTTTGTTCACATTACATTTAAACTTCTGTGCGTTAGTACAATCTGGGAAACAAAAAACAGGGAGAGAATTCCAAAGTTTATCAGTCTGTGAGAAGAAACTGTTTGCGTAGAAGTCTTTCTGACATTTAAGGACCTAAACAGTAAAGAGGTGGGATTTTGCTGTTCGTCGGTTAAGTCGATAGTATGTATGTCGAAGGGGGGCACAAGTACTATGAGTTCATCAGAGCATATTCCATTAAAGTACTTGTAAAACAAACACAGGGAAAAAACATTATGGCAATGGGACAAGGATTGAAGCTTGATCAGTAGTGTAGAAGCTATTAGATTGGAGACTCATTTTTTTGGAGTCTGTCTAAAAGAGAGAGACTAGTGGTAGATGCACAAGCCCAGATGTGGAAACAATACTCCATGCATGAACGAATGGGCGCTTTGTAGAGATCTAGCAAACAATAATGTTACAATTATAAATAAAATAATTTTAATGGATGTGAAGCACGAATGCAAATCTCTATCATACCATTATGTCCCCTTTTAAATCAGAATGAGATCTACTTATTCAAGTGCACCGTACAGAATACTGTAGTGTAAGTATGTGTATGGTTATGAATCTCTTAATGCCTACAAGGCATGAACTACAACTTTTTATGGAGTTAAATTCATGAACTACAATTGTATATAAAAAAATATAAAAATATAAAACGACTTTTTATAAAGTTAAATTCCTGTAATACAATATCGTTTATATTATTTGTCTGTGTTATCCCACACCGTCCGTGTCTTTGCATGTTTGGACAGTGCAGGACAAAACAGACACGGATTTGGATTCTACGGACTACTGTTCTTTTCAGTGTCATTTTCACAACGTTTCGGTCGATGTTATCTCCAACATTCTTCAGTTTAATTTTTAGCGTGAGCGACCGAAAAATACAATTGCGAATTACTTAGGACCTCTATCCAGTCATGGCTGACGGAACGAGAGCATGCTACCCCCGTGAAGTAAATAAAGGGTTCCGTTTGAAATTCTGTTCAAATTTCCGAGTTCGACAAGATACATGCGCAGAAGGTCGGCAACTACTGTGCGAGATAAGACAGACAGACACGGACGATGCAAGGCAGAGAGACAGGAATGACTTTAGATAAATGGAGAATGAACAAATTTGATGGATACACAGATTGAAATAAACCGTGATAGATTTGTGTGCATATATCTTTATAATATTCGAAAAATTAATCTAATAACTGTTGCTAAGCGACAAAGTTGATAAAAATCGTCTCTTTCTTTGCTAATTAATTTAATTTGTTTTTACTTGACGATTCCTCTTCTACTATTCTTCATAATGATGTCGACAGCAAAAGACAGCGGAATAAGAATGAAAATGGCAAATTTCAACCATTTCTGAAGAAATGTATAGCCATTAAACAATTCTTTTTTTCCATGCAGTTTTTTTTTTTAATTGACAGAATTCATTTTCAAATTTTCCAAATGATAAATGGAAATAATTTGCGAAATTAACAAAATTAGAAAATCAAAATTTTTACACCAAAAATGTACATCATTAACTCACATAAGTATTCGTTATATTTTTTATTAATTATTTTAAGAAACGCATAAATATTCATTTATTATAAATATCTGAGCTCGATTTTAGATTAAAATATAGATATTATGTATTTCATAAGAAAACAGTTGTAAGACAAGTATAAAAAATATCTGCTCAAGAGTGGGAAATTTTAATTTTATGTGTTCTGCACCATCTTTATTTTCTCTTATAAAAATCTAAATCAACATATAATGATACTAAACCTTATGCCTAGAATCCATATTCTAATCTTAATCAAGTCTATTGCATACATAAAATGTCTAGATTTAAAAGTAAAAAAATTGAAATTAAAGGAATCATGCTTAATTACTGTCAAATGATTACAGAACAAATTCAATGTAAATCTGAAATATTTTCATTTTCAAATCACGGCAATATTATGCCATATCTACGTCCGCTTAAAATAATCCAAAGAAAGTGAAATTTGTGGAATATTTATTAATTGAAAACTTTATTTGTTTCAGAAAATTTTACAATAATTATAAAATTATCATAAAATAAACTAGGCATAAGGCGATTGTTGTTAAAATTTCACAAAAATCGGAAATTATATAAATAGTGTCTTTACCGATTTACCTTCTTTGCATTTGAACCCCATTACTGCTAGCAGTTTTGTTTCAAAATTCATAATGATCCTTCAGAGTGATCCATATATATATATATATATATATATATATATATATATATATATATATATATAAAGGAATGGAATTAAAAAAAAATTATTAAGTAATAAAAAAATAGATAAAATTTACTATAATACAAAATATATATAAATCAGATATTAATTAGAGCGATCCTTATATATATATATATATATATATATATATATATATATATATGCGGAATATTCAATGTAGCTTAATTGCCATATATATTTTATAACTTACTAACTAGCTATACCTACGTATTGAGCACTTTCGAAGTAAATACTTAAAGTTTACGCATAAATTTATACTTTCGTATATTAATTTTATGTGAGTAAATGAAGTATATATATATATATATATATATATATATATATATATATATATATAACTACTTAATTTACTCACATAAAATTAATATACGAAAGTATAAATTTATGCTTAAACTTTAAGTATTTACTTCAAAAGTTCTCAATACATAGGTAGAGCTAGTTAGTAATTTATAAAATATATATGGCGATTAAGCTACACTGAATATTCTGCGTTTCATCCACACTAGGACTCTTCAGGCTTATTCCATATATATACTAGCTGACTGCACGGCGTGTCCCGGTTGTACAATATGCTTAAACAATAATAATTTTTTTTTTTTAATTTATGCAGATTGCCTATGTATTATTATAGAGTCAATCCTCTATTGATTATTATATATTATGAGGAATAATTTGCCCGGTGGACTAATTCGCAAAACAAACAGTTGAAGCATACATGGTCCCCATAAATGCACAGTGAACGAGGCATAAAAAAATGACTAAGTTCAGCATTGCTCCTCCCCCTTCATTTAGCCACCAAAGTTCCCAGGGAAAGTCAAATCTTGGTGAAAATGAACAAATGGTGCAGTTCTAGGCCTTAACATATGTAAACTTGAGTTCTGCACCATGCAAAAAAAGAAATGACTAAGTATATCATTTGCCCCCACCCCCATTATTTAGCCCCAAAAGTCGAAAAGGCCTTAACATATTTCAATTTGAGTTCAGCACCATGCAAAACTGCTGAATAAACATACACAGAAAATTTTGGACAAATATGGTAAAAATAGTCCTAACAATGGAGTGTTTTTATTAGCCCTAAAAGAGCCCCTGGGGCACACCCAAGAGTTATCGCAAAGTACAGACAAACAAAATTATATAGAAATCAGTGAGTTACAACTTTTCAGAAAGTTTTATTAAAATCCAGGACATCAATTTTTTTTTAATAAGCACAAAAGTGTCAATTTAAGCCATTTTAACCTGAAAGGTATCCGTGAGGGTGGGGCAACCGGAGTTTTCCCGGAAAATCTGTTCTGTTACTTTTTACTCATATCATGTTTGATGTTTGTGCCAAATTGCAAAAAATTCCAACTCATAGTTATTGAGAAAAGTGCGGACAGATGAACGGACGAACATACGAACGGACGAACATACGAACGGACGAACATACGAACGGACGAACAGACAATGGTGAATTTACAGCTCCACTCTTCTTTTGTCAGGAGACCAAAAAAAAAAAAAATTAATAATAATAATGTCGTTCATCAAATTCCGTCTGTGTTTGTTTACAATATCACGGCAGCTGATATTTGGACTTGATGATGAATGTCCTGGAAATGTCATTTCTGATTAATGCTTAGTTTTATAATATCCAAACAAAGAAATGATTTGCGGCGATTTTAAATGGTACCTTTTCTTTTATCTTAAATTGAACTCATTAATAAGAAAAAGCATAAAATAAAATAGTAAGGTACACTAGGACTTGAACAGGGGATCATTCAATCTCTAGTCGAATGCTCTACCACTGAGTTATATCGATGGATAACAATTAATCTGTTATTTATTTTAGAAGAAATGATTTGCTGAGATGTTATTATTTCCATTTGGCCGGTGTAACATAAAATATTCTCCTGTAATTTTTTTTTTTATCTATAAGACAGAAAGACTATTTTTAAGATCGGATTTTTGCGATTTCTGATACTTATTGGAGGAATTTCTGTACAAAACATATCTAAGAACACTACCAGACATATAAATTAGCTTTGTGTGAAATTTGCAAAAGATTAGCTCAGTCGTTTCGGAATCTATAAGGAAAGAACTCACACATACACAAAGAGACTTTTATATAAGTTATGAGGTAGAAACTCACACACACACACACACACACACACACACACACACACACAAATGACTTTTATATAATAGTAGAGATATAGAGATATATACGTATACGAAATACACATACCTAACTTTATATAAATATCTTATCCTAGCATCTACATCAAGTGAAATATTTACAAAATTAATAAATAAAAATAAAAATAAATAAAATTTACTATAAAAAAAGAAAAATATATAAATGAGATAAATTTTTCTCGCTAGGTTTGAAATATTTTAATTTTATTTATTCTTATTATTACTTAGTAACTTTCTTAAAAATGTCATCACTTTGTATGTATATATATATATATATATATATATATATATATATATATATATATATATATATATATATATATATATATATAAAGCTGAACGTCTGTGTGTGTGTCTGGTCACAAATAGGCTCCTATATGGTTGACTATTATAGAAAACTGATCACATATAATGATAGAAGATGTATCGAGACACAGGAATGGGTATGTTTGATCTGGCATAATGATGATTCATTAAAATTGTGGGGTCTGCGTTCGTGCCTGGTCCACAAAGTATGGATATAAAATTTAAAAAATTAAAATAAAAACGTTTACAAGTGTTTTTGATATAGATGTACATAATAATACTTTGATAAGTATGTTTTAACTTTAATAGGGATGGTATAATAAAATTGTGCGGTCTGCGTTTGTGCCTGGCCTCCATAGAATGGAAATAGGCACAAACCTTAATAAAGACTTTTCATATCTATCTGCGTAAGTATACTTTGATAATTATGTTTCAGTTTGAAGAAATATGGTATAATAAAATTATGGGATGTTCGTTCGCACCTGACCTCCATAGAATGGTAATATGTCACAAAGTTTAACAAGTTTTTTTAATACAGATCCACAGAATATTGTGATAAGTGTTTCAGTGTGAACAGGTATGGTATAATAAATTATGGGGTTTATCTATTTTATTTTTGCTTTGGTTTTGATACCCCCAAATTCGAAGCTATCTTTTTACAACCCTTCCTTTTCATAACCTATCATACTTTCATAAATCAGAGTCCATTTTCTGTAGGCTGTTTTTGAACCCAGTCAACGACGGGTACTTTTGCTAGTATGTATATAAAATAAAATCTTGATATTGAAAATTTATTCAAATTTAAAAAAAAAAAATTTATAAACCTGTAAGGAAGGTATACAAAATTGTAATTATTCAAGAAGGAGTACAAATAAAACAAGAAAACCCCTTATTCCATGAAGTTTCGAAGAATGCAATTCTTCTCATCAGAGGGAAGAAGTTCGCAAAATATACAGCATAAAAAGTCATTTAACAGTTTATAGGGATTCAACTTGAATGGTACAGCAAGAAACGGGGAAAAGGGAGAAAAAGTATATGGTGAAAGTCCGATTGGGAAGATGGCAAATTCCAGGACATTGGTTGAAAGTGTGATCCAGGGTAAGATTTGGAGCTTCAAGAAAAGTCGTCAAGTTGTGGAGAAGTAAATATATGTACCGTTTTTTTTTTAAAAAGTAAATATATGTACCGTTTTTTAAACAGGTGTTAAAATATATATAGTAAGTTAGATTAGTAAAAAGGATAGTGGGAGAAAAGAGAAAATGAAAAAGGGAGAAAAGAGTAAAAGAGAGGAAGAAGGGATATTAAAAAACAAGAGAAAATGGGGGGATTGACATATTTGAGGTGGGGAGAAAGAGAGAAATGGGGGAAGTGGGAAGTCTTCTTTCTAAATCTGTTTTTAGAACAGATAAATATAGGTCTGAAAGGGTCAATTTGACTCGGACATGAATATAATTAAGGTTGATTAATTTTAATGCGGAATTATAATTTATAATTACCATTGCATGCATACACATAACGTTATTGATTAAACATGTTCATACATGTTTCAGTGGAATCCCACCATTGAAACATGTATGCACATATATAACCAATAATGTTTGTATAATAAACAAACTATATACCAGCTCTGTCCTGCATTGAGCACTCTTTAATAATCATGTGAATCTCATTAGATTTACATTTAGGAAACCAATCGATGCACCCATCATATGCATATATATATGTCACCCTCACTCCTTCACCAGTCGGTTGAGGACGATCGCCGACCTCCGAACCCTTCCACTGCCAGTGATCATTCTTGGCCGTCTAAAGTTACTGGTATGGGGAAGTGATCGTTTAGATATATATCCTGGACCAATTCGTTGTGTACCCTCTTCACGACGAACGTCGTCGAAAGAGAGCCGTGGATTTTTTAAAAGAAAATAGGATAAAACGATTCTGCACACAAATATATATTAAAAAAAGTACAGTTCTTATAATTCTTTCAGAGTCCTGAAGGAAGCGATGTGTTATTATTCTAAGAATATGGTCGAAGGCGTCAGCTTGTAACCTTGTGGAGTGTCGGTTTCTGGGTATCTGAAGAAACGTGTTTTAAGTCAAAAGCCCGCTCTGCTCTGACTTTCTGTGTTCTCTCTATCTGTCCATCTGAGAGTCTGTCTTCTGCGCATTCCCCCGTATCTCTCTAACTTGTTGATATATATATATATATATACATATATATATATATATATATATATATATATATATATATATATATATATATATATATATATAACATTCATGTTCGCCCTCTGAACATCACGCGGATATTATTTCTCTTTGTTTAGAAATTCCGCTCTCAGTCCATAATCTGAATCATCATTTCTAAAAATAAAACAACCGCTCGCTTCAAAGATCTGATCGAACTCAAATAAACAGTTAGTAAATGCAGTTTCTCTTTTAACCTTTAACACACAGTTCTCGTGATTCTTAAATAAACAACTTGACACCAAGTGGTTTTGTCTTTCTTCCTAACGGGGGGGGGGCATCAACCTCCCCACACCCTTACTTCGTTACATATATATATATATATATATATATATATATATATATATATATATATATTGCAAACAACGTCATCAATTTATTTTACGGCATATCAATACTTTTCCGGGAATTTAATGTTGAATCCAGTCATTTTAGTAAAAGAGTTGAATGCATCAAATTCTTACAATCTTAACTTTTATTCATCAATATAGTTTTGCTATATGATTGCTTACAAATTTACAGATGTAGACACAAGATCAGTTTTTAATACATTCTAGATTGAAACAAAAATAGAAAAAAATACTTTAGTATAGAAGGATTTCTCCTTTACTGCCCGGTATCAGAAGAGATAACAGGCGATCAAAACAGATACAACACTCTGGTCAAAGTCAAAAGTCAAATGTCTTGTAATTAATCTGAACTGGTTTAACACATGTATATTACTGAATAGCATGAAAAAGACAAATTCTATTTAAACTAGGCACCGCCAAAACGGGCGGGGGGGGGGCAGGCAAGTACTTTTTTACGGACCGTCTTTTTAAAAATCTACTAAAAATCAGGTAATTATCCAATCAATACGAAATTTTCAGCGATTATTAAGAGAAGAATGAACTTTATAACAGTGTACTTATTTTTTCATAAACAATATTTATATATATATATTTTTTTTTGTTTACAACCCCCCCCCTTGTTTTGAGGGGGTTCCAAATATGCTTAAAATAATCATCTGAAACTGAACAAAACATATTGTGTTGTTGTAAGGGATGGAATTATAGATTAAAAAAAAAATTTTAAAAAAACTTGTTTGCATACCTTATTTTGATGTCTGAATATCAAAACTTCGATTGTGTTTAATTATCCTGCTTTTGAGTTTTGAAGTGTGAAATTCGGTGAATATGTTAAGTAAAATAATTAATTTAAGTTAAGCAAAACAAAAACATTTTTTTTTAAATATTTATACGAAAAAAGCCATTTTAAAATCTTTGATAAATAAATTAACAATTTCTTTTTAGCGAGCCGAATAATGCATGACCATTATTAAACATGGCATGCTTTGAAGAATCGATACAAAAAAAAATTCGATAAATATTGTGCCCTTTGTGTTAAAAATATCATCATTTTTTCGATCCAGTTTGGAAACGTTTGCCACCTTTAGACTACGGTGGACCAAACGCGCTGAAATATTTTTTTTATTCTGCTTTAAATTGCCCCCCTCCCCATTTTGGAAAGCCTGACCCCCACACACATACACATTAAAAACCAAACCCATACAAATGCTCAGCGTTAATACATTGAAATTTTCGTCACTGAAAAATAAGTTGTTTTTTTGGCTTTTTGGTCTTCCATAGTTTGCTTTTTATCAAGAACAAATGTAAAGTTTGTAAACAGAGTAATCAAATCGACTCGAAGTAAGTGGTTGCCTATATGATTAAGTGGAATTATTTGAAATCCAGGTACTTATATTATAATATTTTTTCATATTCTCATAGAAAATCACCCTAAATCTTAGTTAGACAATGAATAAAAAATTAGTTCTTTCAAAAACCTTCTTTTTTTTAACTATTTATATACGTTTTTTGTGCAAAACAAAAAACGCCAATTGTTAACTTTTGGGGAAAATTTAACATTTCAAATTTAATTAAAAATAGTAGAAAAAGTTTTACATTATTCTGCTTTCTATATGATAAAATTCAGGGTTTTATCTTTCTGGAAAAAAAAAGTTACTCAGAAATAATGGATTTTAATAAATGTAATTTCGTTTTAAAAAACAACAACAACTTGATTTTTCGGCTATTTTTGGCGGTGCCTAATTTAAACTCAGAATTAGAATCAGCTGAGCTGGGAGTAATAACAATTAAGGTGTAACCCCACACTCTCTAAAACTCACACATTCGGACTTCACCACTGATTACAATTTTGTGTCATTGCAAGAACTGTTTGAAGGTAGCGAGAGGGAGCTTGAATAGTTGATAGGGTGGGGAATAAATCTAAAAAAGCTGGAAAAAAGGGATTTGGAGTAGTGCGGTTAAAGACCAAATAACTTTCCCAAGGGTGTTTAATGCAGTTTTATGTCATGCCAGAGTTTAATTTTATACCATATATGATCAAAGGCTTCGTCAGGATGAAGCCAAACCATTTGGAGATCCTGTTGTAGATTATCAAACCACGTTGGTGGCAGCTATCCCCTAGGTGTTTCCACAGAGTCCTCAATCTTGACTCAATTTCCCGATCTTCTCATCTTTTGTGTGTATTACCTTTTTTTATCAACAGAGATGACTTCACT
The DNA here is from genome assembly GCF_053919585.1 of Euprymna scolopes. Taxonomy (NCBI): domain Eukaryota; kingdom Metazoa; phylum Mollusca; class Cephalopoda; order Sepiida; family Sepiolidae; genus Euprymna; species Euprymna scolopes. The sequence goes on from NC_136502.1 coordinate 21,071,648, forward strand.
AATTTTTTTTTTAGTTGGAGATCGGCACAAATCCGGATATATTTGAGTTTAGTTATACAATGACCACCAGCTTTATTTTTACTTCCTTCATCCATGGCCAGTACTTGGAGCCGTATAGAGTAACAGTAAAATATTAAAACATTGCCATTTTATATTAAGTGACGTTTCTGTGATTCAGGCATATGTATATATATATATATATATATATATATATATATATATATATATATATATATATATATATATATATATATATTTAAAGGGGGTTAGAACAGTAGTCTAAAGAGCAGATTGTATTTTAATGTGATAGTAAAATTACTAATTTAATTAAAATACAAGAAAAAAATTGCATGTCGGTCTAATGCAGATATATAATAAGCTCGATAGGCAAATATCCTTTAATATTTAGTAATGTGATTGATAATTTAAAATTAAAATTAGAATTAAAAATTAAAAATCTGTTTCATAAGAAGGAACACAACAAAGTCAATAATTTGTACGACCGTTTCGGAAACGATGTTTTTATTGCGATAGACATTAAATCGTGGACAATAATTTTGACATATATATATATATATATATATATATATATATATATATATATATATAATTAAAAAAGTTTTAACATATTTTTAGATATTTCTTATATAATTTTAATAACTAATAATTATAGAGATGGTACGATTAAATAAGAATGTAAATATAAAAAAAATACTAATAACAAAGAAGGAGGTAATAAGTCGTACAATGGATTCAGCGAAACACTATATAAAAACAATAGTTTGTAAATAGGCACATTTACTGGTGAAGAAAGGGACGGATGATACAGGTAAAAATCCTTTTTAAATTACATGACTTGATTAGCCTAATTTATCTGGAGGAAAAAAATTTTGTTCAGGTGTTTTAAGGGAGGTGGTGTTTGATCAACACTGCTGGGAGGCATGATTTAATATACTGTTTTGTTCTTGAATCCCCGAAAGAGTATTTCATGTTCAACAAATGATGATCCATTTAAGGACATTGGTACTATTGTTTGTTCATGTAAGTAAAACTATTCGATTATGTACGAAATGTATTGATTCACTGACATAATAATTTTCCAACGAAGGACAGTTTTTAATAGTTTTGAAGGTTTTAAAGAAACTTCCAAGACTATATATATATATATATATATATATATATATATATATATATATATATATATATATATATATATATATATATATATATATATCAACTTAAGTATGACACGAGCCAAGGGAGCATTTGCGTTTCAAAGGAGTCATATTAAAGGTCAATCAACACAGATCAGGGGGTTGCAATATTAATCAAATGACTGTCCAATTTATCAAAAAAGAAAAATAATCAATATAATATTGTTTAAGTCAATCGGAAATCTCTGACAGTAGTTTTTGTTATTAATGAGATAAACATAGCTATTTAATCGTGACATGTGTGTGTGCATATATATACACTAGCAGTTCAGCCTGGTTTAGTTTGGGCCCTATGTACTGCTCATAACTTTATGTGCGTATGTATATATATATATATATATATATATATATATATATACACTAAAAAGTAGTATCTGTTCTTCAGATGCGGCACTTCCATTTCTCGTTCTCTTTCAGTGGAGGAGAAATCCTTCACAACTGAGACAATTTTTATTTTTGTACTTTTTCTCCACTTTAAAAAACAACCCTGGTGTCTAACACTGCCCTGTGGGGAGGCATTGTAAATAGGTACATTAAAAACTTGAACTCATGTCCAGGTTACCTACATCTAAAGTTTCAAGTCTTTAGACCAAACATTGGCGGAGGAGTTTGGTAGAGTCTGCAAAGGTCAGCTCTTTCAACTTTGACCTCTTGGCAGCCAAATTTTCGCCCCAAAATTGATTAAAAACTTGCTGCATGTTTGAATACCCTTTATGTAAAATTTCAAATGTTTAGACCAAAAAATTGACTGAATAGTTTGCTAGAGACCGCAAAGGTCAAATCTTTTAAACTTTGACCATTTGGCAGCCAAATATTCGGCCAAAAACCGATTAAAAAGATTGCCCCATATCTGAATACACTTTATGTAAACTTTCAAATGTTTAGACCAAAAATTAGCTTAGTAATTTGGTCAAGACCGCATTTTAACTTTGACCTAAATTTTGACCCCTTTAACAGTTATTGTTTTGGGATCTAATCGAATTGAAAATTTTGATCCATGTCCAAGTAACATACATCTAACATTTCAAGTGTTTAGACACAAAATTGGTGGAGGAGTTTGGTAGAGTTTTCAAAGGTCAAATCGTTGAACTTTGACAGCTAAATTTCTGGCCGAGACCAATTAACAAGATTTTTTCAAATCTCAATACCCCTTATGTCAAATCTCGATGTACACTGAAAATTGACAAAGAAGTTTGGTAGGAAAATTTACACACACAGACACACAGACACACAGACAATTTCACTTATATATATATATATATATATATATATATATATATATATATATATATTAAAGCAAAGAATTTCTAATTTTTCTGAAGATTATATACACATACAATTTCACTTTTATATATATATATATATATATATATATATATATATATATACATATATATACATATATATATATGTATATATATATATATATATATATTAAAGCAAAGAAGTTCTAATTTTTCTGAAGATTATATGCACCGTAAAGAGACGGTAGTGGCATGATAATAATCTCTTGTTTCTGCATAACGAAACGGATCTGTAAAAAACTGTATTGAAATTGTAATATGCTGGAGTATCTGCTGTTTATGAAACATAAATATTTGTATCTTTTAATCTAACTTGACTATTATCCTTATATATATATATATATATATATATATATATATATATATATATATATATATATATATATATATATATATATATATATATATATATCTTAGTGATGGGAAGATTCCAATACAGTTACTGATTCCATACAAAATTACCGATTCCGATTCTTATAAATCTGTAAATATTTAACAATAGAGTTGTTATGTTTTCCCGTTAGATGTGCAGATATTTGTGGGCTACAATCTATAGAATTTAGCATTACTGTTAGTTGTAATGTTTATTATTTTATCATTACTACCAGCAGTGGGAGAATTTTTTTAAACAAAATTTAATAAAAAATGACAATTAAGAAATCATTTTGGGCATCGGAAAATAAGCATAATTTTATCCGATTCTGATTTTAATACTCCAAAAGGTAACAAGTTTTGGATTTCCAATGACGATTAATCGTTTCTACACTAATATATATATATATATATATATATATATATATATATATATATATATATATATATATATATATATATATATAAAATAAATAAACAAAAAATCGAGCTTCGAGGCGAAGCCAATATTAACCGAATCTACCGTTTGAGAAAAAAAAAACAACAACAGATCAATATATATATATATATATATATATATATATATATATATATTTTGTGTACAGAAAGTTGTTAGTTGAGACAGGTCATTGGTACCGTCGGTTTCAAGCCCGATAATAAGGCCCGTTTAAGGTATCCTTATCGAGCTCTCTTCAGCCAATATTCGTCGAGACGAATATTGGCTGAAGAGAGCTCGATAAGGATACCTTAAACGGGCCTTATTATCGGGCTTGAAACCGACGGTACCAATGACCTGTCTCAACTAACAACTTTCTGTACACAAAATATAAGTACGCTCTTAAAATTTGGATTTTCCTTTTAATTGAGCACTCTGCTGGAATTCTTTTTCCAAAAAAACTAATCATATATATATATATATATATATATATATATATATATATATATATATATATATATATATATATAAAGCTGAACGTGTGTGTGTGTGTGTGTCTGGTCACGAATAGGCTCCTATATTGTTGACTATTTAAAAAAAAAGATTACATATAATGATATAAGATGTATCGAGGATCAGGAATGGGTATGTTTGATTTGGCAGAACGGTGGTTCATTAAAATCGTGGGGTTAACGTTCGCGCCTGGCCCCCAAAGTATGGAAAAAAAAAAACAAAAAAAAAACGTTTACAAGTGTTTTTGATATAGATGTACATAAGCATACTTTGATAAGTATGTTTCAACTTAAATATGGATGGTATAATAAAATTGTGGGGTTTGCGTTCGCGCCTGTACTCCATGGAAATATGGCACAAACTTTAACAAAGAATTTTCAGATCAATTTGCGTAAGTATACTTTGATAATTATCTTTCAGTTTGAGGAAATATGGTATAAGACAATCATTGGGTGTTCGTTCGCGCCTGACCTCCATAGAATGTAAGTATGTCACAAAGTTTAACAAAGTTTTTTAAAAGGGGTGAGGGTCAACAATAACACCTTTACTTTAATCTTAATTCACGTTAGCTTTATTTATTTTTTTAGTTGAATCATATTGCGTCGAATGAATTCACCTCATAAATTCACGTTCTTATTAAAATGAAAGCCAAAAAAAGTCGGAACCTTAGACAATTCTCGACACAAATTTTGCATAACTCTGTTTTTTTCTTCTCCACTTGCACGTGGCACTCTTTCGAAAATAGATAAATAGATAAATAAGAAAAAATAAGAACGTTACTTGTTATCGTGTCAAAAGAAGGAAAAGATCCTGCTCACGTGATTACGTGTCTTTTTAAAAACATTTACATAACCTTTTTATTTTTATTTATATATCTGTTTAAGCTTTTTTGTCATTGTACTAGAAGGAATTCAGTTGATTACAACCCTTTCTGCGTGTTCTTTACATTACAATAGTACAACCCTGTATCCGACGGCGCAATACTACACCGTTCAATACTGTAAAACTGAAATGAAAGCTGTTCTGCTTGAAAAGGGCGGCATTTTCTTCTTATTCATATTTATATCGATTCTTTGCTTTAAAAAACTAAAGTAATTACGTGTTTAATTTTTAAATATCCCATTTTGCTGTTTCGGATTATTTTACTAAAGTAAGTAAAGCTTCATTATTTTTCAAAACTGTTTTTGTTTCTTTGTTTTTCGATATTTCGTCGATATTATTTAGTAAGAGTGTTTAGCAGAAAAGCCAACAAGCGACTACCCGAAAAAAATAAATATACAAGAAATAAATATTCTCATAGTCAATAAAAGTTCAGTTCATGTTTTTGAAATAGTTTTTAATGCTCTTTACTTGAAATAATTTCAACGAACCGAAATTAAAACGAAATTTGAGGCGATAACTACTTAAATGAATTTTTATATAAACTACACATGCCATAATCGAATATTCCTCAAGCACAAAATAACGGAAAACATTAAAATATGTTTATAAATATTCCTTACGTTGACTGAAATCTCTTAAATTGTTAACACAGAATGCTCAGGTGCCCCTCTTTCAAATTTAAAACGGGGCTCTCCATTTGAAAGTCGCTGCCATTTTCATTTTTTTTAAACCGGCTCATGAATTAAAAAAAAAAAATTCTTTACAAACTACTTAAAAATACAAACCAATAAACTTTTCTACCATAAAAGTAACTTTTATTGACTATGGTAACATTTATTTCTTGTATATTTATATATATATATATATATATATATATATATATATATATATATATATATATATATATATATATATATATATATATAGTCTTGGAAGTTTCTTTAAAACCTTCAAAACTATTAAAAACTGTCCTTCGTTGGAAAATTATTATGTCAGTGAATCAATACATTTCGTACATAATCGAATAGTTTTACTTACATGAATAAACAATAGTACCAATGTCCTTAAATGGATCATCATATATATATATATTTGACAAGAATACCCGTCAAGGTGCAGGTAAAATTTACTTTTCAAACAGAATAATTTTTCATCACAGTTTATATCCCAATTTTAAGATTATACTCAAGATAAAATTATACTAAACCATATCTCCACAATCCTTATTCAAATTTTGCTAAAAAATTAATTAAATGAGTTCTATTCTAGAAAATGACTAAAATTTAAGGCTTAAGCTTAGGGGGTCTTAAGAAATTGAAATTTATGGAATCTTGCTCAATTACTAACAAAAGACTATGGATCAAATTTGCTGCAAATCTGAAAAGTTTGACTTTTAAAAGAAAAGGTGTATCAATATTAAAACCCTTAATTAAGATTTGAGAAATATTTATTAACGTTTGTCTAGTATTTATTGTTAAAATTTCATAAAGATCAGAGGTAATTTTTTACAATGGGCTTCTACTTCCTCTTTGCATAAAACGAAATAAAACAAAATATAGCCCACATTAACATTCCTTACACCTATCGATTAATTAGTTTAGAGATGAATACTATATTTTAGAAATATTCTAGGGATCAAATAAAGGATCAAATTACCAACCAGGAAATATATATATATATATATATATATATATATATATATATATATATATATATATATATATATATATATATATATATATGTACATATATATATATATATATGTACATATATATATATATATATATATATATATATATATATATATATATATATGAATTATTTATCGTAATAAAAAACACTTTTCTATTCAAAAAGTAAAAGTAATATATTCGGTCGTGGATATGCGAGCGACTTCAAAGATACATAATTGTTTCATTTCATTATTACATTCATTTATGCATATTTTCAACATTTTGCATAATTGCATAGCATTTAGAATGAAAAGTTTTTGCACACACGCACACATTTCTACATACAGGAAATACTTCTATTACTGAATGGATCATTATAAATTTCGAAATATATACTCTAGGTCACACGATGAGTAAGATAGGTACATTATATTTGTAAATTTTTACATATCTCTCTCTCTCTCTCTCTCTCTCTATATATATATATATATATATATATATATATATATATATATATATATATATATATATATATATATATATATATATATATAGTGGCGCCAAAAAGAAAGTCTGCACTTCTCATTTTTTCAAAAACTACAAATTTGAGCTAAATTGAATGTAACTGTTTAAAACACCGATATCTCATTTGATTTTCCTTTTATTCCTCTATAATTTTACCTGTTTATATTTGACTTTTAATTGAAATATTTTAGTGTTTACGCCAATTTTTTAAAATTAGCTTCAATTCGAGAAGGCAAAAAGGAACTCCGCAGCTACAAAGGAGCTTAAAATCAGCTTAAAATATCCACCTTTTAGGCAATAAAGCATCTCTAATCGCAATTGTTGTTGTTCCAGGTTATAGAACGTAACGTTTAGTTCATATGCCTCGATTTCATGCAGGATAATGCTTCCATTCACACAGCTGACAATGTCAAGAGGTTCATCGTAGAGCATGATATTCCATGTTTGGATTGGCCTGCACAATCTCCAGACTTCAATCCTATCAAAAACGTATGGCATTACATCAAGCAACAGCTACGCAATGATAAAATTTCAAATTTGGAAGAATGTTTGGACAAAAATTAAAGAGAAGTGTAATGCTTTTCACCGAAGTATTACCGCAGACTAATTCAAGGAGTTCCCAAAAGATTGCAGGCTGTCAAATTGCAGAAATGATATGTTTAAATACTTATTCATTGTATTCCTGATGTATTTGTGTTACATTAAACTTTCAAATAACAATTACAAATAACAAATTTGCATTAATGTTCTAAGCATTACATTAACAATTTTCCAGTGAGTTATTTGGAAGGAAAAATAAATTAACTCTGTTATATATGCTTCAGACAGACTACTTTTCATTGTATCAAAAAATCATTTTTTTCTGTGTTGTCCCATGAAGAGATATACTTAAATATTTGAAGAAATGTGAGGGGTGTAATCACTTTTGTGATACACTATATATATATATATATATATATATATATATATATATATATATATATATATATATATATATATATATATATATATATAGATAGATAGATAGATAGATAGATAGATATAAGTTGTTTTGTTTTGGTTTTAGCGATATGTTTTTAATGAATTCAATCATTTACGAAAGTGCATTTTTACCTAAATGCGAGTTGGGAATAATTTTCCCTTTTAACCAATTTGGTACCCCACGTGGGGAGCTGTATATATATATATATATATATATATATATATATATATATATATATATATATATATATATATATATATATATATTATTTTAATTATTTATTTTCATTTTAAAAATAATATATATATATATATATATATATATAGAGAGAGAGAGAGAGAGAGAGAGAGAGCAAGTAGTTAATAAAACATGTTAAAAAACACTTTGAAAAAGAGTTAAAAACATATTTAATTTAAAAAAGGAAACACTAATTAAGTGAATAGTCCTTAATCCGCGGAGTTTCGAAGAAATACTTTCCCTCTTATCAGAGGGTAGGATTTACCAAAATGCTGGATCAGATTGCTAAAAGTATTAAATGAAACTACAAGTAAGTTATAGATCTTACTTGATAACAAAAAGTGGAGCAGAGGGAATAGGGCGAATAAAAAGGTGATTTCACGTGAATGGATATTCTGGTGAAGAGTAAAGTATCCAATGACGGTAACATCCAAAGATGCAGAATCCAAGAAAGTTAAATTTCCATTCGCACAAGTAAAATCCAAGGGAATCGCATAACTGGAAGATGATCCAAAGTAATCCAAAAGGCAGAAATCCGTGGAATAATCCACAAATAGGTACAAGGAATAGGGAAAGAATTCCAATAATATTGTAAAAAGAAAGATAAAATGTATGTAAAAAAAGGAATGGAAGAAATATACAGCTCGACTGTCGAGGCAAGGCTGAATTAAGGAAAATGAGTGAAGAAGAAGAAGAAGAAGAAGAAGAAGAAGAAAGGAGAGAAAAAAGTTGAATGGTGATTGTAATAAATTTGAAATAGAAAAACCAATGTCAAAATGACCTTGACAAGATGACGTTAAAGGCGCCAAAATTTCAAGCAAAAAAAGGTCAACTGAAATTATTTAAGAATTAAATTATCAGCAATTATTGAAGGAAACCAAATGAAATAAGAAATATAAAATAAATACATACACATGTAAATACATACATACATATATATGAATACATACAATTACACATATGCACATATATATACAAACAACAAACACACACACACACATACATACATATAAGTACACATACATGCAGAATATAAATGTGTATGTAGATACATTTGAGAAATAGGAATATTTAAACGCTAAAACGGAAATTGCAGATAAAAACCGGCTAAACAAGGAAGAAATAAAGAATTACAATAAAAAACATTTAAGTTATAAAATATTTAGAAAGTATGTAGAAAAAACGATAATGTTATAGAAAAGAATATAAATATATATCTGAAAGGTTAAATTAATAGCTATGTAATTTCAAATTTACCATAATTAAATTTGGACTTATATTTGCGGAAAGAGATCAGTTCGTTTTTAGAGTTTATTATATTGTTACTTTGAGGGAAAGTAAATATAGTTATAGCTTCAGTTGTGCACAGGCGAGCCTGGAGTGTAAGACTTAACCTGTTTTAGGATAGTTCATTTGATTGAGAAAGGGGTTAGAGAAGTTCCTTGGTTATTATTAGAAATATGGTTGTTAAAAGAAGAAATGTGGTTTGACATTCTTTTCTTAATCAATGTTGAAGTAGCACCGATATATGCATGTACTTTATTAAAAGTTCGAGGTATGAAATTAATATTAATTTTCTGATTTGTATTAGGGAAATAGTTTGAATTTTGTTCATTGTGTTGAACAAAGGGCGAGTGAAAAAAAAACACTACAATATCGCTTATAAAAAAATAAATAAATAAACAATCATTTAAAAGCGATAAAAACCGTGCATAGAATTGTTGAGATCTCGTGTTCCAGTGGTAAAGCATCAGGCTACGTATCGAGTGGTGGTGAGTTCGAGTCTCAATAAGTCTAGCTATACTGACGAGAAGTGAAATTTCGAAATATGTTATCTTTATAGATAACTTAATTTTATGCATGTAGAAAATATTTAAATATATATATATATATATATATATATATATATATATATATGAAATTGAGCGCGTCAGTGGATGTACTCTAATTATGATCTAAGTTGTATATGTAATTTGATAAATTGAAACTTCCCACCATGCAGTGTTCATTTTTATGTATATTATTTTACAAGTTATATGATACTGTTAATAGTTTGTTTGATTTTCTTATAAGAAATGTATTTCTCTTATTATTTTTTATATCTCGATTGAGATTTCATCCTTTTATATGGAATCGTATATCATTATAAAATCAAGAAATCTTTAATCAACTGATATATAAAAAAAGTAAACTAATGAATATGACGGAATAAACTTTTGTCATTTGTTTCCAATGTATGCACATTTTTATTGAAATATAGAAATATATTATGATGAGAAAAAGTTTTTGCTTCCTTTAGATAGGTTCAATCAAAGACGGATTACTGTATAAAAAAACTAGCAGGATCCGTTAACTGGCATTGCCCGGTTGACGCAGCCCCCCCCCCACTTCGTAAAAAGTTTAAATATTGTTGTTTTTGGAGGCCAACACCCAATCTCTTCATGCTAAGAACTGCTTTCGGAATAGACATCCCCAACCTCCGCATATTGAGAATGGTTTTTGGAATAGACAGCCCCAACCTCCGCATATTTAGAACGGTTTTTGAAATAGACACTCCCAACCTCTCCATGTTAAGAACGGCTTTTGGAATAGACAACCCCAACCGCCTCATGTTAAGAACGGTTTTCGGAATAGACACTCCAACCATCGAAAAGTACTTGTGTCTGCTAAATGTAAATGAGATTTCGTAATCAGCATAATCGAAAACCTATATGAGTCGTTATGTGAAAGAAAATTGTGGAGGTGGAGCTAATGTAAAAATTTGCCTCCACAAAAAAGCAAAACAAAGTTATTGTCTTTTGAACAGATCTTCCGACCACTCCGTCGTATCAGTTAAGATAAAAATGAAATGTAATAAGTCCCCAGAAGTACCCCTCCACCGTACTGTATACCGATACTCCATGGCTGACTGGGATAGCTTCCGTACGTTTATATCTGATCTACCTCTGCATTCCATGTTTAAAAAGGATGTGTCCTCTATAGTATCAGACCTGACCGAAAGGTTAATTGTAGGCATAGACCGATTCATACCATCTAAAAAGTTCCAATAAAAACCTATCAACCTGCCATGGTTTTCCCCAGAATGTGCTGCTGCCATCGCACACAGAAATCACTTTTTCCATAGCTTCCAACGTAATAGATGCATTGAGACTAAAGCTGCTTTCAGGAACGCCAGCAACCACTGTAAAAGAGTAATAAAAAATGCAAAACAGCTATATGCCCAGTCTGTTAAATCCAAAGTAGCTGATCAGCGGCTTGGTTCCCACCAGTTTTGGCAAATAACAAATAGGATCCTGAACAGAAGTGTGCGTTCTATCCCAACCATTATAACGGACCAGAGGTCATTTCCTCAGCTTCAGACAAGGCCAAACTATTTGCCAAGAACTTTGCAGCTAATTTTACCCTATGTGACGAAGGCCATCAACTCCTCATATTTCCTCCTATAACACAGAACACGCTAGGTAACATACAAATATCTGTGCATGAGGTCGCCAAGCTAATCAAGAATCTTGATTCCAGTAAAGCAACTGGCCCTGACGGCATCCCAATTATAGTGCTAAAAAAGCTTCAACCAGAACTTGCTCCCATACTTACGAAATTGTTTAAACATTGCTTTAAGGAGAAGTGCTTTCCAACACCCTGGAAAACCTCATCAGTATGCCCTGCATTTAAGAACTCAGGTGATAAGTCATCTCCCTCTCAGTACAGACCAATACGTCTCCTGTGTGTCATGGGTAAGTTGCTGGAATCCATATTAAATAGAGAAATAGTCAACCACCTCAGCAGAAATAACCTTCTTAGTGACACACAATATGGTTTCCGTTCTGCAAGATCTACCGAAGATGTGCTAACGGTTATATCTCATAGGATTAGTGAATCTCTTGACAAAGGTTTCCTTTCCAGGGCAATTGCTCTTGACATATCAAAGGCCTTCGACAAGGTATAGCATAAAGGCCTACTTCACAAGATCTCCAGCTACAGTATAACTGGAAATATTCTCTCTATCATTAAATCATTTCTCTCTGATAGGTTCATAAGAGTAGTGGTTGGTGGACAAAAATCAGAGGCCTGCAGTATTAATGCCCAACTCTCTTCCTGATCTACATCAATGATCTCCCTAAACACATACTTAAATCATTCGTTGACATCTATGCTGATGACATGACCATCTATGGCAACACATCAAAGGCTGTAAATGACAACGTTCTCTCTGATTCTCTCTCCTCTGATCTCAAATGAGTGGTTCAGTGGGGGAAGACGTGGCTGGTTACCTTTAAGGCATCTAAAACCAAACTCCTATCTTTACATCATCAACGCTCTGATCCTCATCTGGCATCAATTGAAATGGATGGCTCCCGTCTAGGAGAAGCCCCATGTTTTGACAAGCTTCTGGGCTTGACCTTCACTCCAGATCTGAAATGGAACACGTACATCAAGTCTGTTGCCAAGGTCGCTGGAAAGATGGTGGGATCCTTCTACCGCTCCAGAAGATATCTCACTAATGCTGCAATTCTCTATCTATATAAAAGCCAACTACGCCCAAGGATGGAATACTGCTGCCATATCTGGGCAGGAGCTGCTAAAAACAGCCTATCCTGCCTTGACAGAGTACAAAATAGACTTCGTGGCTGAGTGAGGGATGCCCTTTTCTCTTCTCTGCAACCTCTCTCCCACAAGCTTATCTTTGTTTTATCGTTATTTTCATGGCAGGTGCTCGTCTGAACTCCAATCTCTGGTCCCCCCTCACCAATCTTACAAAAAACACCCGTCTAGCTGAATCCACTGTCAAAAACTTTCCCCACACTTTATCTATGCCTAAATCAAAACGTAGATTCCATGAACAAAGCTTCTTTCTTAGAACTGCATGCCTGTGGAATTCTGTTCCGTCTGCCTACTTCTCTCCTGATTACAACTTGGATGTCTTCAAGTCCAACGTTAACAAATTCCTGATGAACCGCCCCCTTAAGTAGACACTCTAAATATCCACACTAACGTACTGTACTTACAATAACCCTTATCCCTGAGTGGCTTCCGGGCCTTGATAAGTGGTGACCACCTTGTAAAAAAAAAAAGGCTTTGATGTGCTTTAGATTAAACCTGCAACCTAGCGTTAGATACTTATATTCTCTCTACTGTTCTCCCTCGACCCAGGACTGAGCCTTTATCAATCAAGTCTCTGACACCATAGATGCAGCACTCTCCCTAACGCCCAACACATGTATTTAGTGATTTTGATTTCCACCACAGTAATTGCCGTAGTTTCTCTAGTTCCACAGACACAGCTGTTAGCACCACACATAGCTTTTCTATTTCCCATTCCCTGTCCAAGACAGTTACGTTTCAAACCCGTCTCCCAGATCGACAGAATCAGAAAACCTCACTTCTAGATCTATTTCTGACCACAGTTCCTTAGAACTGTGTAACAAATGCGCGTAGCCTACTTGAGAATGCCAATCACATTGTCATAATGGTAGAAATCATCCTAAACTCTCGACCCCAAGTTTAAAAGCTATTACTTAAAACGATAAAGTACTACAAGAAATCTGACTGGGGAGCCATCAGAGCTCACATCAGAGACACTTCATGGAGTAGTACCTTTTCTCTTCTTGTGGAACTCTGTGTAAATGAGGTTTCTGAATAGTTAAACGCAGCAATTAAAACACATGTTCTCACATGGAATTACTTTAGTAAACCCCATTTTCTACAATGGTTCACTTCTACATGTGCAGCTGCCATCACTCAAAGGCAGCATGCATTCTGCAGACTGATCTGACATAATTCTAGTAAAAATATGCAAACGTTTGTAGAAGCTAAAAATAATTGTAAGAGAGAAATAGCCACAACCAAGAGAAGACATTCCAAAGTCACTAGAAAATGAACTGAGTTGCAGAAATTAGGAAATTGCAATTTCTGGAAAATTTATAACAATATAGTAAATAATGCCCTATCAACGATTCCCCCCACTATTCAACAACCTTGAAGTTGTCTACACAGTAACTGAAAAGGCAAAGCTGCTTGTCCAACAGTTTTCCTCCAACTTCACTTTAGACCCAACAAACTACCCCCTCCACCCCTTCCCATGTTCATGATACAATAAAAAACCTAGACACCTTGAAGGCATGTGAGCTTGATCTTTTCCTTACCTACTAAAAAACTGCTCTGCTGAGTTTGCTCCGGTTCTCTCCAAACTCTTCAACAAATGTCTTAATAAATCTTGCTTTCCTGACGGCTGGAAAATTGCTTCTGCTGTACCAGTTTTCAAGAATTCTGGCAAAGGAACTGATCCACTTAATTATCGCCCCATTAGCCTCTTCCCTTTCTTCATTAAAATCTTTAAGTCATTCATTAATCTAGTGCTAGTCCACTATCTCATAGAAAATAAATTTCTTTCCGACCGACAGTATGGATTTAGGCAAGCAATTTCTACTGCAGATGTCCTAACTGTAATCTCTGAACATATATATCACGCACTGGATAAAACAGAGGACGCTAGGGCAGTAACCGTAAACATATCTAAGGCTTTTGAAAGAGTATGGCACGATTTAAGATTTTATGTCTGTGTAGGGCACCTAAATTGGGTTGGAATCGAATCTGAAATGTGGGAACAATAGTTCTATGTGTTTTGCACAATAAATGTAGTTTAAGAAGATCGATTATACATGAGGCACCCCAAAATCACAAACAATTAAATGGCCCACCCGGCACCGCCTTCACATGCTCGATCTGTTACCGTACTTATGGGCCCAGGATTGGACTATTTAAACATCAGCAGATTCAGAAGAAGAAGATCGCCATCATCGGATAACGATAGACAACTAAGAGAGAGAGAGAGAGAGAGAGAGAGAGAGAGAGAGAGAGAGAGAGAGAGAGAGAGAGAGAGAGAGAGAGGGGGGGGGTTCTAGAAATCCGTCGCTGCTTTTACAAGATAATTCTCATATTGAAACCATAAGCTAATATTTTGGTTATTATCATCAAAACAATTTTTAAAAGATGTTTTTTATGCACACATAAACAGATATTGAATAGGAAATCGAAAACTTGCACATTTGTAGATACGCATACACTGATCGACATGTTCACGCGCTAACAAACTTTAATATCAATGTGAAGATCTTTCAAATGTAGAAAATACACATTGTAAAGTTTATAAAAAAAGTTATTTATGCCAAAGGGTTTTCTGCTTCCGTTTCATTTATTTATATGATAAAATATTTTTTTATTTTCATTCGTACGCGATTCATGTATATTGTATGGAAAAGAAAAGAAGATAAAAAGAAGATGAAAGAAGAGAAGGAAGAGAAATAAAAGAAAAGGAAATAAGAACAGTGTTTAAAGAATAAAAGAAAAAGAAGTAAAAGTGAAAATAACAAAAACGGAAAGAAAAAAGAAGAAAAAAGGGAAGAAAATGAAACAATAGACGGACGAATGGGGAGTGAAATAAGAAACAGAAAAGGAAAATAAAAAGGAAACAGAAAAGGAAAAGAAAAAAGAAACAGAAAAGGAAAATAGAAAGAAACAGAAAAGGAAAATAGAAAGAAACAGAAAAGGAAAATACAAAGAAACCGAAAAGTAAAATAAAAAAGAAACCGAAAAGTAAAATAAAAAAGAAACAGAAAAGGGAAATAAAAAGAAACAGAAAAGGAAAAGGAAAATAAAAAACAGAAAAGGAAAATTAAAAAAAACATAAAAGGACAATAAAAAGAAACAGAAAAGGAAAAAAAAAGAAACAGAAAAAGGAAATAAAAAACAGAAAAGGAAAATACAAAGAAACAGAAAAGGAAAATAAAAAGAAACAGAAAAAGAAAAGGAAAATATAAAACAGAAAAATAAAATAAAAAAGAAACAGAAAAGGAAAATAAAAAACAGAAAAAGAAAATAAAAAGAAACAGAAAAGGAAAATAAAAAAGAAATAGAAAAAGAAAAAGAAAACAAAAAAAAACAGAAAAAGGAAATACAAAGAAACAGAAAAGGAAAATAAAAAAAACAGAAAAGGAGCATAAAAAACAAAAGGAAAATAAATAGAAACAGAAAAAGAAAAGGAAAATAAAAACAGAAAAGGAAAATAAAAAAAACAGAAAAAGAAAATAGAAAAGAAACAGAAAAGGAAAATAAAAAAACAGAAAAGGAAAACAAAAAAGAAGCAGAAAAAGAAAATATGAAAACAGAAAAGGAAAATACAAAGAAACAGAAAAGGAGAATAAAAAAGAAACAGAAAAGGAAAACAAAAAAAAACAGAAAAAGAAAATTAAAAAACAGAAAAGAAAAGAAAAAACAGAAAAGGGAAAAAAATGAAACAGAAAAGGAATATAAGATAATAGAAAAGAACAAAAAGGAAGGAGAAAACTAATGAGATGATAAGAGACTATGAAGAGAAGAAACAAAGAACAGAAAAAGAAGAAGAGGAGCAGAGATAAAAAGAAAAGAAAGTTAAAGAAAGGAAGAAGGAGAAATAATAATAAAAAATGAGGAAGATAAAAACGAAAAGACAGATAAAGAGCGTTAAAAAGAAAGAAAAAACATAAAGAAAAACAAAAACAAATAGAAAAGAAAGGAAAATGAAAGAAAGAAGTAAAAATAATTTTATGAAAAAAGATTCTTTTTATTTCGTTTTTAAGATGAAAATCATTTGCAACCAGGAAGCTAGAATCTGAATTAAATCATAAATCTGAAGGTTTTAGTATTTATTATGAAACTCACTGCACCTCCCCTCTTCTCCCCAACATACAGCAATGGGGGGGGGGGAATGATGGCACATAACTCCATACTTTTTTTTAAAGAAGGAAGCTCAGCAGCTGTCGCCATCGCTTGGCTGCGTCCATAGTTTATTTCAAACTAAATCCAGACCCTCCTCCTCCTCCTCCTCCTCCTTTTTTCATTCGTGTTCTCTTCCTTGGATATCTCCAGCAAAAGAAAATGATGTGTGATTGGTTTAAAGAAGGAATTCCCAATTCGGGTTCAGATGGACCCCCTGGGGATCCATGGAAGATTTAAGGATCCTTAGATTTTAAAATAAAATCTCCTATGTTAAAATTTTGAAGATTTGCATTGCAGTTTATGTTATGCAAAATAAAACGAAATTGATTCATTATTAGTTTTTACTATTAGGTTGGCACAAAAATAATGTCGTATTTTATCATATCTATCTATCTATATCTATCTATCTATCTATCTATCTATATATATATATATATATATATATATACATATATATATATATATATATATATATATAAAATACGACATTATTTTTGTACCAACCTAATCTATATATATATATATATATATATATATATATATATATATATATATATATATATATATATAGTCGTATTTTATCTATATAAATATATACACGTTATATACATATGTTGTATAACGTGTATATAAATATATACACGTTATACGACATTATATATATATAATGTCGTATTTTATCATATTTATATATCTATATATCTATATCTCTCTCTCTCTCTCTCTATATATATATATATATATATATATATATAGAGAGAGAGAGATAGATATGATAAAATACATTATTTTTGTACCATCCTATATATATATATATATATATATATATATATTTATATATATATATATATATATATATATATATATATATATATATATATATATATATATATATGAGAAAGGTATGAAAACAAAATCCTCCTAATGATCCCTACGATGAAACCATTGGCCTGCGTTAAACTACTTTTACCCAATTACCTGTCGGTATTAAGTATGGCGGGTTAGCATTAAATGACCCAAAAGAGGTTGATATATCGCAAATCTAATAAAAACAAAGTACCATATGTAATGTATACATGCAAGTATACACATACTAAAACATACACACATCTTTACTTATATATATATATATATATATATATATATATATATATATATATATATATATATACTAGAAAAATATGATTCGTTGGGTCACCCATTGAGTTGGAGTTAAATTGTTCGAATCCAGAAAAAGTGAGTTTGAATAGCCAATTAAAAATAAAAAAAATTAAGATTAAATCCCAAATTATCCTTGGTCCTGGATATGACCTTAAACTATATCCGATGATGAGGCCTCAGCTTGAGGGCTTTGGGGAGTGTGGAGCCAGCATTTAATTGCCATTGCTCCCAGGTCCACTCTGACCTAGAGTGATAGTACCTGTTAGGGCTCCAACTACGAGTTAAATAGAAACTGACTTGAAAAAATATAAAAAAATATATTCTATTAAAATATTTTTCTTCAAAATAACTGCATTCGGCATTAAATAACCCGAAAAGGGTTGATATGCCGTAAAACAAAAACAACCAACCAACCAACAACCAAGTTAGCCTGATTCGGTTCGCTATATCTTGTTTTCTCTCTTTATTCCTACAACTACAGGTCAAATAATATTACAGCCTGTAGTGATATTTTGTTTATAATAAATTATTCCAATTAATTTTACTTTCGAATGCTAATAAATAGAGGTGGAGAAAAAAGAAAGCAGGAAAAAGTAATAGATGATACATAGAATGAAAATAAGGGTCCCAAACAATATAAAGTGAGAGAGGGTGAAAGTGATAGATTAGAAAAAACTGGGTCATTTGATTAAGTTTTTTGAAAATCATACCTAATTTGAACACTGAAAATAAATTTTTTTCATTAAACATAAATCAATCCCAAAACCGACCAATGTATTAGCATATATTAAAATATAAAGAGCAAAAAGCCTTAAGACAACAAATGTTGATTAAATCAGCTTTAATAAATAGATCCATAGGTAGTTGCATGCATACAACAATGTATGTGCGTGTATATAGATACCCATGCTTATAAAGCATAAACAATCAAACATACACACGAAAGAACTTTAATATCTACTGGAGAGAACTTGAATGTCTACTAAATACTGTTCTCGAGTGTTGAAGGTTTCTTTGTACATGTATGAGAATACTTCCCACTGCAAGTAAACCCTGACTAAATATTCCAAATAACAATATTCAAAGCCCAACTATGATCCCTTGATATTGGCTATCCCACGTTGGCTTATATGAGCAATGGGGCACATTCTCCAAGTGATATTTCACCCTTTATTCATCAAACGATGTCCAGTGAATGACGTCACTAAATTCAGCCATTCTTGGTGCTTGTTGGTTGCTTGATATCTGGCAGTTGCTCTGGCAAATGCCCTGGGAATTGAAAGGTCCTCTCCAACAAATCACCACTCTCCCCATGTTGTATAAGATTAAGGGAGCAAATCGTCTAATACACTGGTCACCAAAGTTTGCATCACTGAGGAGCAAAAGTCATTTCAAGTCAAAAGAAGAAAGAATGGCACGTCGATGACTGTTTATTTTGGGATAAAGTAATAAATATTCCTTGATAGATTATAC
>NC_136502.1:21096174-21236174 GCF_053919585.1 Euprymna scolopes
ATCATTCTAAATTTAAGTAATTTTTATGTTTGTTCCAATTCTGAGTCTGCTTTTGTATTTATTTTTCAACATATACATATATATCACTATGCTATATATATATATATATATATATATATATATATATATATATATATATATATATATATATATATATAGAGAGAGAGAGAGAGAGAGAGAGAGAGAGAGAGAGAGATACAAGAGGGGACAGAGGGAGAGAGGAAGCAGGGAAAGAGAGGGGGGAGATAGGTAGATATGGATAATCTAACAGACTTTGATCTGCTACAAAGAAGGTGGGCTCTCTCTACCAGGCTAGAAAGTTACTTACGCCTGAAAGTATCCTGTACCTCTACAAAGCCACCATTCGCCCATGTATGGAGTACTGCTGTTACATTTGAGCTGCTGCATCTGCTACTAGTCTCTCGCTCCTGGACAGGGTCCAAAAGAGAGTTGCCAACCTGATAGGTCCCCACCTGTCATCTAAATTCAGCCCTTGTCCCATCGACGAAATGTTGCATCCCTCTGTCTGTTTTGCAATTATTTTAATGGTGAATGCTCTGACGAACTACAAGCTCTTGTGCCCCTCGATGAAAATATCCTCCCCCGACAAACCCAACAAGCAGCGAAGATCCACCCATACACAGTAGAGATCCCTAGATGTAGGAAAGCCTTCTACTCTAATAGCTTCTTTCACAAAATTGTTAAACTTTGGAATTCTCTTCCGTTTACCTGCTTCCCCATCTGTACTGACAATACTGATAGTAACCCCTACATCAAAGTGGCAATGTGCCTTGTTTGGGGTGAAAATGTAAAAAAAAAAGAAAGATATATATGAAGTCAGACAGGCAATATGTACGAACGTAAAAGATTACTAGCTTATGTAAACTACTCTCTTTATTCTCCACGTGTTTAGCTTACTCTTTCCTTTATTGATTCCTGGATTTTTCTCACATTAAAAAGAAAATAACACCTTGTGTCTAACTCTACGCAAATGACAACAAAATAGGGATGCCTTAAAATCTTTCAACATTACATTGTACCTATTTACTATGCCTCCCCACGGGACAGAGTTAGACACCAGGGTCGTTTTTTAACGTGGAGAAAAGGTACAAAAATAAAAGTTGCCTCAGTCGTGAAGGATTTCTCCTCCACCGAAAGAGAACAAGAAATAGAAGTGCAGCATCTGAAGAACAGATGGTATTTATTTGCTCCCCCACCGAGCAAATTAGGCACAAGGCCGATTTTTAATGTGAGGAGTGAAGGGGAAATGGGGACTAACTCCCCGGGGAGTAGGGGAGCTGGATAGTGACAATTGGTATGAAGGGTTGCCCCTACATTGACCAAGGTCTTATATGTGAGGTTGCCCACACATATGGTCTTTGCTTGCAGTATCTGCCGGAACAGATGGTATTTATTTGCTCCCCCACCGAGCAAATTAGGCACAAGGCCGATTTTTAATGTGAGGAGTGAAGGGGAAATGGGGACCAGCTCCCCGGGGAGTAGGGGAGCTGGATAGTGACAATTGGTATGAAGGGTTGCCCCTACATTGACCAAGGTCTTATATGTGAGGTTGCCCACACATATGGTCTTTGCTTGCAGTATCTGCCGGAACAGATACTACACTTTGATCTTGTCCCGAAATTGTAACTTAACATTAATATTCCATTAACATTGTTTTGATGATGACACATGAAATTAACAATTAACAATTAACATGAAATTAACAATTAACAATTAACATGAAATTAACAATTAACAATTAACATGAAATTAACAATTAACAATTAACATGAAATTAACAATTAACAATTAACATGAAATTAACAATTAACAATTAACATGAAATTAACAATTAACAATTAACATGAAATTCACAATTAACAATTAACATGAAATTAACAATTAACAATTAACATGAAATTAACAATTAACAATTAACATGAAATTAACAATTAACAATTAACATGAAATTCACAATTAACAATTAACATGAAATTCACAATTAACAATTAACATGAAACTAACAATTCAACTATAGAAAAAAGCTTGGGTTGTTGGTTTTTATGGTATGCCAACTTTATGATGCGAAAATCGAATATATAGTTTATATACTATTTGTTTTAGATTCATTTGTTTTGTAAACAAATAAGTCTAAGCTGTAAATTATAGTTTTTAGATGGGCCCTGATAGGTACTAGTACTCCTTCTAGTGTGTTGATTACTCTGGTTGGTTATGTTAGCTTCATCCAAAGGAGAATTTTTCTAAAGAAATTAAATTCAAAAGCAGTTTTCAGTCTTTTTTTTTTTTTTTTTTTTTTACACAGTGATCACCACTTATCAAGGCCCGGAAGCCACTCAGGGATAAGGGTTATTGCAAGTACATTACGTTAGTGTGGAGATTTGATGAAGTGTTTACTTAAGGGGGCGGTTCATTAGGAATTTGTTAACATTGGACTTGAAGACATCCAAGTTGTAGTCCGGTGGGAAGCAGTCCCATCACTTTTGACTAGGAGATAGTATTATCAATAAATGATTTGCAATTGTATTCTTAGTATCGTCTGCAAAGCTCCGTGGCATAATGCAATATTGTAAAAGAGATGCTGAAAGTTATCAAAAGCTCTAATTCGTTGGAGAAGACTATATGTTAGGTGAAAAGATATTTTTGAAGCAGTTAACAGTATTATTTGGATTATTCAGACTACTGTTGTCATCTTGAGTGATATTTGCACAATGTTTCGGACAGTGCAATCCCTAACATTCTTCAGATGTGTCTTGTCAAACTCGGGAACTTTTCTGTCGAATTTGAGAATCTTTGTGAAACTCACGAGTCTGCATGGAATTTCGAACAGAAACTATTTAACCCACAAAGTTGACATGTTCTCGTTCTGTTAGCCATGACTGATTAAAAGTCCTAAGTAATTCATAATTGTATTTTGAGTGTTGCCGGCAATGAGGACTGAACCTTTAACCCCCAGAAGAATGTAATTTATAACTAAATTCTAACAAGTGCCTTATCTATTATGCCATAGGTTCTTGCAAATTATCAATCCGCATCTTAAAATTTCAGAAACGTAATAATGAATAGTATCCAATCTGATCTTCAGACGCCCACATGGGAATCTTTCTAGGACTAAGCTATAAGGGAAAATGCTACAGAAAATTCTTAGAAATATGTGAAGATTTGCAGAATTCAAAGAAATCATTATGTTCATCCATGTTTGTTAAGTTAGATTCGAACTACAGGAAAAAAAAAAAAAACAAGATGGTTACTCAGTTCACAATGTGGAGTCCAGATAACAGAGAATAAATGGAGAAAGAAAATAACTAATCTCTAATTTATGATTGAGCAGAGATTACTTGGATATGGTTCTAGGGAAATAACTCCTAAATATTCTAAAACAACAGGTTTATACAATTGTTCCTTTTTTGAAATGCAGGTCAATGCAACACCAGCATAAGATACAACAATCCAGAAAAAAAGAACACAAACTCTGAAGAAGAAACATCTTCATGTCGGATTGAAATATGTTTAGGGAAACTTTTGGATACGAGTTCATATACTGAATATATGTTATTTAGTCAGATTAGACCAACTTACCGTTCTTTGACTATAGACATTTTGTCTGCATTTCAAAAACAGAAAGAATTGTATAAACCTGTTATTTCAGAATATTTAAGAGTTATTTCCCTTGAACCATATCCAAGTCATCTCTGCTAAATCATACTATCTTACCATAGAATGCACTCTCTGTTTCCTGGAACCCAAAAATGTAATTACAACCCACATGGAACATTTAGACACTGAATTCAGCTTCTTTCTCCAATAAGGTAGCATCTTTTTTTTTACCTGACACAATTTTTCATGAGAAACATTTCATATTATGGTAGTGATCGTTTTGAGACTTTTTTACCAGTTGCAGATATCCCACACAGTGACGTGCAGAAAACGTTTTCAGGGCAGGTGCTCAAGTGAAAAAAAACCCAAAAACGGTAGTACACAGGCCTATATTACATTCATCTGAAAAGGGCACACTTAAAACAGGAGTAAAAGGGGCAGGTGTTTTGGCACCCCTAGCACCCCTTACTGCACGTCTCTGATCCCATGCAAAAGAGACGTTGCTAACTTTTCTTTACTTTATCATTGTTTTCACAACAAAAACTCGTCTAGCTGTAACCACTGTCAATAAATTTCCTTTTCTTCCTCTGTCTGCCTAAAACTAAGCAGAACATCCATGAACAAAGTTTCTTGCCTAGAACTTCTCGTCTTTCGAATACAGTACCACGGAGCTGCTTCTCAGTTGACTATAATATTGTCATTTTCAAGTCCAAGATAAACAAATTCTTGTTGAGCCATTTTCTTAAAGTGTCAATTTTTGGACACTTAAAACCATCATTAATAATAATCCCCTTGATGTTTCATAGTCTGCTTAGCAAACACAATAACCCTTATCCCTGAGAAGCATGTCGACCTTGATATGAGTTGACTCGTTTGTAAAAAAAAAACAAATAAAAAAGAAAACCAGAGTATATTTGCATTACTTATCATCTAAAATCTATTTGTTTATTTTCTTAATGTATGTATTTTTGATTGTGTTCAGGATAATTAATATAGCCTTTTAACACAGTATTTCATTAGTAAGTACAACAATGACTTGTTATATCAATCGACTGCTATGTATCATGTTTCTTATACTGCTCTTATGTTTCGCGTTGAGGATAAAGGCATTTAAATCAACTGTTTCTTAATGATTAGCGTTTTTACTTATTTTTTTCCCTTGTGTACACAAAAAAAAACCAAAAAAAACAACACCTAACATGGCGACCGCCCGTTTGGAAAGAAACACAATCACGTGATCACTGCAAAATCACACAATGTTAGCTACCTCTATTTTCATCACACAAAACAATGTACCCATCGTGAAACTATAAGTATAGGGCTATAAGAGATGCTTCAGTGTGTTTGGAACTGGAAATCTTGCGAGGATAAAAGGAATCGTGAAGAAAGAAGAGTATGAAAATTTTCAAAGACAATCTAAAACAGTAATAAGCAAATCTATCTTCGGACTGTTTTTCTTTTTTTATCCTCAACATGATAGCAAGCCAAAGCATAGATCATTTTTTTTTCTCTGGCCAAAGTCAATGTTATTGAATGGCTAGCAAAAACCCGTCTCCGTCTAGACTTAAGTCCTGCAAAATCAGGGAGAGATTTAAAAGACTGCTCAAAGAATAATCTATATTTAGATATTTTAGACGTTTGATGCATATTTATATATAACACCAAGTACCATTTAATTTATATACAAACTAAAGTATCGGCTGGGTTCGTTTATTTATTTAAAGTGAACCTTATAACACTGCACTCATTCTGAAATTTTGGAAATAGATTCAATACATTACAAATATATATATATATATATATATATATATATATATATATATATATATATATATATATATATATATATATTTGTTTATCAGTACAGATCTAAAGCTTCTCTCTTAGAGCTGCACGCTTGTGGAACTCTCTCCCAATTCCCTGTTTTCCAACTGACTAAACTATGGTCATCTACAAGTCAAACGTAAACAAGATGAGCCATTCCCTTAAGTAATTCAATTTGCCAAATTTCCAATACTAACGATTACTACGATATTGTCCCATTGACTACCGTACACTCCTTAACTCTTATCCTCGAATAACTCTTTGGAAAAAAAAAGAAAAAATGATCCACCGAACACACAGTTCGAACCTCCAACCTTCTGAATCAATATCCATAAACAGATGGTGAACAGATCCGCTGTGCAAACGAGACATATGACTACTGCTTTTAAATCAGTACTATTTCAGATGCATCTAGAGCGTTCAACCAAAGATGGGAACCTTTGCATTAATGTTTGGATAATGTAATTAATTTATTACAAAGAGAGTGCCCTCCCTTTGGAGAAGGCATATGTATATAATTTAATAATTAAATATGATATTATGTCAATAGACAAGCTTATATTATATGAAATCTTATAAAAAAAAATTAACCAAGATTGTCTCAGTCTCTAAATGTAACATTGCTTAGTTTCATCCATCTACAATAAAGAATACATAAGATGTAACCCCCACCACCATTTTTTTCAATTTGGTATTTACACTGAATTATTATTTTAATATTTTAGAAATGAAAATTAAAATCCTATTTAAACAAATAAAATAAAAATAAGATAACCACAATGCAGGTTGTTTAATTTATAAAAACAGAAAAGAATCACGTGTCAACGCCCAGGCAACGCCAGATAAATACATCTAGTTTAATTTTCCATTTTATAATAAAGCCCAACATGTATTTGTTTGAATAGTTTTATATGAATAAATATATCTCTCGCATCGCACAATAATTAGCGAGTATTAAACGTGTTTGTTTTTTCAGACTCCAAATAAAAGGAAATCTTGTATTCTAAATAAAAAGGAATTCGGAAGTGTTTTTAAGTCAATTTTTATATGTAATTTAAATTACTAACGTAAGTTTTTTTTAATTAAAATCGCTCGAGACAAGGTATAAAGCCACTTGATGTAAAGAGCTAACATGAACAAAAGATGATTATTGCAAAGACAGGAGATGACGATTGACCTTATTTTTGAAAAGACCAAAGCTATAGGTAAAAAAACAGTGAGTAGCAAGAGAGTTCCAAAACCTTGTAGTGCTTGGAAAGAAGCTACTGGAATAGAAGCTGTATTAGAACAGTGAATTGATGGAGACCACAAGACCAACAGGTCAAACGAGCTGTAACAAAGGAAGAAGGGAATAGATCAGACAATTCTGAAGAACACATGCTATAATAGTATTTGTCGAAAATACTGAGACTAGCAACATCACGTCTGTATGCAAAAGAGAGATTGTAGTGAAAAAGAAAGATACGCTTCTGTACCTTATCAAGAACTCTCAAATGGGACAGAGATTCACCAGTTCAAATATGAAAACAATACTCCACACATAGTTTGATAATAGATTTGTAGAGATAGAGATAATCTCGGGTGTGAGAAAGTGTTTAGAACGATATAGAGAACCGATTTTAGAAGAACTAGAAAGAGCAATGGATTCAATATATGAACTCCAAGAAACAATGCACGAGAAAAAAGATCAAGAAGTTTTAGAGTCGATTTCTCATCGAAAGCAGAGCTACCCATAACAACTCCTGGATACACTAACCAACAATTTATTTAATAGAGATGATATTATTATTATTATTATTATTATTATTATTATTATTATTATTATTATTATTGGCTCACAAGGAGTTTTCACACAGGTCATAAAGGATCTTTCCTTGAAAACAGCCTGTGGTGTTCCCTGGAAGCTGAGTGACAACAAGTCTCCCCAGATTTCCAATACTCTCCACCTCTTTTGATAACATTTGCAAGTACATTTGCTTTATCGCAACAGCCGCTTACCATTGATTTCTCGCTGGCAGCAGTCATTGGTCTCCACTGGAATTTGAGTGGCAACAAGCCTCCCCAAAGTCTCAGTTCTCTGGGCACTTGTCCGGCGGAGGCCTGGTCTGCGATATCTCTTCGGTCTTTCTCTCCTCCTTGACCTTTCTCGGCTATTTGGCATCATTCTTTGGGGGGGGGTGATTGGGTAACGGGAGGGGATGTGGGGGGATAGAGAACTTATAGATATGCATCTTCAATGTTCTTGGTTCCATGTAACGTTTCTTCATGTTTTATCTCTGCAGTAGCTTGTGTACTCCGTGCATGTGACTCATGTGTATTAGTTTCCGCATTCAAAGGTTTTCCTTAATATTTCAGATGTTTTCATTATTGTCATTCGTTGTATATTTCCAGCCATTCCTCCGATTTCAATTTCTCCCATTCTTTTTTCAAAGTTTTTCAGAATTGTTCCTAGTGCTCCTACTACTACTACTATTATTATTATTATTATTATTATTATTATGATGATGATGATGATGATGATGATGATGATGATGATGATGATGATGATGATATTTTCTTGAGAGATATCTAGATGCCCATATACACACATACAAAAATGTGTTTCATATATCAATCTACGGGAAGACTTTTATGAACATATTTATGAGCTCATATTAAAGTTAGCCCTGTTTATTTTTTGTTTGTTTGTTTTTTTTTTTTGTTTTTTTGTGTCCTTCTCTTTCGTATATCGTGGAATTATTCCAAGAAGAGCGCACAAAAGATTGAAATAAATTGGAAAAAAAAAGTCTGCAATGAAAATCTAAAATGCAAAAATGAAACAAAACATTTTCAAAATATGCCGACTCTTTCCTCTAGCCATCCATTAACTTTAAAAAAAAATATCTTTCTCATCCAGTTTTATTTTCTCGTCTTCTTTTTCTCTTTAATTGTTCTTCTTTTACTCTTTCTTCATCACCTTCTTCCTTCGTCTTCCGTTTTTAGGGATTCTGCCCATTGTTCTCTGGATTTCTCCTGCATGATACCCCCCCCCCCGGCGCCTTGCGGTGTTTCGTTTAAGTATCTTTTTTCATCTCAGTTAATTTCTATCTACTTACTGTTTTTTTTTTCACCATATCACCTTCTCCTCCTCCTATTCCTCCTCCTCCTTATTCTTTCATCCCTTCTGCCGTTATTACTTTCTTCTATTTCTTCTCCTCCTACTACTCCCTGTTCTCTCCTTATTTTTTTTCTCCTATTCCTTCTCCTTATTTTATTCCCCACCATCTTCCTTCTCTTCTTCGTCCTCCTCATCCTATTCCTCACTTAAATAATTTTATTTTTTTTCGTGTCTTACTACTACTTCTTCTCCTTTATTTCTTCTTCTTCTTCATATTTCATTCCACTCTGCTTGTCCACTCTCTTCTTAAGATTAGTTTTTCTTCCTTCCACTTCTCTACCTACTCCTTCATCCAATTCTTCAGAAGCATTTTCAAAATGTTATAACTTTATATCATATCGATTTTCTAGAGAAATAAATAAATAAAATGAAATCAAATTGATTCATGAATATATATATATATATATCAAGCATATTTTACAAATTCTTAAAGTCGTACTTGAAAAAGTGTACATTCTCTGATAAAACTGTTGGCACATTGATTTCCATAAAATGCCTAAAACACCAAATAACAAAACCTAAAAGAAGGAAACAGAACTAAAACAACCATAACACCAAGAAGAAATTGAAAAAGCAAAATAAAAACAACAAACAAAAATGATACAACATAAAGCTAATATTTTTTTTTCTGTTTTGTTTATTTCTTTAAATACCCATTACCTAGATTTCATATATATTTCAAAAATTTTCCTTTTTTATTTCTTGTTCTTTATTATTTCTTTCTCAGTGCTAAGATTTCGTATTCGTAGAAATCTCTCTCCCGCTCTCTCTCTCTCTCTCTCTCTCTCTCTCTCCCTCCCTCACTCTCAGCAAATGAAACGGGGAAACTAAGGGTAAAAAAGATTATGGAATTGGTTTGTTCCATGCTTGCAACGAATGCCAGAAAAAAAAAAAATGATTTCAGAAATTTTAAATTAAAATTTTCAAACCAAATCCAAATATGTCCCCACCACTTCTCTCAACGCGAAAATAAAAAGTAAGAATATCGCTTAAAAGGTTTCAAATTTAGTTGGAACTGGTTCTTTCCATTCTAGTTCAAGTGATAGAAAGCCCCCCCCCCCCGCCGCCATCGATGTTCCACGAAACCAGCCAATATTCCAGCAAACGTGAACAAACGTAATATTTCCTAGCTTATCTCTCATCAGGACACGAGGCAAGACTAAAGCCTGGATTCATTTATATTTCTACTGTAATACATGCCGGCCGAACCAACTTGCCTTATATTTTTGTGTTCCTATCTTAATGAAATTCTTATATAAAGTTAATATTAATTGCATGGAAGACATTTTTATTTTTTACTGCAACCTGATGAGCCTCTTCTTGTCTTCATCCCAAACAAATCTAATTAGTAGATGCAGATGCTGCAGCGCTACAGGATGGAACGATAAAAGTGTCGCCCTAAAGAAAACAACACTACAGCTTTATTTTAAAACTTTTATTGAAAAAATCAATTCAGATAACCTAAGTAGAGCTGACATCTATTCAATGCAGTTGCCTTCAGCCACAATCATCGCTTAGATACAGATCTAGAACTGGGAGCATGCCTTTTCCACAAACGCCGGCAAATACTCGGCAGATGGTAGCAATCAGACTGGCTTTGGTGTTGTGGGAGGTCATGTTGGTGATGTTCTCAACATATGACCAAACGAAGTAGTCAAGTGGATACAGGTCGAGTGAGGAGGAAGGCCAGTGAGAAGGGTACAAAGGCGTAGCACCCCTTCTGAAGTCTCTTTGTGTCTCTTTGGACTTGTGGGCTGGCTCCGAGTCCTGCTGCTACGCCACCACCCCTGCGTGTCTACATGTCTGCCAGCAGCCACCTGATTGCACCAGGGGTTCACCACACTCTTCAGCACATCCAGGTACATTTTGGTGTTGACTTTCAAGCCGACTTTGAAGATGTGAGGTGGCATGATGTGACCCTCATTTGAAATCAAACCAACGATGATAACCGTGGCTGGAAACTTTGTTTTCAGCACTCTGGACACGTCCCTGCTATTCGTGACAATCCAGTGATGCATTTTGAGTGAGGGTGAATGGTTCTATTGTCATAACTTGGATTGGTAGAGAGCATGAGTTGTGCAGTGGCGCATCTCCGAACTCGCTCATTTAACATTGTTTCACTTTCAGACATGATAGAATGCTCCTATCTCTCTTGGGATTTGTACACAACTGACATACTAGTAGATGGTTTACAAAAAAGAAGAAGAAGAAAGCCGATTTTCATCACACGGAAATGGAATCATACAGTCTTTTCTAGGGCAACAATTTTATTGTGTGCACTCTGTACTACAAAATGGTTTCAACAAGCATCTCACCACACCAAACTCTACAGAACCAAGTAATGACTTGTTGGATTCTAGTGTTATGTTTTCATTGCTAATTTTTTTATACCTGAGTCTTTTTTTTTTCACTTCTTTCACTTCTTTTCTAGTTTTAGATTTATAGTTGCTTCTTTGGTACTTATACAGAGAAGGTAGCATGCTGAAATAATAACATTATTTAGAAACTCATTCTTAACATGGGGAGGGTGTTTTATAACTATTCTGTACTTTCACCTAACAATTTAATAAACAAAAGACACGGTAAAACTTGAATTAAACTTGAAAATACTATAAAAATAGCATGGTACCTTTTCTGCATATGCACTGCTTTTTCTTATATGACTTTTGCTTCTTTTCATGCAACAAAGACGCAAGGAGATGTCCACTTAGAGTTTCTTAAAGGTTTTATTTTTGGAGGGAATTGACTCAGAAGGGAAAGAGACTAATATTCTTTTGGCTAATTAATTATTTGGTTAATTTCTTGACTGAAACAGTGACATGCAGACACATGTTAGGTCAGTGTAACATTTTTGTTGTGAGACCAAATATTCAATAAGATAAAAAGCTATAGCAAACATCTAAATGAGTATTTTAACCATAGTTCCTGATTTCAAAAAGCGAAAAATTAAAAGATTCATCTGCCTCACTTTTAATGTTAGGTTTATTTATGGTGTCTTTTAAATTCAATAAAAACCCTTCAAAATTTGCTGACGAGGAGACCTTGCTTATTAAAAAAACTATATGTAATTATTGTACGTAACTTGATGTATACCACAATAAAAAGCATTGTTTTCCGAAACGATCGTACAGATAATTGATTTTGTTGTCGTTCCTTCTTATGAAACGGATTTTTAATTTAATTATAATTTGATTTTTAAATTTTAAATTATCAATCACATTACTTATATATATATATATATATATATATATATATATATATATATATATATATATTATTTTTTTGCTATAATAATTATTAAATACCTACAGACACTAGTGTTTCATCCTTTCGGGATTCTTCAGTGCAGGGTGTCACGATTAATACCAGTCGAACGATTCGAACCCCGCATCACGAGACATCTCTGGCTCGGTTTTAGCGAAGACCTAATCCATTCGGCTACCATTAACCGTGTGAAATAACGTCGAATTTAAACATTTTAATTTTTAAATGTTCATTTACGTCAGTACGAGAGTGATTTAATCGTTATACGATGATCTATGCATATAAGAGCTAAGTTGACCGACTTTTAATTCATATATTATATGTTGTATGTGTGACGTATGTTTGTTGTATTTTTATCTATAATGTTTACAACTCATTGTCTTCTCTTTACGTAACACAAAGTGATTGTCACGTGACACATAATCACATGACACATTTCGTTAATCATTTGTTGACTATTCCTCTAAAAGACATCTACAGAATGTGAACCGATAGTTGTTTCATGGCAATTAAAATCGAACGTACCTTTTTTTCTTTATCTCGTTCGCGTGTTCGTTTCGTGTTACCCATTCTTTCTGTTCGTCTCTGTTTTTTTTCTTGACAAATAAGTTCTTTATTCAGCCACAAGTGATGTCATCCCGATCGAACCTCGCGTCGCCAGTTCACTACTTAAGAGAGGATGGTGTCCCTCACCCGCTATGATCCCATTCTCCATGAGCGTCTCGTCGCTTCTACAAGAAATTTGCCCGCCCATCTTCCGAATCCAGAGACCAGCTTTTCCGATCCATTCACTCTGCCGAGTAAAACAGTCTTTTTTTGACATCGTAATCATCGCGTTTCACGAAAGACCCTATGACGTTGCAATCAACACATCACGCAATGTGAACGTGTGCTCAAGCCATCTCTCTATATTGTTGTGACACAAGCAAACAACTTACAGCTATGCTTACTATAGACCCAATTGAACTTAATAATTTATAATCCAAAACAATTAGCCACGATTTTCAATTCTACATATTACGCTGGTCACAATTGCTAGTCTGTTCTACGTAAGGCCCATTATCTCACACAAAGTTAAGCCATGCTGAGCCTGGCCAGTATCAGATAGGTGACCATTTGGAACTACCAAAGCGCTGTATATAGGTGGAATGGTAGGTCAGTCCTCCTGCTTTCCAATGTGTGTAGTGGTGACGTGCGCACACATTAACAGCCATATTAAAAGATGATGGAGTTTACCGATCTCCATCATCTCGACTACCGTCGCAAAATGATGATAATGTCCCCATGTTCTACACTGGAGATATACCGTTCACAGAAAATTTCGAATCTGCCTATAAATATTAATTTGGTCTGAAAATTATAGTTCGCGACACGCGCCAATCTGTGTTGATATGCATTTCACCTTCCGAAATAAAAGTCACCATAATAATATTAACAGCTCCGAATCTGAGAAAAAGACTAGGAGAAATTGGAATCAAGAGAAGGATTAAAATCATAGTGCGGAAACCAAAGCACATGGTTGACACTGACCAACCACAAAAACGTTCAAATAGAACAGTACTACATAAACACAACTAGAACTATAGGTAGAACATACAAGTGAGCGAACATCAGAGGTACATAATAAATAAAGCAAAGAAAATGTGATGACACCGACATCAATTGATATGACAGAAAATGGTAATGAAGGGTCTGAGAGGATCGAAAGACTGAGGAGGAAAAATGCCATTGAGACTTCGAAAGGAAAGTTGCAAAGAATACTTGAAAAGGACTAGGGTTAATCAGATTTCAGAGAGAGCCGTCAACTGTTATCAGCAAGAATTCAATGTGAGAACATATTTGCAAGGAATACAAATGGCCTTTGACAGATAGAAATCAATGATAAACAGCTGTTGTGATAATGCAAAAGTCATTTGCAATGATTATCAGAAAAGGTGAAGAGGAGTCAAAATCTGGAGAAACACGTTGTCACTTGGACTCAAAAGAAGACCTCATGTTATTGTCAGTGAGAGATCGCTGATGATGGCTTGTGTGAGAACTCCTAGTGAGTAAATAATAATAATAATAATAATAATAATAATAATAATAATAATAATAATAATAATAAATAATAATAGTAATCTCGGCTGAAACAACACAAAGCCTATTGTGGGTAGTTATGGAGGATGCAAGAGTGCAGACAGTAGTGGAACTTTCAGGAGACTTATTACCATTAAAATTCTCAAAAAGACCACGTATTGTTGCAAAGATGGAATTAATGATAGCGGCTTTTGAGATCATACAAAGTGACTTGCAATGGTTATCAAAAAATGTAGAAAACGTTGAAACTTTGGAAAAACTTGCTGTCACTCAGATTCCAGAAAACATAACTTGTTATTGCCAGTGAGCAATCACATATAATAACTTGTGTGAAAACTGTTAGTGAGAAAATAATAATAATAATAATAATAATAATAATAATAATAATAATAATAATAATATATAAAAATCTTTAATTGAAAGTTCAGGTTGTAAAGTGACAGAAAATGAAGTTTCTAATACAAAGTCAAATATCCCGGCACAGAAGTTCAAGTATTCAGTCATCCATATGGTTCGTATGATTCTATTGTTGGCATTCGTGTTCTCGATATCTTTCTAGTTATAATTATTTCTAGAAGGAGATCGGATAATTACTGGGAGAGACCATATGAAGATTGTCAACATCCTAAGTGAAAATGTTTCTGTGGAATGAACAGGATTCGAACTTAACACACCCAAGTCATCAGTCTGTGTTGTTAACCACTTAGCCATCATGGAAAAGTAATGACGTCTCTCTTGGACATTGATGGCTCAACTCAGAGTAACACACGTGTTTATGAAGCAGGTTATCACTGTGCTTCCCCAGTGCGTGTGTGTTTTACATAGGTGTGTTTGTGTGTGTGTGCGTGTGTTCATGTGCGTGTATATTACATAGATGTGTTTGGGTGTGTGCTCATGTGTGTGTGTGTGTATTACATAGATGTGTTTGTGTGTGTGTTCATGTGCGTGTGTGTTTTACATAGATGTGTTTGCGCACGCGCGTGTGTGTATGTACATATGTACGCGTGTGTGCGTACGTGTGTAAGTATGTGTGCATGAAATATGGATTTTCTGATAGGTTGCGAATAACATGGATTGATAAGAATTCTACGTTTATAGAGATTTCCACATATTTTTTTTTTTTTTTTTTTTTTTTTTACAAAGGAGTCACCACTTACCAAGGCTCGGAGGCCACTCCAGGTTAAGAGTGGACGCGTGTACAGTAGTCAATGGGAGAATATCGTAGTAATCGTTAGTAGTAGGAATTTGGTAAATTGGATTACTTAAGGGATGGCTCAACAAGAACTTGTTCACGTTGGACTTGAAGACAACCATATTGTAGTCAGTTGGAAAGCAGGAAAACGGAAGAGATTTCCACAGGCGTACAGTTCTAAGAAAGAAGCTTTGTTCATGGGATCTATGTTTAGGTTTAGGCACAGATAAAGAGTGGGGGGAATTATTGATTTTTTATCCTTTTATACAAAGAGCATAAATAATGTAAAATCTTCAACAAAATTGAGCTGTCCTTTTAAATAATCAAATTCTGCCGACTCCAACCAGTTTCTGTTGCAATCTTTTTGATATGAGAAAAGTATGATCACTACAAATTGGAAGCTCCTATTTATAGGCACTGACACTAGGAACTGACGAATCAAATGGAGCCACGTTCTGCTAGCAACTACTCAGAAATCAGTGTTGCTCCATAAAAATATTGAATCTTTAGCATTCCATCACATAATTTTTTCGTGTCAACATGAGAAAGATCTTTTGCTGTTTGCCTGCAAAATTATAAAGTCCAGGACCTGTACAGAACAGCTACCCACTGAAGATTCTCCATCTTGTACAGAATAGCTACCCATCAGAAACTCTTCTGAAATTAAACATGGCTTTCAATTCAAGAGTTTCCAATCCTCTCATAATATTGTTCATCTTCTAACTAACGATCTCATTAAACCTTATTATCAAATGGTCTTTCGGTTTTCATAACTGATTAGCAAGGCTACTCGGCGTTGCCCGGGGAAAAAAGTGTAACATATTTCTATTAAAACTTCTAATTCTCTATCCCTTTCTGTATATTTCTATCTTTCTCTCTTTCCCATTCCTCATCCCCCTCTCACTCTCTTTAGGCTCCTCTTTCTTTCCGACCCACTCCTCTCTATGATTGCATACACACGGATGACTCTCCGTTATATAACAGATTCGTCTATGAATGAGTCGGTATTTATATATTTTCAGTGTATCTTTCTTTAATCTATCTTTCTCTCTTTCCTCGATTTTTCATATGCAGTTAAGAAATTATATTCGGCGATACTTCTTATAATCAGGCCTGTAAATGAGATGTACATACGTCTGTCTGGATGCTTGTTAACTACTTTTCAGCCATTAGAGCTAGGAATGTGAAATTTGGTAGATATGATTTTGTTCTTATTTTATAGAAATCGCTCCAGACAAGGTGTGAAGCCACTTGATGTAATTCACTACTTTTCAACAATTAGAGCTAGGAATGTGAAATTTGGTAGATATGATTTTGTTCTTATTTTATAGAAATCGCTCCAGACAAGGTGTGAAGCCACTTGATGTATAGTACTTCAAGGTCAAAATCTGACTAACGAGAAGTGTTACGTGGAATAGATTCTGACCTGTAAAACATAAATTCGACCCCCTTATTCAGAAACATCGCTGCTAGAATATGAGGACTAAAGGATAAAATAAGGAAAGCGAGAGTTATGAAGCTGCTGGGAGTAAATGTAACATCCACTTTTCACTCGGCTAATGATAACTTGTGATGAATTAACGAACATTTAGTCATCGGAGTGAGTGAATGTGGAAGAGATAAAAAATGTAAAGAGTACTATGTAAAAATGTATTTTTCCACGTTTGTGCAATGTGTGTGTGCATGTATGTGTGTGTGTGTGTGCATGTATGTGTGTGTGCATGTATGTGTGTATGTGTGTGTGTGCATGTATGTGTGTGTGTGTACATACGTTTGTGTGTTCAAGTACATGTGTGTATTACATAGATGTGTATATGTATGTGCTTATGTGTGTGTATGTATTACATAGATGTGTATCTGTATGTGTTTATGTGTGTGTATTTATTGCATAGATGTGTATATGTATGTGTTCATGTGTGTGTATGTATTACATAGATGTGTATGTGTTTATGTGCGTGTGTGCAATACATAAATTTGTTTGTGTGTGTGTTCATGTGCGTGTGTGTATTACATAGATGTGTATGTGTATGTGTTCATGTGCATGTATGTATTACATAGATGTGTATGTGTTTATGTGTGTGTATGTATTACATAGATGTGTATGTGTTTATGCGCGTGTGTGCAATACATAAATTTGTTTGTGTGTGTGTGCATGTGTGTGTAAATACATATGTTTGTGTGTTCATGTGCATGTGTTTATTACAAAGATGTGTTTGGTTGTGTGTGTTTATGTGCATGTATGTATTGCATAGAAATGTGTTTATGTGCGTGTATGTACATATGTACGCGTGTGTGCGTACGTGTGTGCGTGTGTGTGCATGTACGCTTGTACATGTGTATTCGTGTGTGTACATGTTTATACATATGTGTGTTCATGTACGAATGTGTGTGTGCATATGTGTGTGCATATGTGTGTGTGCGCGTGTGTGTCTTTGTGTGCGTGTATGCGCATATGTGTGTGTGTGTGTGTGTGTGTGCGTGTGTGAGTTTATGTGTGTGTGTATGTTTGCGTATTCATTATGGCGACTGATTTTCAGTATTTTCTACGCATTTCGGATTTCCTATCAGGCTCTCTTAAACTTGAGATATTTTTTTTTATTCCAAACGACTTCGAAATAATGCAGATGGCTTCCCTCTCCAAATAAATGCTTGCAGGAATTTATATAAAAAAGAATAGCGCATATATATATATATATATATATATATATATATATATATATATATATATATATATATATATGCATATATATATATATATATATATATATATATATATACATGTTTCTAGGATTATATACTTGTGTGTGTATGTGTGGATGCTTATGTATTTTAAAAGATATTAATGTTCAACCATTAATATGCTATGCTGGCATATTCAATAAAGATGGAATCAAATTAATTTTTTAATCTCATTCATGTGTTTTTGAATGTATATATTTGATCATGCATGCACAGAATTTCGTGTATTGATAATATGGAAATTCATTTCTTTATCTTCTATAGATCATTCCTGTCTATCGCAATCGGCTCATACTTATCTATTTCGGTGTTTATCTATTGCGGCATGCAAAACACACACACACACACACACACACACACACACACACACACACACACACACACACAAACGTGTGTGTATGTGTGTATGTGTGTGTGGTTTCAAATATCGCAAAGTTGAGCTATATTGATGAGTCGTATAATGACGAAACACGTGTCTGTGGATAATTTTTTTTTTTTTAATATATGTCGCTCACAAATTGTGGGCATTACCTTGGTTAAACGAAAATTATTCACAACTAGCATTTAGATAGATTTGGTTTGGTTTGGTTTGGTTTGGTTTGGTTGTTTTTGTTTTACGGCATATCAACCCTTTTCAGGTTATTTAATGCCGAATCCAAAAATTTTGAAGAAAAAATTTTTAATAGAATATATTTGTTGTTTTCTTTTTTTTTTACATAGGCGTCACCACTTATCAAGGCCGATAGGCCACTCAATGATAAGGGTTAAAGAGTGATTCGATGAATTTCAAAAAACCTTTATTGAAATGAAGTGGTTGAGTTTCACATCAAAGAATTTTTATTATTCTAAGCAAGACAAAGAATACTTTAGAATATTAATCTCCTTAACCTATAGAGTTTCGATGTCTACCATCTCATCAGAGGAGAGAAAATATTAGCAAATATATATATATATATATATATATATATATATATATATATGAAAAAAAATGTATATATTTATATTATTTTTAATTTTATACATATTTTTATACATTTCTTATATGTTTTTATTAACTGTACCTGTAACTGTTAATGGTAGCAGTAAAAAAAAATGTTAAAATATATATAAATAATACTCATAACAAAGAAAGGGGGTGATATAAGTAATAGAATGGATTCAACCAAACATATAAAAACAATAGTTTGTAAATAATAATAATGGCACATATACAAACATATACAAACATATACAAACATACAAACATATACAAACATATACAAACATATAAACATATACAAACATATACAAACATATAAAAACAATAGTTTGTAAATAATAATGGCACGTATACAAACATATAAACATATACAAACATATACAAACATACAAACATATAAACATATACAAACATATAAAAACATATACAAACATATAAAAACAATAGTTTGTAAATAATAATAATGGCACATATACAAACATATACAAACATATACAAACATATAAACATATACAAACATATAAACATATACAAACATATACAAACATATAAAAACAATAGTTTGTAAATAATAGGCACACTAACTGGCGAAGAAAGGAACGCATGACACAGGTAAGAAATATATTTTTTGAAATGGCATGAATTGATTAGTCTAATTTATCTGGAGTTAAAAAAATTCTAGATCTAGTATCAAAAATATTTTTATTCATATGTTATGAAGAAGGTGAGGAAAGGTGCTAGACTAGCCTCACTGATGAGTTGTAATACAACGAAACAGTACTATATGTGGATGACTATATATTTTAAGCCCCTCTCTGAAGCCCGGTGTTTGTTTGTAAATAAACGAAACAGCTCCAGCACCGTAAAAGTGATGGTCGAATGCTTATTTAATAGCCACACTGATGAGTTGCGATACGACGAAACAGTACTGTATGTGGATGACTATATCTATATTATTATTTTATGTATCTACAATAAATTTTGTATAAATGATTGCAGTCTTTACTTCGACAGTACTCGATATGTAAGTAGGGCTAGGTGGAAAGCCTATTGCCCGACGAATTCTCATGAGGATAAAACGTGGAAAAAAATTTTATGTAGCTTAATTGCCATATACATTTTCACAGCTTACTACTATATATATATATACGTAAGAGCCATGATATAATATACTGTTTTGTTTTTAAATCCCCAAAACAGTGTTTCATGATAAAGAACTGATGATCCCTTTAAGAACATTGTTTTATTCTTTGTTTATGTTGACTTACTAATAAAATAATTTTCCAATGAAGGACATTTTTTTTATATAGTTTAAAAAGTTTAAAGAAACTTCCAAGACTATATGATTGTGTGCGCGAGTGTGTGTGTGTGTGTGTGTGTGTGTGTGTGTGTGTGTGTGTGTGTGTGTGTATTTTAAGAGAGAAGAAATAATTAGAGTGCTCAATTACTCATGTAAGAGCAGAATAGTTTATTACAAATAACACTATGTATTAATTTGATCAGTCATCGATACCTGCGATTTCATGGAAATACTGAAACCCTCACTCATTGGGATAAAGAATATCATAAAAGGTGTATCCGTTCTTCAGACTATCAACTAAAGAATAAATACACTTGATATTCTTTAGCCCAATGGTCGAGTTTTATAATATTTTTGTGAAACCGCAAATATTGATGGTCGATTGAATTCATATGTATCATTATTTTAATATATATATATATTATAAATTACTAACTAGCTCTACCTACGTATTGAGCACTTTTGAAGTAAATACTTAAAGTTTACGTATAAATCTATACTTTCGTATATTAATTTTATGTGAGTAAATGAAGTAGTATATATATATATATATATATATATATATATATATATATATATATATATATATATATATATATATATCAGCCGTATAGCATAACAATTAGGAGCGCTGATTGTCGTTTGGGCGGTAAGGTTCAAACCTCGCTTGAGGTAGTTGCTAGTCTAGCCGCACTGATGAGTTGTGATACAGCAACACAGTACTGCATTTGGATGATATATATATATATATATATATATATATATATATATATCATTGTCTCATCCATACAATATTGCATTCCTGTGTCTGTTTTACAAGTATTTTAATGTGCTCTGACGAACTTCTAGCACTTATGTCTACTCGACGTAAATACTCCTGACTAACCAGATAAGAGGCAAAATTCCACCTCTTCACTGTAGAGGTTTCTGGATACTGAAAAGCCTTTTACTCTAATAGTTTATTCCCTCGGACTACTTGACTTTGGAATTTCCTTCCAGTCTCCTGCTTTCCAAACTGTACTAACTTGCAGAAATTTAGATGTAATATTAATAGATGTCTTGCTGCTCAACTCCCTACAACTCTCTGTAGATATGTCTCTGTAGATATGGTCCTAAATAGTAGCTCTGTGTCCAAGTGGCAATATCCTTTTATGGGGATGAATATGAGTAAAAAAATATATCAAATCTCCATTAATAACAGATATTGCTTCATTCAAGCAAGAATTTTCCTATCAACTATTGGGAGCCGTTTATTGGATTCTACAAATATCACGTGATAATTCTGATGCACGGCGCCAACTGAAAGGTTGATTGTATATCGTTACGAAGAGAGTGTTTGTACGAATCACTTAAATGAAGATCGAGCTGATCACTGCCAAAGTAATTTATCAACTTGTATTCATTTGTAATGTCAAATGTTACTTTGGCTCAAATGATCGGTCACTCATTGGTGGCAGAGATTCGAGTCCATTGTCTTGCTGTTGGGTCACAGGATTAATAAAACCGGCCGTGGTTTATATTGTACTAGTTAATGGGAAACGGATAAAAGTTTAATGAAATTTAATAATACGCTCACTTTGTTGGTTGTGTGTCTCATTGCATCGCTTGCTTCAGCGGTGAATCTTTGTGCATTCATTACAAAATACTAACACGTTATTACATTAATTCGAACCGTTTTTGTTGGGAAGTGTTCGTAAAGATAATGAAAGTACAGGGTGGAACGATAAAATTGTCGCCCTAAAAAATTATTTTGAAACTTTTATTGAAAAAAATCAATTCGGGTAACTTTATTATGTAGTAGAGCTGACATCTATTCAGCGTAGCTGCCTTCAGCCTCAATCACCTCCTCAATACGGGTCCGGAACTGGGAGTATGCCTTTTCCACAGCAGGAGCTCATGAATACTTAGTGGATGGCGTCGGTCAGTCTGGCTTTGGCGTTGTGGGAGGTCATGTTGGTAATGTTCTTGATGTATGACATCAATCATCAGTGTAGGGGCCACAACAATTCCTGCTGGTCATGAGATTCGAACCCAGCCACAGAGTTACCTTTCGTTCCATGCATTAAGATTTTTTTTTAATTCAATTTATAGCATTATATAATCAATTCTTAATGTTGCAATATTTTAAGTCATAAATTTATTATAGTTTTTACTAGAATATCTTGTCCTTTTCTTTTCCAGTTTTAACAACTAGTCCTTTACCTTTCTATGTTTAAGCTTAACCATATCACTTTTCATGCTCGCATTTTTCTATTATAATATATATATATATATATATATATATATATATATATATATATATATATATATATATATACTAGCATGGGTACCCGGTGTTGCCTGGGTTGACATGAAGTTCCGTTTGAAACACGCCTGCTATACTAATCATTTTCATCATGGGCAACGTGGATACCCCCACAACAATTCTAAAAATAAAAGAACGGATAAAAACATGTAAATGTAATCGCCCCCAAAAAGAAGAAGTACGTGATACCCTCTCCACCAGATATTTCGGCAGAAGGGATACAAAGAGAAGAAAGTATTCTCTGGATATTAAGCACTGGAAAGACCCTCCCCCTACAATAAATAATTATAAATAAATGATTACAACTTTTGTTTCAATAAAAATAGCAACAAATACCAGTGCGATCGCAAATAAATAAATAAATAAAAATTAGCCAAGTAGGCAGAACCCTAAAAAAAAAAGATCTACCAAAATTAATTCCAAAAATAATTAAATAGAATTTTTCATTTTATGTTTCTAATATAATCCCCCCAACCCCACTCCAATTGAATTTGTCATATTTTGGGGGTCATTTTGTTTATAAACTTGTTAGGTGAAAGTACAGAATGGTCCCATAAAAATTAATCAAATTTTATCATTATTTTATGTTTCAAATATAATTCCCCCCACCAAAAAAAAAACAAATTGTATTTGTCATGTTTTGCCCCCCCCCCCTCCCGATCGCCAAACTTGAAAAAATGCTTGAGATTACATGTCTCGTTGGACGCTTGATGGGCAAAAAGTGGGTGCTCATTTTACGTTAAATGTATATAGAAAAGTGATCCCCCACTCTACAATGTTAATTTCGT
Organism: Euprymna scolopes; assembly: GCF_053919585.1. Taxonomy (NCBI): domain Eukaryota; kingdom Metazoa; phylum Mollusca; class Cephalopoda; order Sepiida; family Sepiolidae; genus Euprymna; species Euprymna scolopes. Next base: position 21,119,417 of record NC_136502.1, read on the forward strand.
TTTTTTTCTTTTAAATTTCGTCTTTCATATTATTTATAAAGGCTGGTTAAACGCATTAGGCAAAACAAAAATAGGTCTTCATTTTTTTTTAGGGGTTAAACGACACTGGGTCACGTCGTAAAAATTTACCTTTTTTTTTAAATTAGAAAGTTAAGATCCCTCGATACAGCTTTGATAAAGTGAGGGCGAAACTAGCGAGCTGATTCCCCCATTTTTTCCTTCTCTTCACCCCGTTAACTTTATTTTAAACGTTTTTAATCATGAATTTAAGTTTTCCCTTCATGATTGCGTTATATACATTTTGTACCCCTCAAAGAATCATTGTATACAGGGTGACCCAAACAAAACAGGTCCCAACTCTAATTAGGCCCCGTTTCTTACTGTTTTGTCCGAATGAAATGAAACTTTGGTCATGATTAGTTTATTATATTCAAAACACCACATCAAAACACTAGGGTCTTTGGCCTTTTTTTCTCCGTTCTACAGCATATGTTCTAGATATACTTTCTACGTTTATTGTTTTTTTTTTTGGTCACCCTGTATATAGTCATAGTCATTTGTTTTCCTAGTTTTGCATATGAATTACAAAATATCTGATATTTCCCTAAAATCTCTGGCTTTGATGAAGGGGAGACTAAAACTAGCTGCTCTGGTGTTAAATGATTTGAAATAACAGCAAAGGTTGACATGATTTCAAATATTTCTTATATGTTATATCTCCCCTCTTTGCTTTTCATACATAAAGTAAATTTTACAGTGTATAAAGATTATTGGATACTGGAGATATTCAGAATTGTACCCTATTTCCAAAAGAAAGGAGATATAACACATGAGAAATATTTGGAATCAAGTCTCCCCTTGCTATTATTTCAGAACATTTGAAACCAGAGCAGCAATTTTTAGTCTTCCCTCTATCAAGACCAGAGGTTTTAGAGAATATATATATATATATATATATATATATATATATATATATATATATATATATATATATATAAAAGTAAAAGTGTCTGTGTGTTTGTGTGTCTGTGTACATTTACCTACACAATAACTCTGTCAATTTTTAGTCTACAGACTCGAAATTTGATATATAGGGTACTGAGATTTGTGAAAATCTTTATAATCCGTTTTCGGCCAAGAAATTTTCTGTTAATGGATCAAAATTCAACGATTTGACCTTTCAGAACTCAACCAAACTCCTCCGCCAAATTTTTGGTTTAAACACTTCAAATTTTGGATATAGGTTCCTTGGACATGGATCTATCTTAATAACTTAATTTGAGCCAAAAACAATAAATATTAAGAGACCATAATAGGGGTCAAAGTTTAAAAAAATTTGATCACTTCGGTCTCTACCAAATTACTCAGACAATTTCTGGTCTAAACATTTGAAATTTGACAGAGATAGGACAAGCTTTTTAATCGGTTTGGGTCGAAAATTTGAGTTACCAATATATAAATGTATGTATATATGTATGTATGTATGTCTGTTTGCATGTCTGCCTAAAACTTTTGACAGAGGCGACGAATTTTCACAAGATTAGTACAGTTTTGAAGTTCGACCTTTCAGACGACAAATAACAAAACATTGGCTAAAAACATTCATATTTTCACCTTCAACTGGCCACTTTTCTACGAGGGGGGTCGCTTTTTTCGCCGATATTTTCGAAAGTCATCCTCTCCTGTCGATTGTCTAGCCTTAATTTAAACCTACGTCACTTCCGGTTTAGTGGTAGTCGTAACAGCAAAGACGTCAGGTTTTTTCCCGTTCTTTTCCTCCTTTGCGGTACGGGTTCGAGCCTGTCTTCCTACTACATTTTTTTTTGTTCAACATACACCTCCAAACACCCGGGCAACGCCGGGCACCCATGCTGGTATATATATATATATATATATATATATATATATATATATATATATATATATATAACCCATCTTGTGCAGTGAACTTTAGCATGAGTTCTTTTTTAAGCCTGAGTCGTGCTCACTCGTTATTTCATTTAAAGATCTTGGAAACTGTTCATTTTCGGTTGAGAAAACCTTCCCTCTGTAAAGAGAAGGAATGCCTCTTAGGTTTGAGCGTGATTAGTCTGTAGGATCTTCGAGTAATATTACGTTGCTGTATTTTTATCGCTTTCCCCCATACATAATGTAACGCAACGTGATATTATTTGTAAATACTTTCGATTTCCATTCGTTTCTTCTTCTCCAAAACAAATCCCTCGATACAGCTTTGATAAAGTGAGGGCGAAACCGGTCAGCTGATTCCCTCATTTTTTTTTTCTTTTCTTCACCCCGTTAACTTTATTTTAAACGTTAACTTTATTTTAAACGCTTTTAATCATGAATTTAAGTCTTCGCTTCGTGATTGCATTATATATATATATATATATATATATATATATATATATATATATATATATATATATATATATATATATATATAATTAACGTTATATATAAAGAAACAAAAAATTACATTACATTGAATAATTTTTTGATTTTTGGTAAATTATTTCAATTAGAATATTCATTTTTTTTTTGTTAAAAAGCAATTATTTTCACTTTCATAGCCCGTCCCTTCCATTATAGAATTGAACCATGTCCCTAGTTGCCGTCATTCCTCTGCTTGACATTTTGATGCCACGACGCCAAATAGCAAATAATTAGGATCGTCCTTGCAGTTGCATGGGTGAGAAGACTTGCTGGCTCGTCCAAATAAAGAAGAAAAAAAAGAATGTTTGTCCACAAGAGCATGTGACTCCAGTCCTGCAAGTGACATGTCATTGGTAGATAAAAGGAAATTAGACAAGCTCTGCGCTTGGGTTGTCGCCATTTGCACAACACGAAAGAGAAGTGAGATGGCATCTGAAAATGTTTATCGACGAAACCAAAATAGAGCGTAAAGCAAACAAGTTTAGAGTAGACATTAGAAAATGCCACCCGTGCTGCATTCTTCTTCTCTGTCAGACGAGAATTTCCAATTAATGCGCTTAAGGCTTCGACGCTTCTTCCCGAGTTAATTAGTGTATTTAACACGCACACGCACACACACACACACACACACACACACACACACACACACACACACACACACATGTATGTATGTATGTATGTATTATATATGTATGTATGTATTTATCTGGTTTTAATTAATAGGTCTACACATTTATATATAGAAAGTAAATTAGACAGAGTTGTTGTCCCATCTACTAATGTATATATGCTAGCTGTCCTGAACTGCTTCTGTCTGGTTTGTTAAATAAAATAATACTAATAGCTTTTATGATCATGGTAAGAACACCTGGATACTACGTGCAAAATCGTCTGGTGCTCCGATTTTGGCTGTGGTCACAGTTTAAAGAATGGTCTAGAGACTGATTTGATAAATATAATCTTTGAAATAAGCTCACATATAAAAATCTGGAAGAATTAAGGTTCGGTAAGTGTGAAACGGTTTTCCTGCAGTTTCACTTGCTCAAAGGCTTCTGACTATCCCATACAAGTCGAGTATTCATTCTTGATGATCCGTCTGGCAGAAGTTGGGCTGTTATATTAGTCCTAGATAATCCTATGATCCTGAATTATCCAGTTTGAGACGCCCCAACTGAAGAATGCTGATAGGGCTACTGAGGCAATTTTTAATAGGTTATAATGCTCCTCCATTGGGGAAGCTTAATTCATTAATAATAAATGGTTTAATTCTCCCCAATCTTTAGTGCGCACCAACTCAGTGGAGTTTAGCTTTAGTGATATTATGTACTGTCAGGTCGACGGGGTTTCAATGGGGAGTTTGTTGGCCCCAATTTTAGCTGATATTTTTGTCGGTTACTACGAATCCGTTTTGTTTAATTCTGCAACAATACCCACCACACATTTCAGATATGTTTACGGCACTTTTGCTATGTTTTCATCGCAAAGTGAAGCGTTAGTATTTTTTAATATGTTGAATTCCTTGCATTGGGCTCTTAAGTTAACTATGGAAAGTGAGAAGGACAATTCGCTTCCCTTCTTGGATGTTCTTGCTAAACGTTCAGGGGAGGGAGCTTTCTCACTACCATTTATAAGACGCCCACTTTTACTGGCTTATATGTGAACTGGTCGTTCTTTGTACCCAAATCACGTAAGGTCGGATTAATTAATACGCTGGTACACAGAACTCTCATGATATGTTCACCTAATAGATTAGACCCCGAACTTGATATGATCAGAGAAATATTTATCAATAATGGTTATCCTTTAGACCGTATTGAAGATTGCATTGACAAGAAGGTTGATGATTTTAAATCCCCTAAGGGTTTGGGCCTGTGAAGTGCCCGGTTTATTTAAAATTACCGTGGATTGGGGATAAGAGTATTAAATTGTCAAAACAGTTTGTTAGAAGTGTTTATAAGTGCTTCTATTCTGTTTCCTTGCGTTTGGTATAAACTACGATACCTGATTTTCCTTCTTTTTTCAAAGATAGTTTGCCTTACACCCAAATTAGTAATATTGTTTATCAATTCAAATGCCAGTGCGATGCTGATTATGATGGGCGAACATCGTTGCATTTGCTAACTTGTATAAACCAGCACGTTCCATCTAAAATCAGACAGGGGGGAGTAGGATCTGGTAGTCTCCCTCCTTCCGTAGCCTTGGACTCTGTTATTGGTCAGCATTTGGTTGACAATACATGCTGTGCTGATAAATATATAATAGAGTGGTTCGAGGGGTTACACAGAGCAGACTCAAAAAAATCATTTAAACATTTTGGAGTCTGTCTCTATTGAGGTTCGAAAACCTTCTTTATGCTGACAAAAGGAGACAACGAAAACATTATTTCTCTTTGGGAAACTTTAACCCTTTTCTCCCTCGTTGTGCCAAGTTTTAGCCTCTTTTAAACGCCGTATTTACAGATTTAATCTTTCTTTTAATCGTTGTTTTTTTAACTTTGGCACATCCAAATTCCTCCGTAGTGCTTTTTAATTTCGCCAATAATATTGTTTTGTATGCTATCGATTTTTTCCCGAGGAGATGATCGCCGAAAGAGCTCTCGAGAAATTTCCGCACATTCTATTTAAATCTTTATATAAATTTTGTACCTCTAAACACACACACACACACACACACACACACACACACACACACACACACACACACACACACATATATATATATATATATATATATATATATATATATATATATATTCCAGGTAGAAAAATATTAAAAAATTAAGAATAATTGAATTTCAACAAGGGTCGTTGATAGTGCTCAATCAAAGAGAGCAAATTATATTTTGCTTTTAATTTTTATGCAAATATAGTCATATCTTGCTACGATGTGCAGACCGTTTCAATCATATTTTATTTCATCAGGAAAAAAAACTTAAAATTTAAAAATTAAAATACAAAAATTAAAAAGGTTCCAAACCTTTTCTAATTTTGAGGAGAGAAGATATGCCATGGCTGGCATGAAACAAGGCTAAAGTTCTTACCTATATATAAAATGCTTACCTATATATAAAGTTCTTACATTATATATATATATATATATATATATATATATATATATATATATATATATATATATATGTGTGTGTGTGTGTGTGTATATGTGTGTGTGTGTGTATATATGTGTGTATATATATATATATATATATATATATATATACATACAATTTTTTACTATAATAATTATTAAATACCTTCAGACACTAATGTTTCATCATTTCTGGAATCATCAGTGCAGTGTGTCATGATTAACACCGGTCAATAGATTTGAACCAGGCAACAAAGCCATACCGTTAACCGCGAGAAATACTGTGGAAATTTAAACATTTATTTTAAAATGTTTTTTAGCGTCTGTCAGAGTGATCTCATCACTATATTATGGTGTGTACATAAGAGTTAAACGGACCGACTTTTGTTTCAACTGAAAGTGTTCAATGATAAGAAACGAGTGTCTCAAAGAGGCTAAAATAATTCTTTACTATAATATATAAACGACTATATATCTGTCTGAATGTCGATCTGTCTGTCGGTTTGTCTGTCTGTCGGTTGGTCTGTCTGTTTCCATATTTTCAAACTCTATCTCTCTGAAACTAAAAGTCGCAGAGTGGCGCCAGGGGCCTAAAATGATTGGATTTTTTATGAACCGTTCTTTTATGGGCCTTTAGCCGGTTTAAATTATTTTTAAGAGATCAAAAATGGGTGAAAATTGAAAAAAAAATCGTTAAACATTTTGTACATTCATCTTAGTTTATTTTTTATTTTTAATTTTTAACCCTTTTATACGCGTGTCACGTTGATACAGTGGTAACGTCACCAGATTTGAATGCTACAGTTTCGATTCTAGCTGATGGCACCTAAATACTTTTTTTTACTTCTAAAATCACACATATTTTATGATCGGGCAAAGTCCCCCCGCTAGTATATATATATATATATATATATATATATATATATATATATATATATATATATATATATATATATATATATATATATATATATGGGTCGCTTTGTCAACATTGCAACACGGATTACTTCTTATGAGAACATTGACTCTTATAACCAATTCGCCTTTTAGAACAATTAATGAATTAAAAAGATAAAATAAAAATTTTAAATGTTAAAAAATTAAAATGAATTTTAGAACAACCACTGCACATCCTTTCATTTGCATTTTTATTTTTTATTTCTTTTCCTGACTGCATGAAATTTTTACACTTTTTTATAAAACTTTTTTGGCATACATAATTAGTTTTCATATAATGCAGTTTCATTTTATGCCAATACCATCTAATTCATAGCTCCGCTATACTATTCATTTGCTATCTTTCCTCGGATAGAAAAGAACGCATTTCTTTAAAACTCCACCGATTAAGGAAATCTTTATATCTCTTATTAAGTATCCTGTAGGACAATAAATTAATTTACAGTCTTTAATTGTGTTCTTTTATGACAAGCTCTATTTCCTATTTTGGTTGTATTGAGCTTTTTTATTTGGTTAGGATTACTATATAAATATTAATATTTATATTCGCTCTAAATTTACAGAAACGTTTGGCTTGTAAACTTAATTTTTACTTCTTTATATATATATATATATATATATATATATATATATATATATATATATATATATAACTACTTCATTTACTCACAAAAAATTAATATACGAAAATATAAATTTATGTGTAAACTTTAAGTATTTACTTCAAAAGTGCTCAATACGTAGGTAGAGCTAGTTAGTAGGTTATAAAATATATTAAGCTACACTGAATATTCCGCGTTTCACCCACTCTAGGACTCTTCATATATATAATGGATTCTCCCATTGATTTCGACGTATGATGTTCCACCACAGCTAAGTTGTTAGAAAATCCATACAGATGATTTGTTTATAGTGGTGAAGGCTTTGTATAGAACCAATCACACTTTTTGGTATTACTGCTAATCTTTGTCGGTGCAGATGACTGCCACAAGGCAGAGCATGAAGTGGTCTGCAGGTTTGTGCATCAGAGTTTTTTTCCTTCTTCTAGATGAATGTCTTAACGAAGACATATATATATATATATATATATATATATATATATATATATATATATATATATATATATATATATATATATATATATATATAACTCTATCAACACGATAGTTTTAGGTTCAATCCACGGCTAGGGAAAGGTGCTAGTCTAGCTGCACTGATGAGTTGTGATACAACGAAACAGTACTGAATGTGGATGACGATGTATATACAGCATTTTTTTAAGTTACAGTTGTAATTCATGAATTTTCTTCTCGATAATATTAATGCATAAAACAAGTGATTTAAAAAAATAAAAATAATGGATTAACAAAATTCAGATAAATAAACATTAAAAAATAATCTAAAAACAAACTTGTTTTTAATCATTGAATAACATAAATGTCAGGTTTGCATGTTTTCCAAACATTTAGAAATAATAAAAAAAAAAATGCTATGAAATTACTTTTGCCTGAAAAGACATTATTTTTTGAAGATTGTTTTTTTTTTTCTTTTTTAGGCGGCAGCCATTTTGTCTTCCTTTCCATTTTCTGTCATCTAATTAGTTTTCCTGCTTTTTTTTTTTCGTTTCGTGTCTCTTCTGATGACAACATTTCATATTTTTTAACCAACCCTTCTTTTAATTCCCGTACCTCATCGCTTTCTCTTTCAATTTCAAGCAACCTGATCAAAAACAGAAGTTCAAACCTGTAGAAAATTCAGTTTTCTTTTTAAGTTTTAATAAAAAAATTATATTCATTTCTATGTTATTATGCTGAAGCTGAGCTGATCAATGTTTGTTCCTCTAAGGATTTTTTTTCATTATATACTTTAACTAGCTGGACGCCCGGCGTTGCCCGGTCGAACAATACGCTTAAACATGATATTTTAATTCATGCAGATTTTGTATATATCATTATAAACTCTATTTGATATTATATATTACGAGGAATAATTTGGCCAATGGACTAATTTGCAACAAAAATTAAAAAAAAAATAATAATGATAATGCCGTCTGTGTTTGTTTACAATATCACGTCAGCTGATATTTGGGCTTGACGATCCTAAACATAGTCTACTCTTATAGATAAAAAAGAAGAATTTTTATTGGAGAATATTGGGGAATATTTTACCGGCCAAGGTTACACCGGTGTAATGTAAAATATTCCTCTGTGAAAATTCTTTTTTATTCATAAGAGAAGAAAGACTATTTTTAAGATCGGATTTTTTCGATTTTCGATACTTATCGGATGAATTTCTGTACAAAACATATCTAAGAGCACTCCCAGACATATAAATTAGCTGTGTGTGTGAAATTTACAAAAGATAGGCTCAGCCGTTTCGGAACCTATGAGAAAGGAACTCACACACACACACACACACACACACACACACACACACACACACACACACACACACACACACAGTGACTTTTATATAATAGTAGATATAGGGATAGAAATCATGCAAAAATATTCCAATGTGTTGAGATTAATTTATGTCTGAGAAAAACTTTCCATTTTAATTGATTCATCCGTTATTATCTATCACTTTCACCCTCTTTTGTCTGATTTCATCCTGATCCAATTCACGACAGTATCAGTATTTATTTTGTAATAAAAATTATCACAAAATTTGAAACGAGGCCAAAAAAGTGGACAGTGAAAGGTGGGTCTCCACTAACATTCACTAAAATACACTAACATTCACTAACTAATCTAACTTAGCTAGTTTAATTTGTGACCATCATTTACCAAAATAGCGCATTCAAATTACATTCATGCAGCAAAAGAATTCTTATGCATACCAAAACTATCCTACTTAAAATCCAATAAAAGAATAATTATTATTTAACTATTATTTAAGAATATGTAAGCATGGGCACTGTCTGGGAAAATACGAACTAAGAAGCAATCAACTAGTGTTTATGCAATGTTTATGAATTCAACTCGTTCGAACATTTGAAATCGTCTAATGTCCGAGCCTGAATTGTGCGTTTATTTATTGTTAATTCCCTTCATTTCTGTGGCAATTGTTTGGTGGCCAAGGGGTAAAGGCTTAACAAATGGAACCAAATGTGGCTTCATATCTGAGTTCGAATCTCTTGACTGGCAGAAAATGTTATGTCTTGTAAAATTTCCAAAAAATCGGACTAGCCGTTTAGGAGTCCAAGGGGACCAAGTTTTCTCTCTCTCTCTCTCTCTCTCTCTCTCTCTCTCTCTCTCTCTCTCTCTCTCTCTCACACACACACACACACACAAAGTTTCTTTCATAAAGTGGTAGAGATAGAGATAAATAAATGTAGCATTATGTTGGAAACAAAAAAAAAAATTCTGACAATGCTCACGAAAGGTTCAAACATTTGCCTTTTCTAGTCTAAGCTAAGAAACGTGAGAAGGGAAGCCAATAATATTTAATCGGATATGACGTCAGACAAAAAACAGCGACAGCCTGGGGCACGATTCTAAACAAATGAAAGGCAGTGGTTACTAAATTCAATAGTTTATATATATATATATATGTATATATATATATATATATATATATGTATATATATATAAATATATATATATATATATATATATATTATGCCTCAAGATAATCTAAAACTTGTAAGCAAGCATAAACACATTGATAACAGGTGTTCAATTTTAGTATACGAGGCTCGTTCCAAAAGCAAAGCCTCCTATTTTTTAACTGAAAAAGTTGAAGAGCTATGAAGACGGAGGTGGTACCATTAAAACGAACGAACTTTTATACTTCAAAATTTTTTTTACCACATAGTCACCATCATTCTCAATGCATTTTTGCCAGCAATGAATGATGGCTGTGTTTGGGCGTCCAGCGTGTGCATTGTCACATGAAGCTCATTCCAAAAGTAAAGCTTCCTATTTTTTAACTCAAAAAGTTGAAGAGCTACGAAGACAAGGGCGGTGCCATTAAAACGAGCGACCATTTTGTGCTCCATGATTTATTTTTCTACATCGTCACCACCATTCTCAATGCACTTTTGCTAGAAATTCAATGACGCATCTCTGCTTCTGACGCATGACTGACTGGGGTTGTTTTCTTAGAGTCTCACACCGTCAATATCTGCAACAGAGAGATGAAACTATCAGGTCGTGAATACATAAGTTTAGTCATTATAACAATGCAATTTGTAAGCCCCTCTGATCCATTTGATCAAAATTAAGAGGGGGGTTACTTTTGGAATGCCCACCCCCGTATATTTGTGGTTAATAGTAGAATCACATGCCTGCAAGGGTTTTTATTTTATTTTGGCTAATGCACCATGCTGCATGCAGCATCGATGTTCAGCTTTTGTTAAATAGAAGGCATCACAATAACACTTTTCTAATAGGGCATTGCACTTCCAAGCACTAGCCGTGTCATGCTATAATGCTTACTATAACAATGTCTGTGCGTGCAACTTTAATAGACTTTGGCAACGGTATGTGCTCGACTCTTATTCAGGTGACTTTTGTTTTTTCTTGTTTGGTTCTCTGTTCATTCCTGGCTTTTGCGTGTTTACATTACGCGTCTTCTTGGAGGAGGTTCTCAAGTCAGTAGTGGTCTGAAAAGTTTCCGACTGATCTAATCTTAAAGAGTTTTTTTCTTTTTTCTTTTCTAATGTCAATTATTTTTACACCTCATTCTTGGGGGTCTATTTCGGTGCCAGTTCTTTTCGGTCATTTCATCTCATTCAGATTTGTTTCCTTTTCATTTCTGATTCGGACATCTTTCCGTGCAGCTGTTCATCTAACGTCGTAACTTTGAATCGACAAGAGGTTCCTGGGGATTTATTTTCCTTTCTTCGACTTCGATCTGTTAGTTTTTACTCCTCCTTAACTCGTACTCTTTTCCAATCTATGACTATTTACCTACCTCTCCTTCTACTTATCGATTTTGTGACAGTGATAAATAAATTTTAAAAAAAGATGGTTCTTATTGAGATAAAGGCGACAGATCAATTTCTGTAAATATTTCATTTTAAGTAAAAACAATATTACTTATTTACTTGTCATGTTGAAAATAGTGATATATCCAAAAATTACGAAAATTCATCAAGTAGAACGTTATTTATAGTTAAAAGTAATTTTTACAGAAAATTGGGGAAAATTGCATGTTTTCGTACATGCTACGCTTCATTATTATTATTATGATTATTCTTTTCTCGTTGTTGTTGTTGTTGTTATTGTTGTTATTAAAAGTGCATGTTAGAGAGTCTTATTACAAGTAATGTGTTGTTGTTGTGTCTTAGAGAGAGAGATGTTGTAAGAGAGATTGTTCGTGTTATAAAGAGATTCATATATATTAAATGTTCATACTTAGAAGTGTAGAAGCTGTTTGAGTGAGGAGATATTGTGTATGTAAAGACATTTTAAAACACATGATATACAAGACATATAATGACAATTTTCACTTTACCTTTTTGGTAGAATTACAACACAAAGACGACGTTTATAAAAGCACATGATGGGTTTATTTACATGGACTGGCCTGTGGCTTTGCTTTCAGGAATTCAAAGTTTCACATTCTAAGTTTCAAAGGTGACCGTCTCGCTTCTAGACGTTCGAATCCCATGTCTGGACTCCAGAGACTGTCGTCTCTCGTCCTCGGACTCTCTGTCCAGTTTCTCTCCGCTTAACTATAAAGTTTCTAACTATATCGAGAACTTCCCATTTTCCATGACGTCATACACATGTTAAAACATGTGTCTTCTTTCACGTGTTCTGGAAATGCGTGTCCAAAACTTTTTCCTTTGTTTACAAAAGGAATTTTAACCTATATTCACAGTAACCTATTTTTCCAATATGTTAAAAACATGTTTATTAAATTATCATATAGTTGCATTCGTCAATTGAATTTTCATAACAGAATTGACAATGCATATTCTTTTCTTGAAACTATTTTATCTCTAAGCTAAACAATGGTTTGTTTTCACATTCCATTTGCTAATTCTCTCTCGTAATCTATTTCTAAACCTAAATTACGAGGTTCGAATTTCGTCTATTCTATTTCATTTTCATTTTAACTAAATCTCTCTATTTTTATACTTACATGAAAAGGGGACAGCCCTTATCATGTAACAAAAGTAGACGGTGAAGAGTTCACACAGAGAGAACATAACATAACAACAGACATTTTTTTCTCCTAAGGACACAATAGCAGTTGTTCTATTCAATGAAGTTTTGTAAGTTTTGGATATATTACTATTATTGACATGATAATTAATGTTACCTGATGGGCTGTCTCCTTCTTATGTAAGCAAGAAGACATAGGATAAGGCTAGAATCGAACCCTGTAAGCAAGTGTTAAAGATAATGGAAAATGGAATGTTAGAAATTAAGTCTATTGTTAATTCTATTAGAAATAATTAAATATTGTTAATTCTATTAGAAATAATTAAATATTGTTAATTCTATTAGAAATAGTTAAATATTGTTAATTCTATTAGAAATAGTTAAATATTGTTAATTTTATTAGAAATAGTTAAATATTGTTAATTCTATTAGAAATAGTTAAATATTGTTAATTCTATTAGAAATAGTTAAATATTGGTAATTCTATTAGAAATAGTTAAATATTGTTAATTCTATTAGAAATAGTTAAATATTGTTAATTTTATTAAAAATAGTTAAATATTGTTAATTCTGTTATAAATAATTAAATATTGTTTATATCGTAAAAAGAGTCGATTGTCCATTCTTTTAGAAATCTAGAGATTAAAAATGTCAGTTAAATGAATGCACAATGCGAGTTAAATTATATTGTTTAAAAATAGGTTAGAATTAGAATTGAGGATTCTTTTGTTTGCCAAAAGTGTGTTTGGACAAACATATGTAAAGCGACGTGAAAATTAGTCACGTTTGAAAAACACATAAACAAACGAGTTTTCTCAATATAGGATTCTGTGGGTTCGAAGTTGGAAGACAGAGTTGAGTCGTCAGTCGGTTGATGTAAAGAGTTGAGGACAGAGAATCAGTTGGAATGGGAGCCCCATAGAAGCGAAGGGTAGAAGATTAGACCATTTAGATCCAAGTTTGAATTCCTGACGTCATCAATCGGCCGATCCGATGAATAAAGAAGTCACCATTTATGTTTGTAACTGTTCGTCATTCCGTACAACAAAAAGGTAAATGTGTTTTATCATCATCTTGTAATGAACTTTGTGTAAACCCTTCCAAGTTATGTGTCCTCTTCTCCATCATAAGTGAAGTATCTTCTCCTCTCTATATATGTTACGAAGAATTATCCCAGTCTGTATAAAACGTCTCCCTAATTATCGTCATCTGTTTTGAGTCTCTGTATTACATGTACCCGTTATATGTTCCAAATATGATCCCCTGCTATATAACATTAATAAGTTAACATGACAATTAATAAGTAATATTGTTTTCGCTTCAAATTAAATGTTTTAAAAAATTGAAGTGTCGTATCTATCTCAACAACAAAAAAATGAAGTCTGATTTCTTCAGTTATCATGGAACTTCCAAATAAATGGCATAACTTTTGAACAAAACAAAATCGACTTTTACCAAAAACCGAAACATGTAAACAGTTGGGAAAAAGTGAATTAAAACGAACCAGCGTCAAATTCAAAACGAGCCTGATTTTCAGCATGAAAAAAACTAAAAAAAAAAAAAAGAAAATGAAAGAAAAAACTGAACGTACATTTTTTTTTATAATTTATTTTCCAATGAAGAAAATCAATAAATTTTATCTATTTTAAATTTAAATAATTCTGTCTTTTTTAAATATGGGGATTCACCTGATGAAGGGTCATCTTGTTTTTATCACGATTGACAACTTTTTTTTTTTTAACAAAGGAGTCACCACTTATCAAGGCCCGGAGGCCACTCGAGGATAAGGGTTAATGAGTGCACAGTAGTCAATAGTATAATATTGCAGTAATCGTTAGCATCAGTGTGTTGATGATGTAGAGATAGAAGCTTCGTTTTAGATGCATTAGAAGTAACCAGCCACTTTTTCCCCCATTGTACCACGTGCTCAAGATCAGAGGAGAGAGAATCAGAGAGAACTTGGTTGTTTACGATCTATGATGTGCTACGATAGATGGTAGTGTCGTCATCATAAATGTCTACAAATGATGTAAGGATGTGATTTGGAAGATCATTAATGTAGATCAGGAAGAGAGTTGGGCCCAAGAAGGACTCCTGAGGGACTCCAGCATTAATACCGTGAGCTTCTGAATTCTGCTCATCAACCACTACTCTTATGAACCTATCAGAGATAAATGATTTAATAATTGAGAAGACATTTCCAGCTATACCATAGCTGGAGATCCTGTGAAGTTGACATTTAATATTTTATTCTTTTTATAAATCGGTGCTATAAGATCTCATGGTAATATAGCTAAGTTATTGCTTTTGAACTATTTTTTGTTTATATATAAACTAGCAGGGAGATCCGACGTTGCCCCGGATTGAATGATGATCAACGAATATTTCACACTCCCATTTTTTTTATTGTCATCAAAATCGGTGAAATCACCTATTTTTCAATCAAATCGATTGATTGCCTCCTCTAGTTGGGGATCCATCGCAGTACAATAGGATAAAGATTTACATGCCTCTTGCAGTGACTTAGTCCACAAAACATTGCAGTCGACATTGCACTGTAAAGAACCTACTGTTGATTTTATAAAATTATTTTTTATATGTAATGGCTTGAATCAAAATTTAAAGTGCAAAAGTCAAGTATCATGGTTCAATTGTGCTCCAAAACAGAAGCATTCATTTCGAACGCGCACTTGTCACATCAAAGAACCAACTGTTAATTTTATATACCTGGCCTTATTTCTTGCGAGGGTGATAATGACTTGGATATAAGTTTAATATGAAAAAGTCAAGTATCATGGTGAAATTGTGCTTGAAACAGAAACATTCATTTTGAATGCACTCTTGTCATATCAAAGAACTTACTGTTGATTTTATCTATCGAGCCTTTTGGCTTGTGTGATAAAACGTCTCAAATACAATTTTGATGTTTGGTTGTGTAAGGTGTTAAATTTGGTCAAAATTGCTTGTTCCTTGTTTCATTGGATTATTTTGATTATTGATAATAGATTATCGATTATCGATTATCGATACTTATATATCAAACCTAAGAACAGTGCCAGATACATAAAATACCGTTGTGTGAAATTTCATAAAAATCAGTCAAACCGTTTTGCAGTTCATAGGGAAGTCTCTCTCTCTCTCTCTCTCTCTCTCTCTTTCTCTCTTTCTCACACACAAGCACACAAAGTGCCTTACCCCCCCCATCATGCATCTCTCCATTGTTTAACCCCCCCCCAAAAAAAAGTGGTAACAAAGAGCCGAGAAGGGTCAAGGAGGATGGAAAGACCGAGGAGGGAGCACTGGCCAGACCTCCGCTGGACAAGTGCGAAGAGAACTGGAATCTTGGGGAGGCTTAGTGCCACTCAAATTCCAGTATAAACCAATGGCCACTGCCAGCGAGAAATCAATGGTAAGAGGCTGTTGCGATGTGCAAATTTATTTGCAAATGCTATCGAAGGAGGAGGAGAGAGCTGGACGTCTGGGGAGACTTGTTGTCACTCAGTTTCCAGAGAACACCACAGGTCTCCAATCAGATCGTTTGCTGACTCGTGTGAAAGCTCCAGGTGAGCCAATAATAATAATAATAATTTGTTCAGTAACTGCCTCTTTTGCTATTTGTGTTCTACATTTCTCATAGTACATGTGTCTATTTCCTCCACCTGACATAATTCTCAATCTTATGTTCAACCTTAGCTGGCCCATAATCATCGATTGTCTCCCTTTTAAACAATGACAGCTTATTTATTTTTGTCGCTTTATTTCAGACTACCCATCAATATATCTCCATATCTTATTGACTGCAACACTTACTTCAAGGCTACCTTTTATTCCTTCCTCTTTCTCTCTCTACTCCCCTTCCCTCTCTCTCTCACCCTTCTCTCTCTCTCTCTATGCCTTTATCTGAAAACTTTACAAATAAAAGTAAAAAGACGTATAAGAATATTCAGAATCGTTTAACAAAGACAAAAAGCCACACACTAAATGGGAATAGATTTATTCTATGTTACCGCAAATCTATTTTAGTTCAGCTCGTTCTCAGGATCAAAGTGACCCCCTCTTGGGAGCTGACACTTGATTTCTTTCAGTTACATCTATATCGCTGAACTCTTTTAAGGATCTTCCCTACTTCTAACCCGATAATTTAAATATATTGCATGCGTGTCATTTTTTAGTATCACAAGAAATAGATCGCAACATAAACATACAACATATGAGTTTCAATGCAGTTTGTAGCTATTTCACTTCTACAGTTTAGCAATTTTTGTTTTTATAAAAGTAAAGCCTCCTTTTTAAAAAAGTTGAAGAGCTACGAAGGTAGGAGAGATACTATTAAAGGAGCGACTTTTTGTTCTCCAGAATTTATTTTCAACATAGTCATCGCCATTCTCACAATATTTTTGCCAGGAATTCAATGATGCATCTCTGCTTCTGATGTACATCCACAATAGAAGTTGCTTTCTTAGAGTCTTATACCGTTAATATCTGCAACAGAAAGATGATGAATGCATACGTTCAGTCATCATAACAATGCAATTTTCAGGCGGAATAAAGAAATAGGAGATATTACTCTTGGAACGCCCCTTATATATATATATATATATATATATATATATATATATATATATATATATATATATAATTATGTTTTTTTTATTACTACAGACACAAGTGTTTCATGCTTTTGCAATCATTGGTGTAGGAGGTGAAAATTCCTACCAGTCGGGAGATTCAAATCCAGCCACAAAGTCACCTTTGACTCCATTTGCTAAGTCTTTACCATCGGGTTACTAAGCAATTGCCACGGAAATGAAAGGCATTAAACAACTTATAAACGCCAAATTTTGGCGCAGACAGTAGAAAATCTAGAGTGTTCAAACGAGCGGAAGTTATGAACGTTGCATAAACACTAGTTGAATGCCTTTTAGTTTTTATTTCTCTGACAGTCCTCAACCTTAAACATCCTAAAAGGGACTTAATATTTATAATTATTAATTATAATTATATATATGTGTGTTTTTACTGTTTTAAGTTTCTTATCACTTTGTTTTTGCTAGGGATGGGGTATTCTACCGGATGCCAAACATTCTCCCATTAGTTTAGTTACTCCAACCGAGAGATCTTCTTAAGATCCTAACCGCCCCTTTAAGTGCTATTGCTTGTATTTCTCTTGCACTTGGTTCACCGGGTATATTCGCCAGATAGTTTTTGAACTTCCTTTTCATTAGCCCGGTTGCTCCTATAATAACTAGTATGATTGATACCTTCTTAAGATTCCAGTTTCTTTTCATGTCGTACAGAAGTCCTTGATATTTTTTTTATTTTCTCCCTCTCTGCTCTGTTAAGGCCAGCATCATTAGGGACGCTTACTTCGACTAGGGTTGTCACTTTCTTCCTTCAATCCTATATCACTATGTCAGGCCTAATAGCCCCATTTTCTAGGTACGTATCTGTAGGAATTTCGTCGTCATAGTGGATAGTATATGACTTATTTCCAACTGTTCTTTCTGATACATGTTTCTAGGACTTGCTACTACATGGGATATTCAGGTTTGTGTGTGTGTGTGTGTGTGTGTGTGTGTGTGAGTGTGTGTGTGTGTGTGTGTGTGATTTCTACTCCCTTATTTTTTTTTCATTAAAGTTTAACATTTGTAATCTTTATTTCTCTTTCTTAGCTCTGCTTAGCCGCCTGTTCCTCTCATCCTTCGCCGATTTTCTTTCTTTCTTTCTTTCTTTGTTCCTTCACTATTTCACCCTGATTCTCTCTCTCTCTCTCTCTCTCTCTCTCTCTCTCTCTCTCTCTCTCTATATATATATATATATATATATATATATATATATATATATATATATATATATTTCGGACGATATCAAAACATCGTTAAACTCACTACTCGTTCAAGCAGCCACCAATAGCGTAATGGTTAGAAGCCTTGACTGCCGTGTAAACGGTCGGGTTTCAATCCTGGCTTGAGGTGGTTGCCTGTCTAGCCGCACTGATGAGCTGTGAAACAGCGAAACAGTACTGTATGTGGATGACTATAGTGCTCCTCACCTTGAGTTGAGCATATTGAGAAGTGAAAAACGAATTACCATTAGCATATAAGCGACGCTCTTTGTGTAAACAAATCGAGCGGAGGTATTTCGGACGATATCAAAACATCGTTAAACTCACTACTCGTTCAAGCAGCCACCAATAGCGTAATGGTTAGAAGCCTTGACTGCCGTGTAAACGGTCGGGTTTCAATCCTGGCTTGAGGTGGTTGCCTGTCTAGCCGCACTGATGAGCTGTGAAACAGCGAAACAGTACTGTATGTGGATGACTATATATATATATATATATATATCCCTCTCACAACTCTTTTCCTGACCCTTACCTATCGATATCTCTTTCTGACCCTCATTGCTCTTCAATTTCCTTTCTAGCTATCTTTCACTCCCAAATTTCCGTTCTTGTTCTCTCCAACCACCTTTTCTCTCAACCTAATCACTTTGCCGACCAACTAATCATATATCACCCCCCCCCTGTACGATACCCCTCCCCTACGGTTATAAACGCACAGTACCATCCGTGCACGCGGATCATACTCCGCCATGAAGCCACAAATGCCTCACACACATTTATTGCTCATTTTTCACTCCTGTTTTACATCTAACCTCCCCTTTCTCTGCTCTGCACTTCAGAGTTACAAAGAATTCTCTTCCCCATTTCAGACTCTGTGGGGGGGGGAGAAAGAGAGAGCGAGAAAGAGAAACAGAGAGTGCAAAGAGAAAGAAAGAGAGAGAAAGAGAAAGAAAGAGATAGAGAGAAAGAGAGAGAGGGAGAGAGAAAGAGAAACGGAGAGAGAGAGAGAGAGAGAGTGAGAGAGAGAGAGAGAGAAAGAGATGGAGAAGAGAGGTTCACATTGCTTCTCATATTACGCGTCAATAGCTGACCCTCACTAGCTGTACCCCCCATCCTCCCCTTCCCTTTCTGAAACAACCCGACCCTTTCTTTTCGCAAATAATCTCGATTCACTCCGCTTGTTCTGCCAGTATTCGATGGCCACATACGTCAAAGGTTCGCAATGGCAATATTTCTCAATATTGCATTAAAAATGACGTTTTTTCTCTCTCCACCCATTCTTTACTTGAACATTATGTTCGTATCCAGCAGACCAAACAAATGGTTCATCAACAAAATAAATATGTTCTTGGCGCGATCCTATGTGCTTGTCACTGTTCCCACGAAAAATCATTTATAATAATAATCATATCTTAGAAATGCCCGGATGTTCTCCACCTTCTTTCAGTCGGACAAAACTGGCGCTTATTTGGACTTGTTTTCAATCGCTCTTTGAGTCTTATTATTATTTGATTTGCAGAAATCTTAGGACATCTCACGTTTTAATCATCTCTTGGGTCTTTCTTTTTTAACCATATATTGGTCATCTCTCTTTTTAACCATCTCTCGAAAAATTTTTAACCATCTTTTGGCCATTCTCTTTTTTTAACCATCTCTTGGGAATCTAAACCAAAACTTTTAGCTTACGATGTACTTTTTCTTTTCGCGTTAATACCTGAGCTATGAAGACATGTTTGCTGCAAAGCTAAAAAATTAAAACATGAACCAATAGCTATTACGTTATGCATGCATATTCGTAATGCCGTTCTTCGATCTTCACCCAAGAAATTCCATTTTTTTTTAAATTTTCATACTTTTGCACCGATTTTCTGCCGGCTAAAACCCAAATATATAGTTTTGCAAAGGTTCGGATATCCTATATAGTAAGTTTCATGTCTGAAAACCAATAACTGACAAAGGAGTTTTGTAGACAAAAATTTCTAAACACATACATATATACATATACATGAATATATAAATAAATAGAAAGAGGTTTGTGTTTACTATAAACTTTTTACGCAAATATTACACAAGTATAAATCATGTAGAATATCTGCATAAATATAATTACATGTAATAGTTAACTAAAGATGATCATCCGATAAGAAAGCCGAAAAAACTAATCTGGAATTAATTAAAATGATTGTTTAAAAGAATATTCAAATTAGCTAGATCTTTTGCAGATGAGTGCAATTTCACGACCCATATATAACAAAGTTGTATTTTCTTTTTAAATAAATAGAAAAAAGGTTTTAATATGAATATCAATAAGCACACATTTTACAAAAAATAATTTAAGTAAAACGCAAAAAGATCACACAAATGTTTAGCAAAATAATCTCATTAATCATTAACCTTGTGTGGCTTTTAGCCCAGATAAGCGGTTAGTTATTTCTTATTATACCGTCCTTTTTGTGTTGCATAGACAATTTAAATATTGATAGAAATTGGTTATAAACTTTTATTTATATTTGGTTTATTTTTTTAATATTACATAAAAATTGACTCTTGTGTTTTATTTCAATAATTTTTTTACAAAACAAATAAACAAAAATTGACTCTGGTGTTTTATTAAAATTATTTTTTTACAATAAAAATAAACAAAAATTGAATCTTGTGTTTTATTTAAATTATTTTTTTACGAAAAAAAAAATAAACAAAAATTGAATCTTGTATTTTATTTAAGTTATTTTTTTCAATAAAAAATAAACAAACATTGAATCTTGTGTTTTATTTAAGTTATTTTTTTCAATAAAAAATAAACAAAAATTGAATCTTGTGTTTTATTTAAATTATTTTTTTACGAAAAAAAAAACAAAAATTTAATCTTGTGTTTTATTTAGATTATTTTTTACAATAAAAAATAAACAAAAATTGACTCTGGTGTTTTATTTAAAAACATTTTTTCAATAAAAAATAAACAAAAATTGAATCTTGTGTTTTATTTAAATTATTTTTTTACAATAAAAAATAATATATATATATATATATATATATACTGTTTTAACAAAAAAGACTTTAAAAAATGGGTTGATAGAAACAAATAGTGTATTTCATTGTTAGCTACAATTGTTTGAAAACCATTTGGACAAATTCAAATATTATGTCGTTTGAAAATTTCACAAAAAAAACTTTCTTCTTACCTATTGAATAAAAACACTTTAACAATAAAATATAATGGAAAACATTTCCTTTATAAGGAAAAGAAAACAAGCGAAACTATTTTACCTCCATCGTATCCTTGCAAAGTATTTTTTAAAGATTTATATATTGTTTTCTTTTCCTTGTGAATGAAATGTTTTTCCATAATGTTTCATTGTTAAAGTGTGTTTTATTCAATAAGTCTGAAGAAAGGCTGTTCTTGTGAAAATTTTCAAACGACATAATATTTGAATTCATCCAACTGGTATTGAAACAATTGTAATTAACAATGAAATACACTTTTTGTTACTATCAACCCATTCTTTGAAGTCTTGGTTTTTGTTAAAAAATATATGAATGCTCAATTATGAAATATGATAATTTTGTAGCTTACTTTTTAAGTAATCTCTTTTTGGCTCAAAATTTATTGGTTTATGAACGATAACTGAACTACATAAACACAGTATAATTCGGAATACTACAAATAAGACTGACTTATGTGTGTGTGTGCGCGTGTGTGTGTGCGTGTGTGTGTGTGCGTGCGTGTGTGTGCGTGTGCGTGCGTGCGAAGACTTAAAAAGGCAAAAGCAATAAATGCAATTGTTTAAGTGTTAAGTTACCACTGCTAACATATATATATATATATATATATATATATATATATATATATATATATATATATATATATATATATATACATAAATGTAAATTTGGTTCGTTCCAAACGAATAAAACCATATTTCTACGTTACCAATTTATTTGAAATTTTAAGACAACCCATCTTTAGAGTCGAGGCATGGTTTTATGTTATTAAAATAAATTTACCTCACGAATTATAAAAAAAAATAAAATAAAATAAATATATTTTTTTTAACCGTGGTGCGAATCTCTTCTGTTGATAAAACTTAACTTCCGGTTCCATTCATTTCACAGCCACGAATTGACGAAAGATTTCATTTTCTGTTTAGTAAGCAAAAAAAACAAAAAAAAACATAATTCATTTGTTTATCTTCCAAATTTTTTAATTTACACCTTTTTTCTTTATTATATAAGGCCAAAAAAAAGTTTGTCGCTTGCTTTTTGAGTTTTTTTTTTTTTTTGTTTTTCGATATAAGATTGGTTGGAATAAATAAAAAACACGATTTAAAAAATAGCGCGGATCACTCTCTGCATTAGCACCGAAAACTTTTACTAAACATTTATTAATAATTTCTCACTTTTACAAACATTTGATTTTAAATTTCTTTTTAAATGAGGACTTTTATCGACTTTTTTTTTAAATATCCCCCAAATGGTGTTTATTACCCCCCCCTCCAAAAGTGATGTTTATTCCGGAAGCTGTCCTTAAGATTTGGAGGTTGGGGGGTGGGGGTGATTCCAAGGTGGACCTAATCTAGAAAAAAAAAAGAAGTTTTTTATGCGCACATAAGCAACTATTTTTTATTAACTTTTTTTTTACTTTTTTATTTAAAAATTAGTAAATTCTAATGAATACAATAATAAATCATTTATCATTAATATGTGTTTTTGGTTTTGTGTTGAATCTATCTGTAAAGTCAATGAATGTTTGCATGTTATTAAAATAATTTTACATTGTGAATTATAAAAATATTAATTAAAATATAAATATTTTTCGAAGTCGTTTCTGCAAGACTTGCCCGGGTTTATTTCTGGTAACTTCCGTTTCAACTACTCTCGAATTACAAGGTAAGTAAAAAAAAACTTACTCATGCAGAGAGTGATCCGTGCTGAAATAATAACGTTATTATTTTAAAAGCCATTCTTAACATGGGGAAGGGAGGGTGTTTTGTACCTATTCTGTACTTTAACCTTACAATTGAATAAAAACATATCATAAAACTTTAATTAAACGTGAAAATACGATTTAAAAAAATAGCGCGGATCACTCTCTGCATTAGCACAACAAAAAAAAATAAAAAAAAAATAATCCCATATTTTAAAAATGTAAATTCATTTATGTACTTACCAATTTTTAAATTTTAAATTCCTTTATTTATGTTAAGGCGTTTCATTCATGAAACATTACGTTTTAATTGTTTAGTTTCTTTTCACGGCATTGTTTACATAAAAAAGTTTGTTTTAACTTTTTCTAAACTATTTCATTTTTGCGACATGCCTCAACGTATTATAAACACCCTAACATCCCCATTTAAAAAAAAACAAAAACCCGCCCTTCCATAAACCTCGAAAGCCGTTCTTAACATGGGGAAGTTAGGGTGTTTATAATATGCTGGGGCGAGACGTAAAATTAATGAAGTTGCTATCTATTATTTATTGCAAAAATTGCTTGAAATTTATTTATTTGACAAAAAAAATTACATTTTGCTACTCCTTGGGCGTTGAGTTTCATGGCGACCAGCAGAAAAAAAATAATAGTCGCTCCCTTAGTCCCCCACCCCACCCCGCACGTAACATCTTTTATTTACTGACGTTGCCGTAACTAAACGATTATTTGTCACATTTACAAACATTTATTTATTTATTTATTTATTTATTTTGAAAAAAAGTTTTACTTTTTATGAATATTAAAAGAAAAATGGGTACTCATGCAGACAGTGATCCATGCTGAAATAATAACGTTATTATTTAAAAAGCCATTCTGAACATGGGGAGGATGTTTTGTACCTATTCTCTACTTTAACCTTGCAATTTAATAAAAAAAAAACATATCATAAACTTTAATTAAACGTGGAAATACGATTTAAAAAATAGCGCGGATCACTCTCTGCATTAGCACGGAAAAATGTTACTAAACATTTATTAATAATTTCTCACTTTTACAAATTTGATTTTAAATTTCTTTTTAAATGACGACTTTTATCAGTTAAATTTTGTAAATACCCCCCCCCAATGGTGTTTATTCCGAAATCCGTTATTAACATGGAGAGGTTGAGGGTGTTTATTCTGAAAGCCGTTCTTAACATTTGTGGAGGTGGACCTAATGTAAAAAAAAAAAAATAAATAAATAAATTAAAAAAAAAAGACTAAATCATTTACTGATAACTTCTCACTTTTACAAATATTTTTTAATTTACATGCGCGGATGAACAAATTGTTGAATAGCGCAAACACAAAACGTTTTTGTAATAAACTCGCGATAATTTTTCCACCTCCACAATTTTCTTTTTTAAATGACGACTTTTATTGATAAATAAATTTACTTCTGCGCAACGTTTATTGATAAATAAATCTACTTCTCTGCCACGGGCACTGACCCCTCCTTTTTTTTTTAATAGTATTTTCGGGTGGGTATGCTGACAACAAATATCAGTTAAATTTTGCAAATAGTCCCCCCTTCCAAAAGTGGGGTTTATTCCGGAAGCTGTTCTTAAGATGAGGAGGTTGGGGGTGATTATAAGATGGACCAAATCAAAAAAAAAAAAAAAAAAAAAGACAAGTTTTTTATGCGCACATAAGCAACTATTTTTTTATTAATTTATTTTTTTACTTTTTTTTTTATTTAAAAATTAGTAAATTTCAATGAATAGAATAGTAAATCATTTATCATTATTATGTGTTTTTGGTTTTGTGTTGAATGAATTTTTTTTTTTTTCATTACAACAATAATGAACCAATTTAAATCTTCCGGCATGGGTTACGAAATTATCAATAAATCGTTTAGTTACTAAGCCAACGTCAGTAAAAAAAAATGTTACGTGCGCATGCATTAGCCTTGACTAGGGGGCGGGGGCTAAGGGAGCGACCATTAAATAATTATACTGGTCGCCATGGAACTCAACGCCCAAGGAGTACCTAAAGTGGCACTTATGCACTTATGTTATCGTGCTATTTTTTAAAATAGTATTTTCATGTTAAATTCAAATTTTACAATATGTTTTTCTTTTATTAATTTGTTAAGTGAAAGTACAGATAACCCGGTCGGTTTCTAATGTGAGGAAAATCTAGCCCCCCCCCCAAAAAAAATGGTACTCTGGGTAATAACAAAACATTAAAATTACCTCAGTCTCAAAAGATTTCTTCTCTACTGAACGAGGAAAAAAATGGTGAAGTGTAGTTCACCTTCTGTTTCTCTCCCCCTCTCTCTTCCTCTTTTAATATCTCTCTCTATCCATCTCTCCCTTTCCCTCTCTCAATCTATCTTTCTCTCTATATCACCCTCTCCATCTCTCTTTGAGCCCCTTTCTCTCTCTAACTCCCTCTATCTCTCTCCTTTCCTCTATCTCATCCCTCTCTGTTTCTAACTCTCCCCCTCTCTCTGTTTATCTATCAATCTCTATATCTCTCTATCTCCTTCTCTTTCTCTATTTTCCTCTCACTTTATCTTTTCTATCTATATATCTTCCTCTCTATCTGTCCATCTCTAATCCCTCATCCTATTTTAGTCTCCTAAATTAATTACAGTGAATAAGGCATTGTCAAAACATGGATAAATCCTATTTTAGTCACCTAATTTACTGACTGTGAGAATAGAAGTTATTTGGAAATTACTGCTACCTTGAACAGCACCAGAAGTAACTGGTAAAACCTTTCTAATTAAATTGATTTTGGCAGCCATTTGGTAACAAAATGACATAGCCTTAGCCCTTGCTGCATGAGGAATACCTGCGACCTTGCTGCCAAGTAGAATTATTTGTTCTACTTTAAAACTTTCAATTTTTCAAAAATCTCATGTTTGACATCTCCAAAACATCCAATATGGGGGAAAATATTGCAGAAATGCAAACTTATTGTTTAGGATGAATGCAAAATGTTACGCAAAAAATCACTTGAGGCTTTTGGTCGATCCTTGCAAGATTTGCGTGACAATGTCAGAGCATTTGGGAATGCAGTAATATTGCTTGCAGGAGATTTCAGACAAATGTTACCTGTTATTCTTCAATCAACATCAGCAGATGAAATAAATGCTTGCCTCAAATACTCTACTTTTTTGTTCCATATGAAGACATTTTACTTAACTCAAAATATGCATTTCCAGTTGCAGACTGTCCGATCCACACAAAAACTTTTGCATCACTTGTGGGAAATTGGGTACGAAAAAGTGCCAGCTGATCAGAGTTAAGGGCAAAATTATTTGACTTTTAACTTCTGTAATTTCTGTAATTTTATTTCATCAAAAGAATAGTTAGTTTAAAAGGTTTTTGCAGATATTCAAATTATAGGAATTCTATTTGACTGAGTGAATTAGCTATTCTCGCAGGTCAATACAAAGATGCCCCTGAACTTAACGCTATTATTCAATGTAAAATTCCAAGTGAGGTAGTCAAATACAAATCCATCGACACTGTTGTGAAAGTAGATAAAGTGGTTAATTATCTAACAGCTACATTTGCCATGGATGCCACCACATGTATTGCAACTGAAATTTGGTGTACTAATTATCATGTTATGAAATATAAACCAATCCAAGCTTTGCAATGGCACATAGCTTGCAGTAAAAAAAATTAACAAACAATATCATAGAAACAACAATCTTAACAGGACCTTTCACAGATGAATATATCTTCATTCCATGCATTCCTATGATTCCACCGGATACATCATTACACTTTAGGAAATTGAACTTTCCAATTTTATTGCCATTTGCAATAACCATCAACAAAGCACAGGGAACAATCTTTACAATTGTGGGTTTTACAGTTACACACTGACTGTTTTTTCACATGGACAATTTATGTTACATATTCAAGAGTCACCAAACGGAAAATCTCTATATCAGCTAAGAAAATGGAACAACAAAAACTGTGTACCTATGCAAAATGGAAAATTAAACCTATAAGAAACATGCTTTTTCTCATTTTGGAACTTTTTCTATTGCGCCAACTTGAGCCACAGCAACACGTGGCAGGGTACAGCTAGTATATATATATATATATATATATATATGAATGAAGAATGAATGAATGACAAAAGTCTATATTCCAAAGTTCCTGATGTTGACGATCTTACAATTTATTTCATTAATTCAGTTGACATTTACAATTCTTAATAGTATCTGTTTCGTAGGACAAAATCAATCACTTAATTATTATATCAATCAGTGAATCTATTTTGCCCTGAACTCATCAGAAGAAATATCAACAATCAATCCATCAGAAGGAAATAAAGTGTGTTTTGACATGATTAAAATCCGAAAATTGGAAGAGAAGCTGTAAACACCTTACAATATATATACGTGTGTGTGTGTGTGTGTGTGTGTGTGTGCGTGTGTGTGTGCGTGTGCACATTATCTGCTTTATCAAAAGCTTTCTTCAGATCTACAAAAATAAAAAAAAACATTTTGTCTTCTGAAAATACTTTACTTGCATTTGTCTCAGAATAAAGTGGTAATTTAGCAACACATAAAACCAATTGCGTTTCATCTATGATTATCTGACTTCTTGTTTGCTGTTAAATTATTCTTTCAATCACTACAAAAATAACATTATAGTTTATAAACTGCATAGACAAATATTAATAATTACAATAAAAAAATGTGAGCATGAAAAGTAATATGGTTAAGCTTAAATATGGAAAAGTAAAGGACTAGTTGTTAAAACTGGAAAAGAAAAGGACAAGATATTCTAGTAAAAATATAATAAATTCATAATTTAAAATATTGCTTTAAGAATTGATTAAATAATGTTATAAATTGAATTGAAAAAAATTCTTTATGCTGCCATATTTTAAGTTATAAATTTATTATATTTTTTACTAGAATATCTTGTCCTTTTCTTTCCAGTTTTAGCAACTAGTCCTTTACTTTTCCTGTTTAAGCATAACCATATTTCTTTTCATACTCTCATTTTTCCACTGAAATCCATGATTTTTCCAGGCTTCCAATCAATTAACTTGTTCTTTGTTTAATTTCAGTCTTATTTTTTTTTTTTGCCCACATAAACACATATATAATAACAATGTGCGGCACTCATCTGATTTCAATAAAATCCCCCAATTATCTCCCTTTCATGCTTTTATTCTCTCTGTTACACTTGTTACTTCTCTTTCCGCGACAGTAGTGAATTAGTAGCAGCAGTAGTCGCTGAAGCGACGTGATTGCTATGGAAACCAGTTATAAAAAGCGTTCCTCACCTCCTTACATATTTTTACGATTTTAAACACCAAAAATTCATCATAGCTTTTGTTTTACTGAACGAAAATTGAAAAGTATTTTTTCACTATATAGTTGAGAAGGTGATCTATAAACTGTAATAATTGTTTGAAATTTGCTCGCAAAATGAGTGAGTGGTTAAGCTTTAAAGCAGTTCTAAATGATTAAAACTGCCACTTAACCCCATATTCAAACACTACAGTGTTTGAATGAAAATATGACGCAGAAATATATGACCATGCCCATGATTGGTCTTATTACTACAGTTGTAGAGAATGTCAATTTCAAATATTTCTGAAATCTTCTGTGGGAATTTACACACTAATATTTTTAGGAAATGTATGGACAAAATTTTTCTTCTCTGTTCTGGGTAAAATAGCAACTTTCATTCAATTAATCATATAATTAACTATTTTATGATGTTTTGAGAGGTAAAATTTTTACTATCACAAATAGGAAAAGAAGAGTTCTTTTTTTTTAAATTAATATTCATGATTTAAAGCAATAAGGAAGAGGAAAAAGTCGGCCAATCGGTTTCGCCCTCACTCGTCAAGAGCTGTATAAAGGAAATACAAAATAAGTCCCTCGATATAGCTATGAAGGCGAAACCGGTCAGCAGATTTTTTTTTATTCTCCCTTATTGTTTTTAATCATGAATATTAAAAAAAAGTCTCCCTTCCTAATTGCAAAATAAACTATTTCTAATGGGAATTGTGTGTCCATGTTAAACAAATCCCCAAAGGGTTGATATGCTGTAAATCAAACAGATACACAGCTGTGTGTGTATTAATTAGCAGCACCATACCTGAGTATTGTCAAGACTTAACAAGGGAAAATGAATATCTGGACTTGGCATTCAAGCTGAAGAGCTTCAAAAGTGACAGCGATCGCCATCTTGATTGGTGCACTTGGAACCATCACAATGAATGCAACGATCTGCTGTAGAATCTTTGAATTGCATGGAATCATTGGCATTAAACAACCGTCAAAAATCTTCGCAGATATTACTGCATGCCCGTGGTGAGAAATTTAGCCAAGACATGACTTTGAGGACCAAGTAAAATGTCAAAGAACTGTAGCCAATTGTACAATAATAATAATAATAATAATAATAATAATAATAATAATAATAACGATTCCAGTGAAGGCCAAGGTTCGCTACTAGTGAGACGTCAATAGTAAACGGCTGTTACGATAACACAAATTCATTTGCAAAAATTATCACAAGAGATAGACGTGCTGGAAATCTGGGGAGACTTGTTGTCACGCAGACTCAAGGAAATACCATCGGTTGCTGTCAGTGAATAATCTCAGATGATGGGCCGTGTAAGAACTAGTGAGTAAAAATAATAATAATGATAATAATAATAATAATAATAACAATAATAATAGTTTATTTTCCATATCGTTTTCTCAACTCTGTAAGCAAGCTTACATGTTTCTGCTGTTAATTGCTGAAGTATGGATCCAATAATTTATTTTTGCCCTTCTGAAACTTTTTTTTAATTTTCAAAACAGTAATTCATATATATATGTGTGTGTGTGTGTGTGTGTGTGTGTGTGTGTGTGTGTAAGAGCAAATAGTTAATAAAACATCTTAAAAAAACACTTTGAAAAAGAGTTAAAAACATATTTAATTTGAAAAATAACCACTTAATAAGTGGATAGTCTTTAATCCACGGAGTTTCGAAGAAATACTTTCCTTCTTATCAGAGGGTAGAAATTAGCAAAATGCGGATTTTGCATACGAAAGTATTTGAAGCAGAGGCAATATGGTGAAGAAAAAAGTGATTTCATGTGAATGGATATTCTGATGAAAGGTAAAGTATCCAATGATGGTAAAATCCAAAAGTGTAAATCCAAGAAAGTTAATTAAATTTCCATGCGCACAAGTAAAATCCAAGAAGATTACGGAATTGGTAGATGGTCCAAAATAATCCAAAAGGCCAAATTCATGGAATAATTCACAAATATGTACAAGGAAAAGGGGAAAAAAATTCCAATAATATTAATAAAAAAAAATAAGATATGCGTTTCACATGGCTGCCGAGACAAATTAATTTTCAAAACAGTAATACACACACACACACACACACACACACACACACACACACACACACACACACACACACACACACATATATATATATATATATCAGTGAAGAAGAAGAGAAAAAATCAGTGAAGAAGAAGAGAAATATATATATATATATATATATATATATATATATATATATATATATATATATATATATATATAACATTGGGTGCTTCTCTTAAAATATGACTTTTTTATTTTTCTTCTTAGTTTTTTTTATGTAAAAATAAAAAAAGAATGAATGTAACTTCACCAGGTATCATGAACATTTTCGATTCCACCTCAATCATCATCGAGTGAGGAGAAAAATGAACGGGTAGTCTAAAAAGCTGGAGTAGAGAAATCTCAGAAACAGACAGTGATGCACCAGTGTGCTGGGATGACCATTGAAAGCTGAATTCTAGGGGTTAGAATTTTGGTCACAGCTAAGAATAGTATCACGACAATTAGTTTAGAATTTTATTACTGATTTGCAAAGCAATAGTGTTAATCCGAAGTTTTTAAAACATTTTAGTATTTGAGTATTTTCAACTTTTAAAAATTTATTTCAGAGTGCATACTTTTCTATATGTGTGTCTGTGTGCGAATGCGTTTGTGTCATTACACACATTTGTATATATAAATACAGAGGATAAAAGATTAATAATTGTGAAATTATGAATCAGCTTCAAAAGGAGAAACAAAACAAAATCAGAGTGCGTGTACAGTCGTTTCCTTTATTTTAGATTTAGATAAAATACGTATTCATCCAGCGTTCTATACTTTAAAATTAACGTTACTACCATTTGAGTTAATTATTAAGAAATATCCCTTGTTAACGATAAGTCTTTGCAATTTTGTGCTCAAAGATAAGATTAACATGGAACATTATACATCCATAAATCTGCTTACGGGCTCTACAAAAAAAAAAACACTCTGAGACCACTTTTCTATAAAGCTTCATCCGCCATACTCACTCCAATACGCTAGTCTAATTTTGGTGTCTTCCCGTTTCCCTTCCCTATTTGTGCTGATTAGAAAACAGCATCCAAAAATATTTTATTTTATTTGTCAATATTAAATACATAAATGTACGATCGTTTTCGAAACGATCGTACACGCCCTCTGATTTTGATTTGTTTCTCCTTTTGAAGTTGATTTATAATTTCACAATTATTGATCTTTTATCGTCTGTATTAATATAGCTCTAGGTAAATACACCTATCGAGTTTATCATATATAAGCGCTACTTCGGGCACAGCACTTTTAAAGTATTCATACATAAACAGAAACTTTGTTCTTTTAGATCTTTCGTCCATCATTCTCTATAAAATATGTAAATACATATATAAAGAGATATATGCATAGATTTATTTACAATTTGTCTTACTAAGTATGTGTGTCTGTGTCTGTGCCATCACACATACACACACACACACACATATACACATACACACACACACACACACACACATACACACACACACACACACACATATATATATATATATATATATGTGTGTGTGTGTGTGTGTGAGCAAACAGTTAATAAAATATGTTAAAAAACACTTTGAAATAAGTTAAAAGCATATTTAATCTGAAAAGGAAACACTTGATAAATGGATAGTTCTTAATCCGCGGAGTTTCGAAGAAATACTTTCCTTCTCATCAGAGGGTAGGAATTACTAGCAAAAGTACCCGTTGACTGTGTTCAAAAACAGCCTACAGAAAATGGACTCTGATTTATGAAAGTATGATAGGTTATGAAAAGGAAGAGTTGTAAAGAGATAGCTTCGAATTTGGGGGTATCAAAACCAAAGCAAAATATGATGAAAGTAAAAATAAAATAGATAAACCCCTAATTTATTATACCATACCTGTTCACACTGAAACATTTATCACAATATTCTATGGATCCATATTAAAAAACCTTGTTAAACTTTGTGACATATTTCCATTCTATGGAGGTCAGGCGTGAACGAACACACCATAATTTTATTATACCATATTTCTTCAAACTGAAACATAATTATCAAAGTATACTTACGCAGATAGATATGAAAAGTCTTTATTAAAGTCTGTGCCTATTTCCATTCTATGAAGGCCAGGCGCGAACGCAGACCCCCCAATTTTATTATACCATCCCTATTTAAGTAATAACATACTTATCAAAGTATTATTATGTACATCTATATCAAAAACACTTGTAAACGTTTTTTTTTTAATTTTTAATCTTTTATTTCCATACCTTGTGGACCAGGCGCGAACGCAGACCCCACAATTTTAATGAACCACCGTTCTGCCAGATCAAACATACACATTCCTGTGTCTCGATACATCTTCTATCATTATAGGTAATCAGGTTTTAAAATAGTCAGCCATATAGGAGCCTATTCGTGACCACACACACACACACACACACACACACACACACACACATACACATTCACCTTTATATTCTAGATATATATGCAATAAATTCCACATGCAAACAATGTCGCAGCCTACTAGTCCTTGGTTCTTGTGGGCTGCGACGTTGTTTGGCTGTGGAATTTATTACATATAATCTCTCACATTCTTAGAATATATATATATATATATATATATATATATATATATATATATATATATATATATATATATATTAGTTTTAAATATTTAAATAATAGTTTTTTAAAAGAAATCCAGCAGAGTGCTCAATTATAAGGAAAAATCGAAAATAAGAGCGTATTATTTAGGTTTGGTTTTGTTTGCAGAAAGTTTAGATAAGTCATCAGTACCGTCAGTTTCAAACTCGGTAATTAGGGACTGTTTTAGATACCCATATCAAGCTGTCTTCAGCCAATACTCATATATTTCTCTCTCTCTCTCTCTCTCTCTCTCTCTCTCTCTCTCTCTCTCTCTCTCTCTCTATCTCGCTCTGTCTCTCTCTCTCTCTCTCTATATATATATATATATATATATACATATATATATATATATATATATATATATATAGAAAGAGAGAGAGAAAGAGAGAGACAGGGGGGGGGGAGATGCATAGATTTATTTACAATTTATCCTTTGTTTGAAAGCATCAAATCAAAATAAATATCACAAACATGATTACTCGAGACGACATTAAAAGATATATCTTCTTTGTTATATTTTTATTGCCATAAAGCCAATGTCAAGAAGTTGGAGTCAGATAACAAAACATGGGAAAAAATGTTTTTTGAAAAGTGTGAAGAATATAGATTTCCATAAAAGAAAGAAATCGGCAAGTTAAAAAGAAATCAAACAAAACACTGCCATCACCCACATCATCATTTATTATTATTATTATTATTATTATTATTATTATTATTATTATTATTGTTAATATTATTATTATTATTATTATTATTATTTTTATTATTATTATTATTGTTAATATTATTATTATTATTATTATTATTATTGTTATTATTATTATTATTATTATTATTATTATTATTATTATCATTATTATTATTATTGTTGCTGTTTTTTTTCTTCTTTTAAATCTAATTATTAGGACATAAGCATATCTCAAGAAACCTGTTCAGGTGAGAGAGAAAGAAGACGGAAAGAAACTCTTCGATATCTGAGATTCTACGATTTTTGTGATAGCAAAATCATAAACAAAATGGAATCTTTCTCTTTAATAACAAATCTCGTTATAGGAAATAATTCGATAATTAAAAACGTAATTAAATTGAAAGTGTGGAGGGGGAGGAGGAAGAGAAAGGAGGCGGTAGAAGTAGGAAGCGACAAAAGTTTCCTCCACAAATTCCAATATGTAATTATTGATTTTTAATCACAGAAGAGGAAGACAAATATATGATCTAGCAACAAATACATAATCGTTATACAGTGGATACCAGAATAGCACACACACACACGAAAATTTGTGTATGCATATACTTACATTGATAAGGAAAGCACTATATACATACACTTTTATCACTAAGATAAATCTATAAACATTATATATATATATATATACTAGCATGGGTACCTCGCGTTGCTCGGGTCGACATGAAGTTCCGTTTGGAACAGACTAGCTATACTAAGGATATTAATCATTTTCATCATGCGCAACGTCGATATCTTCACAATTTCAAAAATAAAGGAACGGATAAAATCATGTAAATGTAATTGCCGTGCGCCCCCCCTTCCCAAAGAAATACGTGATAACTTCTCTACCAGATATTTCGGCAGAAGGAATACAAAGAGAAGAAACTATTCTACCAATATTGAGCACTTTTGTTGCCTGTGCTGGAAAGGACGACCCCACAAAAAACATCAATAAAAACAACTTTAGTTTCAATAAAAATAGCAGCGAGTGCCCGAGTAGGTGTATCAGAATTTGGGGGGAATTTTTTACACCACCCCAACAGAAAACTGCAAATGAAATATAAAAAAAACTCGCCATTTCTCTTTTTAAAATGTGTTATTTATTTTCTGTATGGAATATACTTCCAAAATAAACTATTAAAGTTGTTCAAAAAATAATAGAAATATTATTTTTTTTATTTAAAAAAAAAACAGTGTTTATAAAGTGCCGGTGCGCGTTCAACCAGCCATTTTTTTACGTATAAAATCAATTGAATTTTACGAGTGAAATGTCTTTCAATTTTTAAACTTTAAAAATCTATCGAAATGTTTCTATTGGTTCAATTTTTACGACATTTTCAGGGTCAATTTCAAATTTTATGCTCTTTCCAATGAACCGAATATAATATTTTAGACAAACGTTTTTTTTAATTCAGCCCCCCCCCCATTTTGAAATGTCTATTAAAAATTAAATAATTAATTTATGTGTCAAAGTTTTATACATCACAAATTAAAGATGAAAGATCAATAAATAAAATATTCTAATTTAAAACAAAAAAAGAAGTGTTTTTTGGAAATTTACCTGTAAAGTCCAAAGTGTAAAACCTTTTTTTTAAACCACGTTGATTTTTTTTTAATGAAAGCTCATGTTATGCTTATATCGTCAAGTAAATACTGGACGCTGACGGTAATTTTTTCTATTTCATTCAATGTTTTTATAGATATTTAAAAAAAAAATTCAGTCGATAAAGTAAAAATAAGATAAAATAATCAAAAACTCGTATATTTCATTAAGAGAATAAAAAAAATCAT
This sequence comes from Euprymna scolopes, assembly GCF_053919585.1. Lineage (NCBI taxonomy): Eukaryota > Metazoa > Mollusca > Cephalopoda > Sepiida > Sepiolidae > Euprymna > Euprymna scolopes. Next base: position 21,155,329 of record NC_136502.1, read on the forward strand.
CGGTCGACTGGATTTTTTGTTTAACGGGAAAAACTTATAAGTGAATGTGTGCTTTTCTTACCTACGGAGGAACAAAAATACTAATTTTGGTTAACAGCACGTAATAAAAAAGAGACATTAATTATGCTCCTTTGACGAATCCGTATTTGATAAATTGCAAATTAGCAGCAGCAGCGCTTTAAGCTTATATTGCAAAACGCTTTACAAAAATGCGATTTTCTACGACCCTCGCTTTAAAAAATTCTTTTATTTAAAAAATACATGGAATATAAAATATAAATATGGACAATTCTTATAAATGAACCAGCCATTGCTTATGTTTTTTTATAGGTAAGTGATTTTTTGGCATCTTTATATACTTAATAGATTTTGTGTACCATTTAAAATTTGTTGAATTTCGTGAAATCTTTTTTATAAGAAAACCGATGAAAAAAAAAATGTATTTTTTCGATTAAACCTTTCATTATTTTAAAATTTGGTCTTTTCTCGTTTTATTGAAAAAAAAAATTACGGTTTGACATTACATTTTCATATTGATCATAAGCTTCGAAACAGAGACAGTCTATATAATCAGATGTTTATTCAAGTTTTTAATGGCGGCTTCTGATACTCCTTGTGGTCGAGCGACCGTAAAAAATTTAAAAATTAGCAACGTAGGGAGGCTCGAACCTGAAAAACGAATGAAAGGAAAAGATATTTTGCCCACTCTTTTACCCACTGGACTATGACGACTTACAATTTTAGGACCGTGAAAAATAACATTTATAAATATTAATAGTGCGTGATTTTCGTCTATTTTTTTTTTCATTTTTAAAGGCATTTTTTTAACTGGCTTTTTTCGTAAATAAAGGAAATTTTGGATTTGGTTTTTTTTTTTCGGAGGGGGGGGGGTATTTCTAAAAGTGTGGCTTAAGTTTCAACTGCCGGCAAGGTAAAAAAAAAAAAAAGAATTCTGTATAGCCGTTTCAAGAATGATAAAAACAAACAAATTCGTAAGTGTTTTTTATTTTTTTTATATTTTAAAAAGAAAAAAGGAAAACATTTTTCTGTCTACACGGAATTATTTTTTTCACGGTAAAAAAACTTATTGAGATTACCAAATTATTTTATTTGGCGGAGAATTTGTTTTAATTTTTTTATGCTTCGATGTTTCATGGGGGGGGAATAATTCTAGACCCGTTTTTAAAAAAGTCGATCTCGGAAATAATAATTCCAAATAAATTAAATTAAATATATTATCAATATAATTGTTATTTAAAGTTTATTAAATAATAATTTTAAATAGAACACTCAAAACAATTCTCTCGCTAGAAACATTAACTAACATATTCCTAATTCGTAAAATCAATTTTCCTTAATGTAATATGCAAATGAGGTGGCCTCTTAATTGTATATTTTTCAAGAATCATTCTATATATAGAAATAAATGGAAGAGTAAAGTAACGGACCGTAATCTTCATAACGAGAAGGAACAGTGATATGAACCATGTAAGTTGTTCAAAATGGTGTTTTTTTTTTGCTTTTTTTAAAAAGTTTTTTAGGTAAACATCTGATGAGTGCGTGACTAAATATGCAGCAATATTTTTGCAGACTTATTTGTCGCAGTACGAAACTATTGTAATGAATACCTTTTGAAAAGTAATAAATGACTAATTGCGAACAATTGCGAAAACTTGATATTTGGAACTTGGGGAATTAGCTTATATATATATATATATATATATATATATATATAAACTTGTAATTCAATGAATTTCAAAAAACTCTCATTGAAATGAAATGAAGTGGTTGAGTTTCATATCAAAGAATTTTTATTATTCTAAACAAGACAATGAATGCTTTAGAAAATTAATCTCTTTAAACTTTCCATGTCTCACTGACTTTAGCAAATAGGGTGCATACCTTTATAAGTATTTGCTAATATTTTCTCTCCTCTGATGAGATGGTAGACATCGAAAGCCTATAGGTTAAGGAGATTAATTTTCTAAAGCATGAGAGTTTTTTGAAATTCATTGAATTGCAATTTAATTTATTTGCTCTATCTTGCATATCGAGCAATTCTTGTTTAGATGGGATAACTTATAGAATATTACTGCCAGTAATATTTTGTAAACCTACAATCTCACGTTTCCATAACAACTGATTGTTAAATAAAAACTATTCTGAAGAATATATATATACACACACACACATATATATATATATATATATATATATATATATATATATATATATATATGTGTGTGTGTGTGTGCATGTATATATATATATATATATATATATATATATATATATATATATATATATATATATATATATATAACGAGGGTAGATAGAAGAAGAGAGTAAATTACATTCTATAAGAGGAGACTTATTGGGATAATATACAACTCAACAAATTTCAATGGAGGCAATAGGAATGAAAAATGAATTCACAAAGACTATATATTGGAAAATATAGAATGAGTCATTTATTTAATAACAATATACATACATTTAGTTGGGAGATAAAGGGACTCTTTATACCAAGATATTTCGAAGCCTAATGCTTCTCATCAGAAAAGTAGAGAAGATGCTAGGTAACATAATGGGGATGTGATGTCTAGTGAGGGAATCATCAGGAACGAAATAAATAAAATTATTGATGTTGTTAATATTGAATTCTAAGATTATGGAGGAGTGTACTATATAAAGTGTAGTGTAAAAAGGAGTATAGGGTTTCTATCATAGTTTTAAATAATGTAAGGAGCTTATGTGTTTTAGATTCAGGGGAAGGTATAGGGGTAGTTAGGCTGTGGTTCTATTTTATCCGTATGTAAGATGTATAGTGTCTATGCATGGGATTTTCTCTAAAGGTTTTATCGACAGCGGTAACCGAGACAACAGCAGCACTTAGAGACGGAGTATGTTTTCATGTGTAAAATTATGATGAAGAATTAAAGCGATGGTGTATATATCAAGCAAGATTAATCAAAGTAACTTATATCAGCACATTATAATGGGAATATGGCTGTATCTTGATGTTATGAGATTGATGCATGTTAGATTGTGGATTGCATGGAGAGTGTATTAATTTAGTAGGGTAGGGAAAGGTCCGAAGGTGAATTAAAGGGGTAAGTTATGAGGTGGGTATTGGTAGGAGTTTGTAAGGGTATAATAATAATTTTCAGAAGATAACACGTGGTAGATAATATGTAGCGATAATCCTAGGATGCCTTGTTGTTAGGTGTAAAGAGGTGCGTGTGAAATTTAAGGCAAACACATAAAGATAGAGGAGTAAAGTTGATAGAAGTGAATAAAGGGACAAACAAATAAATGGGTTTTGGACGAATGGCGCAGTGTGATAATAGAAGAAGGATATACTAATGAAAATAATAATTATAAATCGATAAAAAAAACTAAATTTTGTTAATTGGGGCAACAGTTGTGTTATCCTTTCCCTTCTTATAACTCTCTCTAAACAGCAGAAATTTGATTTTTGTAATTAAATTTAAATCCATAAGGACATTAACTTTGCTTCACTCCAGTCATGGCAAAGTATATTTTCTCTCCTCTAAAATTGAAAATGGTCTTGTACCTTTTGAATTTTAAAATTTTCTTGCCTGATGAGATAAATTATGATCGAAACAGCCTGCACATCGTAGCAAGATATGACTGTATTTACATAAAGAAAAATAGAAACTATATATATATATATATATATATATATATATATATATATATATACATATATATATATATACATATATATATATATATATATATATTATATTTTGTGTACATAAAGTTGTTAGTTGAGACAGATCATTGGTACCGTCGGTTTCAAGCCCGATAATAAGGCCCATTTAAGGAATCCTTATCAAGCTCTCTTCAGCCAATATTCGTCTCAAAGACGTCAAGAGACGAATTTTGGCTGAAGAGAGCTTGATAAGGATACCTTAAATGGGCCTTATTATCGGGCTTGAAACCGACGGTACCAATGATCTGTCTCAACTAACAACTTTATGTACACAAAATATAAATACGCTCTTACAATTTGGATTTTCCTTTTAATTAAGCACTCTGCTGGAATTCTTTTTCCAAAAAAAACTAATCATATATATATATATATATATATATATATATATGTATATATATATATATATATATATATATATATATATATATATATATATATATATATACATAGAGAGAGAGAGAGAGAGAGAGAGAGGGAGAGAGTATGGGCGGGAAATAGTGTATGAATTACCTAATTAAAGCAATTCACTTAAACGAAAATGTGTTTTGCCTTGTATTATGCTTGAAATAATAATTTTAGCTTCAATACGTGTGTAATCAGTAGGGCTAGGACAACAGCATATTCTTTTCATTGTTTTGACTCTCGAGCGTGTATCTGTTGATATATGCTTTTATATAGAGTGGTGTGGTTCTCGGTTGATTAACTATGTCTTTGTCGGTTATATACTCGATAGTCAAAATTATGAAAAGAATATGCTGTTGTCATAGCCCGAGTAATCATGTGAACTCTTAGTTCTAAGACTTTATTTGAATTATATTTTAAGTCCGAACGCACATACATGCTTATAAATATATAGATATATAGAAATTATATATAAAAATTGAGACAATTTATTTAAAAAGCAACTGGAATGTTCGCACTACTGAAGACGATTGTAGAGATTGAAAACGCTTCAGATTGCTGAAGAAATAATTCTCACATCCATACTCTGCGAATTACCATCGGTGATGCGGAAAGTAGATCGATGAGTCAAGATAAAACAAAATTGAAAATTCTGTCTTTAATCAGACATGTATCGATACCAATTTGTGTGTGTGTGTGTGTGTGTGTGTGTGTGTGTGTGTGTGTGTGTGTGTGTGTGTGTGTGTGTGTGTGTGTAGGAACGTATGTATCAGGTTGACAAAAAAGTTATTGCGGATTTTAACTTTTAAATTCAGATGAACATATCTCGACTCAAACAAAACTTTATTGATCAAAATAAGCACCATCAGAATCAACAAACTTTTGTCAACACAAAACAAGTGTATTTATGCTAGTAACATAAAAATCTTGCTTTCTGGTAGCCATGAAGTCGCTGAAGGCGTTTCTGATATCGTTTAGGTTTTTGAAGCATTTCTCATGCAAAAAAGTTCTCGAGATGCTTGAAAAAGTGGTAGCCGATAGGTGAGAGGTCTGGAGAGTATGATGGATCAGGCAAAATTTTGTAAGCCAATTCGTTCAACTTCTGCAAGGTCGGTTTAGCAACATGATGTCGGGCATTGTCATGGAGAAGAATTGAGCCTTTTTATTGAATAATGCTGAGTTTTGTTGTTGAAGTTTCTGATACATTTCATCCATTTGTTAACAGTACTTCACCGCCATAATGATTTCATAATGATTTCATAATGATTTCATAATGATTTCATAATGATTTCGTAATGATTTCGTAATGATTTCATAATGATTTCATAATGATTTCATAATGATTTCATAATGATTTCATAATGATTTCGTAATGATTTCGTAATGATTTCATAATGATTTCGTAATGATTTCGTAATGATTTCGTAATGATTTCGTAATGATTTCGTAATGATTTCATAATGATTTCGTAATGATTTCGTAATGATTTCGTAATGATTTCGTAATGATTTCATAATGATTTCGTAATGATTTCGTAATGATTTCATAATGATTTCATAATGATTTCATAATGATTTCATAATGATTTCGTAATGATTTCATAATGATTTCATAATGATTTCATAATGATTTCATAATGATTTCATAATGATTTCGTAATGATTTCATAATGATTTCGTAATGATTTCATAATGATTTCGTAATGATTTCGTAATGATTTCGTAATGATTTCGTAATGATTTCATAATGATTTCATAATGATTTCATAATGATTTCGTAATGATTTCGTAATGATTTCATAATGATTTCGTAATGATTTCGTAATGATTTCGTAATGATTTTGTAATGATTTCATAATGATTTCATAATGATTTCATAATGATTTCGTAATGATTTCGTAATGATTTCATAATGATTTCATAATGATTTCGTAACGATTTCGTAATGATTTCGTAATGATTTCGTAATGATTTCGTAATGATTTCATAATGATTTCATAATGATTTCATAATGATTTCGTAATGATTTCGTAATGATTTCATAATGATTTCATAATGATTTCATAATGATTTCGTAATGATTTCATAATGATTTCATAATGATTTCGTAATGATTTCATAATGATTTCATAATGATTTCATAATGATTTCGTAATGATTTCGTAATGATTTCATAATGATTTCATAATGATTTCATAATGATTTCGTAATGATTTCGTAATGATTTCGTAATGATTTCGTAATGATTTCGTAATGATTTCGTAATGATTTCATAATGATTTCATAATGATTTCATAATGATTTCATAATGATTTCGTAATGATTTCATAATGATTTCATAATGATTTCATAATGATTTCGTAATGATTTCATAATGATTTCATAATGATTTCATAATGATTTCGTAATGATTTCATAATGATTTCATAATGATTTCGTAATGATTTCGTAATGATTTCGTAATGATTTCATAATGATTTCGTAATGATTTCATAATGATTTCGTAATGATTTCATAATGATTTCGTAATGATTTCGTAATGATTTCATAATGCTTTCATAATGCTTTCGTAATGATTTCATAATGATTTCATAATGATTTCATAATGCTTGCATAATGATTTCGTAATGATTTCGTAATGATTTCGTAATGATTTTATAATGATTTCGTAATGATTTCGTAATGATTTCGTAATGATTTCGTAATGATTTCATAATGATTTCATAATGATTTCATAATGCTTTCGTAATGATTTCGTAATGATTCCATAATGATTTCGTAATGATTTCGTAATGATTTCGTAATGATTTCATAATGATTTCATAATGATTTCATAATGATTTCGTAATGATTTCGTAATGATTTCGTAATGATTTCATAATGATTTCATAATGATTTCGTAATGCTTTCATAATGATTTCATAATGATTTCATAATGATTTCATAATGATTTCGTAATGATTTCGTAATGATTTCGTAATGATTTCGTAATGATTACATAATGATTTCGTAATGATTTCGTACTGATTTCATAATGATTTCGTAATGATTTCGTACTGATTTCATAATGATTTCATAATGATTTCGTAATGATTTCGTAATGATTTCATAATGATTTCGTAATGATTTCATAATGATTTCGTAATGATTTCATAATGATTTCGTAATGATTTCGTAATGATTTCGTAATGATTTCATAATGATTTCATAATGCTTTCGTAATGATTTCATAATGATTTCATAATGATTTCATAATGATTGCATAATGATTTCGTAATGATTCCGTAATGATTTCGTAATGATTTCGTAATGATTTTATAATGATTTCGTAATGATTTCGTAATGATTTCGTAATGATTTCGTAATGATTTCATAATGATTTCATAATGATTTCATAATGATTTCATAATGCTTTCGTAATGATTTCGTAATGATTCCATAATGATTTCGTAATGATTTCGTAATGATTTCGTAATGATTTCGTAATGATTTCATAATGATTTCGTAATGAATTTGTAATGATTTCATAATGATTTCGTAATGATTTCGTAATGATTTCGTAATGATTTCATAATGATTTCGTAATGATTTTGTAATGATTTCGTAATGATGTCATAATGATTTCGTAATGATTTCGTAATGATTTCATAATGATTTCGTAATGATTTCGTAATGATTTCGTAATGATTTCGTAATGATTTCGTAATGATTTCGTAATGAATTTTGTAATGATTTCGTAATGATTTCGTAATGATTTCGTAATGATTTCGTAATGATTTCGTAATGATTTCATAATGATTCCATAATGATTTCGTAATGATTTCATAATGATTTTATAATGATTTCGTAATGATTTCGTAATGATTTCATAATGATTTCATAATGATTTCGTAATGATTTCATAATGATTTCATAATGATTTCGTAATGATTTCATAATGATTTCATAATGATTTCGTAATGATTTCATAATGATTTCATAATGATTTCATAATGCTTTCATAATGCTTTCGTAATGATTTCATAATGATTTCATAATGATTTCGTAATGATTTCATAATGATTTCATAATGATTTCGTAATGATTTCATAATGATTTCGTAATGATTTCGTAATGATTTCATAATGATTTCGTAATGATTTCACAATGATTTCGTAATGATTTCATAATGATTTCGTAATGATTTCGTGATGATTTCGTAATGATTTCGTAATGATTTCATACTGATTTCGTAATGATTTCGTAATGATTTCGTAATGATTTCATAATGATTTCGTAATGATTTCGTAATGATTTCGTAATGCTTTCATAATGATTTCATATTGATTTCGTAATGATTTCGTAATGATTTCATAATGATGTCATAATGCTTTCGTAATGATTTCATAATGATTTCATAATGATTTCATACTGCTTTCGTAATGATTTCATAATGATTTCGTAATGATTTCATAATGATTTCATAATGATTTCATAATGATTTCGTAATGATTTCATAATGATTTCATAATGCTTTCGTAATGATTTCATAATGATTTCGTAATGATTTCATAATGATTTCATAATGATTTCATAATGATTTCATAATGATTTCGTAATGATTTCATAATGATTGCGTAATGATTTCGTAATGATTTCGTAATGATTTCATAATGATTTCGTAATGATTTCATAATGATTTCGTAATGATTTCATAATGATTTCATAATGATTTCGTAATGATTTCATAATGATTTCGTAATGATTTCATAATGATTTCGTAATGATTTCATAATGCTTTCGTAATGATTTCGTAATGATTTCATACTGATTTCGTAATGATTGCGTAATGATTTCGTAATGATTTCATAATGATTTCGTAATGATTTCGTAATGATTTCGTAATGATTTCGTAATGATTTCATAATGATTTCATAATGATTTCGTAATGATTTCATAATGATTTCATAATGATTTCGTAATGATTTCGTAATGATTTCATAATGATTTCATAATGCTTTCGTAATGATTTCATAATGATTTCATAATGATTTCATAATGCTTTCGTAATGATTTCATACTGATTTCATAATGATTTCGTAATGATTTCGTAATGATTTCATAATGATTTCATACTGCTTTCGTAATGATTTCATAATGATTTCATAATGATTTCGTAATGATTTCATAATGCTTTCGTAATGATTTCATAATGATTTCATAATGATTTCATAATGATTTCGTAATGATTTCGTAATGATTTCGTAATGATTTCGTAATGATTTCGTAATGATTTCGTAATGCTTTCGTAATGATTTCATAATGATTTCGTAATGATTTCATAATGATTTCGTAATGATTTCGTAATGATTTCGTAATGATTTCGTAATGATTTCATAATGATTTCGTAATGATTTCGTAATGCTTTCGTAATGATTTCGTAATGATTTCGTAATGATTTCGTAATGATTTCGTAATGATTTCGTAATGATTTCGTAATGATTTCGTAATGATTTCGTAATGATTTCATAATGATTTCGTAATGATTTCGTAATGATTTCGTAATGATTTCATAATGATTTCGTAATGATTTCGTAATGATTTCATAATGATTTCGTAATGATTTCATAATGATTTCATAATGATTTCGTAATGATTTCATAATGATTTCATAATGATTTCGTAATGATTTCGTGATGATTTCATAATGATTTCATAATGATTTCATAATGATTTCATAATGATTTCGTAATGATTTCGTAATGATTTCATAATGATTTCATAATGATTTCGTAATGATTTCGCCTGCATTAAAAAAAAAAACTGTAATGGATGAGACCGGTCGCAGATCATAAAACAGTCAGCATGATCTTCTTTTGGTGCAACTCTAGCTTCGGGACGTGTCGTGGAGCTTTGTCAGCATCCAACCACTGAGCTGAATGTCGCCAGTTATTATAAATAACCCACCTTTTTATCGCAAGTTACAACCCGGTTGAAAAATGGGTCGTTCTTGTTGCATAAAAGAAGGGAAGATGACACTTCATAATGACGTTTCTTTTGGTCGTCGTTCAATTCATTCAAATTTCCAATCTCTCTCAAGTGGTTGAAAATCTCCGTATACATTACGTTTAATTCAAAAGCAAGTTCTCAAACAGTTGTGCATGGATTGGCTTTGACTAAGGTTCTTAATTGATCGTTGTCAACATCCAATGGCTAACCGCTATTCTCATCCTTCAAGACTCTCATCGCTACCACAAAATTTCTTAAACCACCATTGTGCTGTGCGTTCAGTAATGGTTCCTGGGTCAAACGTTTCGTTAATATCGCGACCTGTTTCAGCAGCTTTTCTGTCTGGTTTGTATTGAAATAAGAAAAAATGTTTGAATTTGCTTTTTTTCCATCTTGTATTCAACGTTCTGAAAAGAAGACATAATTGATTCAAAATGATTTTAATTTAAACGATTAGATAGAGTGAAAAACGCCCTTTAAAATGATATATAAATAAATATAACGAAAACTTATTTGAATATACATCATTCAAAATCAAAATTAAAAATTCAGTAAGAACCTCTTTTTCAACACAATATGTATGTATGTATGTATGTATGTATGTATGTATGTATGTATGTATGTATGTATGTATGTATTTTCATCAGCATGCTCTTCCTTTGGTCTCATTATAAGCTTGAAGAAGACCAAGGTGATGTGGACTCCACCAATAGGTGTCCTATATAGCGAACCTAACATTTATATTGATGTCACCAGATTAGATGTAATTGGCACATTTGTTTACCTTGGTAGCATCCTGTCAAGGGATGGTTTGCTGAGTTCTGGGATACATGTTTGCATCCAGAAAGCTTCTGTTGCTTTTGGCAAGTTAGAGAAGCGGTTATGGAATGAGAGAGGTGTTATTTTTCAAACCAAAATAGCAGTTTATCGAACATGTGTGCTAACCACCCTATTGTACTCAGCAGAAACGTGAACCATTTATCAACACCAAATAAAATGGCTTGAAAGATTCCATCAGGGCTGCTTAATTATTTATGAAAGTGCATTTTTACCTAAATGCGAGTTGGGAATAATTTTCCCTTTAACCAATTTGGTACCCCCATATGGGGAGCGGCATATATATTGTTTATAAAATATAATTATCCACTGACACGTGTTTCGTCATCTACGACTCATCAGAGTGGCTGAATCCAGCAAGAGTGAAAAAGAGAGAAAGAAGTTGGGTTAAAAATATTGATTTTTTTTGTTTCCTCGAACACAAAAGCTCCCTCTTACGCAGATTAAAATACAGGTATAATTATACTAAACCTTGTGTCCAGAATCCTTCTTTCAATTTTGATCAAAATCCATCACATGACTTTGATTCAATAAAATGTCTAAAATTTAAAGCATAAGAAGAAATTGAAAATTCAAGGAATCTTGATTCATTTCTAATATGGATTAAATTCATAAATATATTGAAATATATTTTGAAAATGAAAAACGATATCCCTTCAAACATTTTTAAATATTCCAAAGAAACTGAAACTGGGAGAAAAAAAATTCATTATTTGACGTGTCTGAATTTTTACGACAGGCTTTCACCTTTTTTTTATCCCCTTTACATGGAAATGAATTAGACTAACTGTTGTGGTAGGATCCATCTAACTAGCATATGTAGAGGGTCAACCATATGGTTGCTACCGTAAAGACGGGAGAGACCCAATGAGAGAGAGACAACGAGATCAAGAGTCGACGGCTACCCAGCCTACACCTCCTCTAGGGACTATAATAATGGACTCTCTTGCTCTCAATCTGTCTGTTCTACATACTTTTGTGTTGTAGTTATTTATTTCCATGTGTTTAGTTGAGTTTCAACACAAACTATGGCCTACAAAATGAATAATGTTCGGTTAATTAGTTTAGGAGCGAATCCTGTACATGTAAATATATAATCCAAACCAAATATGATCAATAAATATTTGAATCTATAAATTACTGGATTCGACATTAAATAGCGCAAAAAAGAGTTAATATGCCATAAAACAAAACAATCAAAGCAACCAGACTTTTTTTTGTCTCGGTAAAAACATTTACATTTCATAGATTTACTGGCAAATGTGCAGTTCAGCAGCGTAAATTATTTGACAGACAAACATTTATAAAAATTATTTATTTTTTATATAAAACACATTATTAGACCCCAAGGCTGAAATAAAACCGGAAAAAAATTAATTTTTATTATTTTTTCAATATTTTTTTATTAGACTAAATGTACGACAATTGAGGCCGCCATCTTGTTATGAAAATTTGGCCTTTCTAAGGATTGCCAGATTCACCTTTTTGAGGCCAAATTTGGTCTTTTTTATGCTCTTGCATGTAACATGGTTCAACCCAAGAGTGTAAAAAAGGCTAAATTTGCCCTAAAAAAGGCCAATCTAACAAACCAAATTTTCATAACAAGATAGCGGCCTTGATTGTCGTACATTTAATCTAATAAAAAATGTTGAAAAAATAATAAAAATTAAATTTTGTCGGGTTTTATTTCAGTCTTAGGGTCTAATAATGTGTTTTATATAAAAATAAATAATTTTTATAAATTTTTGTCTGGCAAATAATTGACGCCGCTGAAATACACATTTGCCGATATACTTACCTCGGTAAAATCATACATTTATTTATACAGACTTGATTACCACGGTAAAATTATACTTTTATCAACTTACTTATCTTGGAAAAATCAGATTTTGCTTCCACGGGATTATTTACCAAACTATAAATTAGACTGTAACTCTACAGACTTATTTAATTTGCCAAAATTAAACTTCTTTTTTTTTTCTTTTTGTTCCCAGCAAAGCTCGCTTTGATGCAAGTCTACACAAACATTTATGGTAGTTTTAGATTTTCCTATTTTCATTCAAATACTTTTCTGACTCTAAGATTTCCCAAAGCTCTGCGATTACAAACGAACTGACAAAAATCCTTGTTGGTGCCAAATTGTTTCTTTTTTATTTATTCGTTTTCAAATACAACTTGAAAATATGTTTCGATGTAGGTCAGGGCTTATCTTTTTGAATAAATCAATACTTTGCTTGTTTCGATGAATATCACTTTTTTTAGGCATGTCATACAGTAAGAAGTATAATATAATCACGTTTTAAATATGCATCTGATATATACACTGTAAAATATAAATAAAAAATATTTAACGCACATATTATACGGAATATATATATATATATTAATATATATATATTAATATATATATATATATATATATATATTTATATATATATATATATATATATATATATAATTATTTCCACAGTCGAACCGACGTTGCAGCCCACAAGAGCTAAGAAAGTCAACAAACCGGAAGTCTAAGATTCGAGTTTCGCCCTCATTTGGCTCATCAGTTAGACACATCCGGACTCGGGATTTGAAACTCGAGCCTCTGAGGGCGAAACTCGAGTCTTTGACTTCCGGTTTGTTGGCTTTCTTGGCTCTTGTGGACTGCAACGTTCGTTTGGCTGTGGAAAATAATTATATATTCTCTCACACTTTCTGAACATTCTAATATATATATATATATATATATATATATATATATATATACATATATATATATATATATCGTAATAATTAGTAATAAATAGTGATATTTACAACTTGAAATAAAATGTACCCGTGGCACAGTGGTTAGAGTACTTGGAAAAGTCAATTGTAAAAATTGATATTCTCTTGAAGGTTCAATCGTCAGTGTGAGCGACCGAAAAATCCAATTGCGAATTACTTAGGACCTCAATCCAGTCATGACAGAACAAGGGCGTGTTACCCCCATGAAATAAATAAAGGGTTCAGCTCGAAATTCCAGAGTCGATAGAAAAAATTCCAGATGTCGACAAAATACACATGAAGAAGGAAACGTTGTAAAAATCTCACAGTAGTCCGATGAAGCCAAATAATACGAATACCCAATCCTCATCTCAAAAATTTCAGAAACATCAAAAACGGAAGGGAGAATGAAATACAGAAAAATCAGACATTTTGTACTTTAAGTTTTTGCCTTCGACAAAATATTCACATTTCTTCAAAACAAGAATGCTCTGCTTCCTTTCCAAAATAATGCCACCCATCAAATCGTTAATAAAATTTGCGGTACTTCGCAGAGAACGCTATTTTATGAATGTTCCCTCGGCATGTTCCGGCAGTTTACGTAAACCTCCAGAATATAACAAAACGCTCAGTCAAGGCGGCAAACGACAATTAATAAATTAAAAGACGTGATCACACACCATTGTAGTTGTTCGACATTTACAACAAGAGAGTGTCATCGGTTTGGTGACTGATTGGACAAAATTCCTATGAGACATTTGCAAATAGTACTTCCTTAGGAATATCCAGCCGAGAACCGAAAATCTTTAAAAATGAATACATAAATAGCTTACTTGTTCACCTTTCTATTTAACAATATGAACAAATAAAAACATTTTGTTATAAAAAAAAAAAATTTTCTTACCATCCCCAAATTCTTTGACATTTTTGTAACATTTCTTACAATTGCAAAAAAGAAAAAAAGTTTTCACTTATTGTTACACATTTTACAAAATATATTATTCAAAGAATTTACCGTAGATTAGTTGTTTTGTTTATTATTATTATTGTATTTCCATTTATATTTATTAGTTGTTTTGTTTATTATTATTATTGTATTTCCATTAATATTTATTAGTTGTTTTGTTTATTATTATTATTGTATTTCCATTTATATTTATTAGTTGTTTTGTTTATTATTATTATTGTATTTCCATTTATATTTATTAGTTGTTTTGTTTATTATTATTATTGTATTTCCATTTATATTTATTAGTTGTTTTGTTTATTATTATTATTGTATTTCCATTTATATTTATTAGTTGTTTTGTTTATTATTATTATTGTATTTCCATTTATATTTATTAGTTGTTTTGTTTATTATTATTATTGTATTTCCATTTATATTTATTAGTTGTTTTGTTTATTATTATTATTGTATTTCCATTTTCTTCATTGGAATTACTTCTTTTACATGACTAGTCTGGGTGCCAGACGTTTCCCGGGTGTTTGGAGATGTGTGTTAAGCAAAAAAAAAAAAAAAAAAAAATGGTAGTAGGTAGGCAGGCAGGCTCGAACTCGTACCATGAAGAAGGAAAGCAACGTGAAAATAAAAGTGACGTCTTTGCCGTTGCGCCCATCACCAAACCGGAAGTGGCGAAAGTTTAAATTAAGGCTAGTCAATCGAAAAGATAGGATGACTTTCGAAAACATTGGCGAAAAAGCGACCCCTCCCTATAGAAAAGTGCCCAGTTGGGGTGAAGGAATTAATGTTTTTAGCTAATATTTTGATATGTGTCGTCTGAAGGGTCGAGCTTCAAAAAAATATGGATCTTAAAAATCCGTCTCCTCTGTCGAAAGTTTTAGGCATACATATATACATGCATACATGCATACATACATACATGATGATTGCAACGTCTTGTCAGACAAGTGCCACTCCCTCAGACAGTCCATGAGCCCAAAAATGACTTCCATCGCCACGGGACCATTTTAATGGACAAATGCCCGAGAGAGTATCTATACACAGATGATGTTACAGTCTTAGCTTTGTACGACAGCTAAGTCTCTCTCTCTCGGTTCAAAATGTTGAAATCCAACAACAAGCAATAGCAATGCGGGTACTGGTCTCCCGCTTTATGGTTTTTTAAATCAGAGATTTGCTTCTCCTAGAAAGGTTGCCTTCACCACGGCTTATGGGAGCCCTCTCCACCCCAACACAGACATACACACACATAAACACACACGGTGCTAGTTGGCCGTTGATCCCGAAAAAGGTTCATTCGCCCTTTGGAAGGTCTTGTTTTTAATCCTTCAGGGAGACTAGCCTCCCTCCTCACCAAACAAGTCTGGTGGGGGAACCAGTTTAGTCGCCGGTGTCCGACCATGAAGCAGGTAGTACTGGGTTACATAGTACCAGTAGCATATGACATGACCTGACATACACATACATACATACATACATACATACATACATACATACATTTAAACAGACAGGTGAGATTTATATTATAGAAGATGCTTATTTTTTTGCTTATGTTTTAAAATTTGATCAGCGTTCAACATATTTCGGCAGTTTATGTAAATTGTCGGAATACGCTGGTACAACATCCATGGAAGAACGCATTGTTCTCTACATAAGTACCAAATTTGCAATCCTTTTTGCAATCCAACCATATTTCGTACAGATAGATTTCAGTCTATATCTGACTTGTCCACTAAGTTACGTTGATGAATGTCCAACAGTCTTTGTTCTATCATTGTTTAATGATGTCCTCCAAATGTGCACTTCTGTGATAATCAACACTGAGTGTTAGTTATTGATTAGTAAGGAGTTTGGGCATCTTTGAATAGAGGAACATGTCGTATGGGATGAATAGTGGTTTAAACAACACGGATAAGATAACTCTCCACACTTAAAATGACTTGTTGAAATGGCTACATGGACATTTTGGTGATCGTCTCATCAGTAGGAAGTGTGATCCTGAACTGGCTTTACTCTCACCGAATATTATCTGTGGGCTTATCTCAAAGAGAATGTCTATCAAAGCAGTTCCTGGACTTTCTCTAAACTGAAGAAATCATCACAGCCCAAATCAGGACAGTGTCAATCATCATCATCATCATCATCATCATCATCATCATCATCATCATTGGGACGGGCTCCTTGCCCGGACCAAAGTGACTCTTCCTCTCCAGAGTTTCCTGTCTTTCACCAGCTGGCTCAGATCGTTAGGTTCACAGTTGGCGTCGTGTGCTATTTGTTGGATGTACGTGGATCTAGGTCATCCTTTGCTTGCGGCATCCATGTCGTGGAGTCCATAGCAATGCATAATTCACCAATTCATGCTTGCTCCTCAGACAATGACCGGCAAATCGTAGGCGTTTTTCCCTGATGGTATTAGATATGGCAGGTAGGTTACCATAAAATTGCTGCCTCGTGGGATGATTTTTCCAAGATATATTTAATACTGTTCGTAGCATACGGGTGCATGTGACGTCTAGTTTTCTTTTCAATTTTGTTTATCGATTGAAAAAATACTGGACATTGTCAAAAAAGGTATTAAAGAGACATTTTGAGGGTGGGGCATCCTGTATCACCTACACACACTATTTTACGTTCAATCATTGTTCACCTCATCTCCCTACCTTGTTTTCGTGTTGTATCTCTTCATATCTGATGTTTGCATGAACAGGTTTTACTTGAGTTTTGATTTCATTTATTTGATCAATAAAAATAAAACAAGTCAAAATCTAAACTGTCGCTGTCGTTTATCGTTTATGTATATTGTTTAAACTTGTAACAAATACTCCTTATTTTCCATTTATAATTATGCAGAAAGCTGCAGGAGTAAGCTAGAGTCGTTCGAGCCTGCTAGGTTCAATCCCCTTGATTTGGCGTGTCAAAGTCAGTGAGAGAGTTAGTGCCTCTCCCCCTGCAAGAACTTAGATACCAGGGTAGAAGGGCACTCTGACTTGCAAAAAGTCCCTGGACAGCCCCGCCGGCATTCCTCAAACAGTTAACAATAAACTAACTCCATCTCAAAGAGAGAAGGTAAGGCCTGGGAGAGTGGACCTCCTGGAACTGCACAGAACTAAATTCTTACCGAAAAACCCACAGGGAGTCGATCATTACAGGAATGGTGTAAATCTCTCTTCATTTTTTTTTTGGGGGGGGAAGCATGCTTTGTGTTGCGCTGAAAAACAGAGTACTGTAATTAACTTGGGTTTTCTTGCATGCAAAAATATCCGTGGCGTTTATTTTATTCTTCGCCGCAAAATAAAAGGTTTGTTATTTTGTTTCGTTGCGAAAAACTGAGTTTAGTGTTTTTTGTTTGTTGTTGAAGAAAGGCTTGTTGGTATTTTTAATTCGCATGTCTGTGGCATTTTTCCGGGAGTGTCATCTTACAGCTGACGACGTGCTTTTGTTTACAAACACGGGAGTAGCAATCTGGCAAACTAGGACAAGACCATAGTACAACCTGCCACTTTGACATACTGTAAAGAATGCTCACTAATGAACTGGGAGACCGGTGTTCAATCTCTGGTTGAACTATACCAAATACTTACAAAATGGTACTTAATGCCTCCTTTTTAAAGACTCGGCATTATAGAGTGTGGATCAAGGGTAAGTGGAGTGACGCAGGAAAAGGAATGTTCTTCTTCCCTACATCTGGTTGTAGTAGCCCTCCTCAGTCAAAAAACGTGAGCCTTTGAGTCGGCCTCAATTACGATCGATCTATTTGTTTGTTGAATCTACAGAATTCTGACACTATTAATATTTATTTAAGAAAATAAATGATTACTGTGTTAATCCGTCTCAAACTTAAATTGTATCTTTTGCTATTTAATAAAAGTGTTTTGCTGTTTAATGTGTTGAAGAAAACCTGAAAATTTCGATGAAATTGGATAATTCACTAATTTTCGGTAATAGAAAAAAAACAAAAAAACGTAAATTCTTGTTTACTTTTAGTGGGATGGGCATATTCTAGATTAGCGAAGCCAATATTATCCGTACCGTGTCCGATAAAACATGGTGGCCATGTTTGTTTACCAAGAAAAGGGGATCCAGAGAGACGATCCAATATAAAAAATCCTTGAAAAGGAAAACAATTTAAAAAAAAAAAGATGAAATCAATTTTTTTTTAACTCCTTTTTAATTTTTCTGGCATAAACTTGAAAATTTCATATTGAAAAGAAATTGGGTGGGAAAAGACTTTTTTGCAAAAGAAAAAAAAATGTTGATGTGATTTAACAGATGAAGAAAGGTTAGGAAAATTCCATCTGCCAACTAGAATAACAGGAAAAAGTATTTTTCACAAAAGAAAAAAATATTTATTAAAATTTACTTCAACAGGAAATGTTAGTAAATATGTAATAGTATGTACATATATATATATATATATATATATATATATATATATATATATATATATATATATATATGTATATATATATATATATATATATATATATATAATGTGTTTGAATTTGTGTGTGTATGGTTGCATCAAGAATGCGTATGTATGTGTAAATGGATTTGAAGATGATTGACGGTATGTTTGTAGACTAGTTTTGATGTGAATATGTGCCTTAGTGAAAAGAAAGACTAATTTTCTTCAGCATAAAATGTGTGTGTAAATGTATATGTATGTCGATGTATTGTATGTATTGTACGACATAATCACGTTGACACACCGGCTCTCATCAGATCAACGAAGTTAAGCAACGTTGAGCCTGGCTAGTACCAGATGGGTGACCATTTGGGAATTCTGGGCGCTGTATGTGCTTCCGCTTATCTCGGCATTGTTTCCAGTCGTCTTCAACCTCCACTTGCCACTGGTATTCAACAATGTCAACTCAGGGGAGGTGTGGTTAGAGGTTGCGCAACTCTTGCCACAGACATTTCACGTGCATGCACCCTTACAGTGGGTATCCATAGTCTGTCAAGACTGAAGGAAGCCTTTTTTATGTAGGTGTATTCGTATTATATGTTTATCTGCTCATATACGAGGAAAGATCCAAAAGTAATGCCTCCTATTTTCATTCCGCCCAAATCGATCAGAGGGGATTACAGATTGCAGAGTTAAGATGACTGAACTCACGCAATCATGACCTGAAAGTTTCATCTTTCTGTTACACATATTGACAGTGTTAGATTCTAAAAAACAAACAACCCATGTCATGGACGTGCCTCAGAAGCAGAGATGTATTATTGAATTCTTCCATACAAAACTTAAAAAAAATTGAACAGATCGACACTCACTGGCGCCTGTTAAACGTTAACAAAATCGATGCAGTTAATATTGATGTCAGCACACTTAGGAGATGGATTCGTTGATTTCAGAGTGGCAACAGAGATGTAACTGACAAAGAATCTTCCGAAAATTTACGATCGAGGCATCAAAAGAGGTTGGAAAAAGTGAATTGAGAATGGTGGTGATTACATGGAAAATAAACTCTGGATCACAAAATGTCGCTCGTTTTATTAGTACCACTGCTGTTTTCGTAGCTCTTCAACGTTTTAGTTTTTGAGTTAAAAAAAAGAGCCTTACTTTGGAATAACTTTCATACATAATTGAATGCATGTGTATGCAACTGATTAATTGTATGTGTATGTGTGAATGTCTAATTGTATGTGTATGTGTGAATGTCTAATTGTATGTATATGTGTAAATGTGCGCATGAATGTGCATATTAAGAAAATAAAATATAAGAATATTCTTGAGCATGAAATGTATGTATGTGTATGAATGGAATCATTGTACATGTTTTCATATGTGTGATATTGTGTATGTGTATGTGTGAATATACGTAAATAAATGAATGTGTATGCATATATGGCTGACTGAATATATTCGTGAATGCAAGTTATTGTGCATATTTATGTGCATATGCGAGCAAGTACAAAAAAGAACTTTCTTTGGCATGAAAAGTATATATGCATGTATTAATGGTTTGAGTGTGTATATTTGTATGTATGAATGTATTAATGGTTTGAGTGTGTATATTTGTATGTGTGCATGTATTAATGGTTTGAGTGTGTATATTTGTATGTATGCATGTATTAATAGTTTGAGTGTGTATATTTGTATGTGTGCATGTATTAATGGTTTGAGTTTGTATATTTGTATGTGTGCATGTATTAATGGTTTGAGTGTGTATATTTGTATGTGTGCATGTATTAATAGTTTGAGTGTGTATATTTGTATGTATGCATGTATTAATAGTTTGAGTTTGTATATTTGTATGTGTGCATGTATTAATGGTTTGAGTGTGTATATTTGTATGTGTGCATGTATTAATAGTTTGAGTGTGTATATTTGTATGTATGCATGTATTAATAGTTTGAGTTTGTATATTTGTATGTGTGCATGTATTAATGGTTTGAGTGTGTATATTTGTATGTGTGCATGTATTAATAGTTTGAGTGTGTATATTTGTATGTATGCATGTATTAATAGTTTGAGTTTGTATATTTGTATGTGTGCATGTATTAATGGTTTGAGTGTGTATATTTGTATGTGTGCATGTATTAAAAGTTTGAGTGTGTATATTTGTATGTATGCATGTATTAATAGTTTGAGTTTGTATATTTGTATGTGTGCATGTATTAATAGTTTGAGTTTGTATATTTGTATGTGTGCATGTATTAATGGTTTGAGTGTCTGTATATTTGTATGTGTGCATGTATTAATGGTTTGAGTGTGTATATTTGTATGTGTGCATGTATTAATGGTTTGAGTGTCTGTATATTTGTATGTGTGTATGTATTAATGGTTTGAGTGTCTGTATATTTGTATGTGTGCATATATTAATGGTTTGAGTGTCTGTATATTTGTATGTGTGCATGTATTAATGGTTTGAGTGTGTATATTTGTATGTGTGCATGTATTAATAGTTTGAGTGTGTATATTTGTATGTGTGCATGTATTAATGGTTTGAGTGTGTATATTTGTATGTGTGCATGTATTAATAGTTTGAGTGTGTATATTTGTATGTGTGCATGTATTAATGGTTTGAGTGTGTATATTTGTATGTGTGCATGTATTAATTGTTTGAGTGTCTGTATATTTGTATGTGTGCATGTATTAATGGTTTGAGTGTGTATATTTGTATGTGTGCATGTATTAATAGTTTGAGTGTGTATATTTGTATGTATGCATGTATTAATAGTTTGAGTTTGTATATTTGTATGTGTGCATGTATTAATAGTTTGAGTTTGTATATTTGTATGTGTGCATGTATTAATGGTTTGAGTGTCTGTATATTTGTATGTGTGCATGTATTAATGGTTTGAGTGTGTATATTTGTATGTGTGCATGTATTAATGGTTTGAGTGTCTGTATATTTGTATGTGTGCATGTATTAATGGTTTGAGTGTCTGTATATTTGTATGTGTGCATATATTAATGGTTTGAGTGTCTGTATATTTGTATGTGTGCATGTATTAATGGTTTGAGTGTGTATATTTGTATGTGTGCATGTATTAATAGTTTGAGTGTGTATATTTGTATGCGTGCATGTATTAATGGTTTGAGTGTGTATATTTGTATGTGTGCATGTATTAATAGTTTGAGTGTGTATATTTGTATGTGTGCATGTATTAATGGTTTGAGTGTGTATATTTGTATGTGTGCATGTATTAATGGTTTGAGTGTGTATATTTGTATGTGTGCATGTATTAATGGTTTGAGTTTGTATATTTGTATGTGTGCATGTATTAATAGTTTGAGTGTGTATATTTGTATGTGTGCATGTATTAATAGTTTGAGTGTGTATATTTGTATGTGTGCATGTATTAATAGTTTGAGTGTGTATATTTGTATGTGTGCATGTATTAATAGTTTGAGTGTGTATATTTGTATGTGTGCATGTATTAATAGTTTGAGTGTGTATATTTGTATGTGTGCATGTATTAATAGTTTGAGTGTGTATATTTGTATGTGTGCATGTATTAATAGTTTGAGTGTGTATATTTGTATGTGTGCATGTATTAATAGTTTGAGTGTGTATATTTGTATGTGTGCATGTATTAATATTTTGAGTGTGTATATTTGTATGTGTGCATGTATTAATAGTTTGAGTGTGTATATTTGTATGTGTGCATGTATTAATAGTTTGAGTGTCTGTATATTTGTATGTGTGCATGTATTAATGGTTTGAGGGTGTATATTTGTATGTGTGCATGTATTAATAGTTTGAGTGTGTATATTTGTATGTGTGCATGTATTAATAGTTTGAGTGTGTATATTTGTATGTGTGCATGTAATTATAGTTTGAGTGTGTATATTTGTATGTGTGCATGTATTAATATTTTGAGTGTGTATATTTGTATGTGTGCATGTATTAATAGTTTGAGTGTGTATATTTGTATGTGTGCATGTATTAATTGTTTGAGTGTGTATATTTGTATGTGTGCATGTATTAATAGTTTGAGTGTGTATATTTGTATGTGTGCATGTATTAATAGTTTGAGTGTGTATATTTGTATGTGTGCATGTATTAATAGTTTGAGTGTGTATATTTGTATGTGTGCATGTATTAATAGTTTGAGTGTGTATATTTGTATGTGTGCATGTATTAATGGTTTGAGTGTGTATATTTGTATGTGTGCATGTATTAATGGTTTGAGTGTCTGTATATTTGTATGTGTGCATGTATTAATGGTTTGAGTGTGTATATTTGTATGTGTGCATGTATTAATGGTTTGAGTGTGTATATTTGTATGTGTGCATGTATTAATGGTTTGAGTGTGTATATTTGTATGTGTGCATGTATTAATGGTTTGAGTGTGTATATTTGTATGTGTGCATGTATTAATGGTTTGAGTGTGTATATTTGTATGTGTGCATGTATTAATGGTTTGAGTGTGTATATTTGTATGTGTGCATATATTAATGGTTTGAGTGTGTATATTTGTATGTGTGCATGTATTAATAGTTTGAGTGTGTATATTTGTATGTGTGCATGTATTAATGGTTTGAGTGTGTATATTTGTATGTGTGCATGTATTAATGGTTTGAGTGTCTGTATATTTGTATGTGTGCATGTAAAAATGGTTTGAGTGTCTGTATATTTGTATGTGTGCATGTATAAATGGTTTGAGTGTCTGTATATTTGTATGTGTGCATGTATTAATGGTTTGAGTGTCTGTATATTTGTATGTGTGCATGTATAAATGGTTTGAGTGTCTGTATATTTTTATGTGTGCATGTATAAATGGTTTGAGTGTCTGTATATTTGTATGTGTGCATGTATTAATAGTTTGAGTGTCTGTATATTTGTATGTGTGCATGTATTAATAGTTTGAGTGTCTGTATATTTGTATGTGTGCATGTATAAATGGTTTGAGTGTCTGTATATTTGTATGTGTGCATGTATAAATGGTTTGAGTGTCTGTATATTTGTATGTGTGCATGTATTAATAGTTTGAGTGTCTGTATATTTGTATGTGTGCATGTATTAATAGTTTGAGTGTCTGTATATTTGTATGTGTGCATGTATTAATTGTTTGAGTGTCTGTATATTTGTATGTGTGCATGTATTAATGGTTTGAGTGTCTGTATATTTGTATGTGTGCATGTATTAATAGTTTGAGTGTCTGTATATTTGTATGTGTGCATGTATTAATAGTTTGAGTGTCTGTATATTTGTATGTGTGCATGTATTAATTGTTTGAGTGTCTGTATATTTGTATGTGTGCATGTATTAATTGTTTGAGTGTCTGTATATTTGTATGTGTTCATGTATTAATAGTTTGAGTGTCTGTATATTTGTATGTGTGCATGTATTAATTGTTTGAGTGTCTGTATATTTGTATGTGTGTATGTATTAATGGTTTGAGTGTCTGTATATTTGTATGTGTGCATGTATTAATGGTTTGAGTGTCTGTATATTTGTATGTGTGCATGTATTAATTGTTTGAGTGTCTGTACATTTGTATGTGTGCACACATACAAACATACACATACATTTGTATGTGTGCACATTAATGGTTTGAGTGTCTGTATATTTGTATGTGTGCATGTATTAATAGTTTGAGTGTCTGTATATTTGTATGTGTGCATGTATTAATAGTTTGAGTGTCTGTATATTTGTATGTGTGCATGTATTAATTGTTTGAGTGTCTGTATATTTGTATGTGTGCATGTATTAATGGTTTGAGTGTCTGTATATTTGTATGTGTGCATGTATTAATAGTTTGAGTGTCTGTATATTTGTATGTGTGCATGTATTAATAGTTTGAGTGTCTGTATATTTGTATGTGTGCATGTATTAATTGTTTGAGTGTCTGTATATTTGTATGTGTGCATGTATTAATGGTTTGAGTGTGTATATTTGTATGTGTGCATGTAATAATTGTTTGAGTGTCTGTATATTTGTATGTGTGCATGTATTAATGGTTTGAGTGTCTGTATATTTGTATGTGAGCATGTATTAATAGTTTGAGTGTCTGTATATTTGTATGTGTGCATGTATTAATTGTTTGAGTGTCTGTATATTTGTATGTGTGCATGTATTAATGGTTTGAGTGTCTGTATATTTGTATGTGTGCATGTATTAATAGTTTGAGTGTCTGTATATTTGTATGTGTGCATGTATTAATTGTTTGAGTGTCTGTATATTTGTATGTGTGCATGTATTAATGGTTTGAGTGTCTGTATATTTGTATGTGTGCATGTATTAATAGTTTGAGTGTCTGTATATTTGTATGTGTGCATGTATTAATAGTTTGAGTGTCTGTATATTTGTATGTGTGCATGTATTAATTGTTTGAGTGTCTGTATATTTGTATGTGTGCATGTATTAATGGTTTGAGTGTCTGTATATTTGTATGTGTGCATGTATTAATAGTTTGAGTGTCTGTATATTTGTATGTGTGCATGTATTAATAGTTTGAGTGTCTGTATATTTGTATGTGTGCATGTATTAATTGTTTGAGTGTCTGTATATTTGTATGTGTGCATGTATTAATAGTTTGAGTGTCTGTATATTTGTATGTGTGCATGTATTAATTGTTTGAGTGTCTGTATATTTGTATGTGTGCATGTATTAATTGTTTGAGTGTCTGTATATTTGTATGTGTGCATGTATTAATAGTTTGAGTGTCTGTATATTTGTATGTGTGCATGTATTAATTGTTTGAGTGTCTGTATATTTGTATGTGTGTATGTATTAATGGTTTGAGTGTCTGTATATTTGTATGTGTGCATGTATTAATAGTTTGAGTGTCTGTATATTTGTATGTGTGCATGTATTAATAGTTTGAGTGTCTGTATATTTGTATGTGTGCATGTATTAATGGTTTGAGTGTCTGTATATTTGTATGTGTGCATGTATTAATAGTTTGAGTGTCTGTATATTTGTATGTGTGCATGTATTAATTGTTTGAGTGTCTGTATATTTGTATGTGTGCATGTATTAATAGTTTGAGTGTCTGTATATTTGTATGTGTGCATGTATTAATAGTTTGAGTGTCTGTATATTTGTATGTGTGCATGTATTAATGGTTTGAGTGTCTGTATATTTGTATGTGTGCATGTATTAATAGTTTGAGTGTCTGTATATTTGTATGTGTGCATGTATTAATGGTTTGTGTGTCTGTATATTTGTATGTGTGCATGTATTAATAGTTTGAGTGTCTGTATATTTGTATGTGTGCATGTATTAATGGTTTGAGTGTGTATATTTGTATGTGTGCATGTATTAATTGTTTGAGTGTCTGTATATTTGTATGTGTGCATGTATTAATGGTTTGAGTGTCTGTATATTTGTATGTGTGCATGTATTAATAGTTTGAGTGTCTGTATATTTGTATGTGTGCATGTATTAATGGTTTGAGTGTCTGTATATTTGTATGTGTGCATGTATTAATAGTTTGAGTGTCTGTATATTTGTATGTGTGCATGTATTAATGGTTTGAGTGTCTTTATATTTGTATGTGTGCATGTATTAATAGTTTGAGTGTGTATATTTGAATGTGTGCATTTATTAATGGTTTGAGTGTCTGTATATTTGAATGTGTGCATGTATTAATTGTTTGAGTGTCTGTATATTTGAATGTGTGCATGTATTAATAGTTTGAGTGTGTAAATTTGAATGTGTGCATGTATTAATGGTTTGAGTGTGTGTATATTTGTATGTGTGCATGTATTAATGGTTTTAGTGTCTGTATATTTTTATGTGTGCATGTATTAATAGTTTGAGTGTGTATATTTGAATGTGTGCATGTATTAATGGTTTGAGTGTCTGTATATTTGTATGTTTGCATGTATTAATGGTTTGAGTGTCTGTATATTTGTATGTGTGACTGTATTAATGGTTTGAGTGTGTATGTTTGTATGTGTGCATGTATTAATTGTTTGAGTGTCTGTATATTTGTATGTGTGCATGTATTAATAGTTTGAGTGTCTGTATATTTGTATGTGTGCATGTATTAATTGTTTGAGTGTCTGTAAATTTGTATGTGTGCATGTATTAATTGTTTGAGTGTCTGTATATTTGTATGTGTGCATGTATTAATGGTTTGAGTGTCTGTATATTTGTATGTGTGCATGTATTAATTGTTTGAGTGTCTGTATATTTGTATGTGTGTATGTATTAATGGTTTGAGTGTCTGTATATTTGTATGTGTGCATGTATTAATTGTT
The DNA here is from genome assembly GCF_053919585.1 of Euprymna scolopes. Lineage (NCBI taxonomy): Eukaryota > Metazoa > Mollusca > Cephalopoda > Sepiida > Sepiolidae > Euprymna > Euprymna scolopes. The sequence continues at coordinate 21,182,682 of NC_136502.1, forward strand.
TGAGTGTCTGTATATTTGTATGTGTGTATGTATTAATGGTTTGAGTGTCTGTATATTTGTATGTGTGCATGTATTAATGGTTTGAGTGTCTGTATATTTGTATGTGTGCATGTATTAATTGTTTGAGTGTCTGTACATTTGTATGTGTGCACACATACAAACATACACATACATTTGTATGTGTGCACATTATTGGTTTGAGTGTCTGTATATTTGTATGTGTGCATGTATTAATAGTTTGAGTGTCTGTATATTTGTATGTGTGCATGTATTAATAGTTTGAGTGTCTGTATATTTGTATGTGTGCATGTATTAATTGTTTGAGTGTCTGTATATTAGTATGTGTGCATGTATTAATGGTTTGAGTGTCTGTATATTTGTATGTGTGCATGTATTAATAGTTTGAGTGTCTGTATATTTGTATGTGTGCATGTATTAATAGTTTGAGTGTCTGTATATTTGTATGTGTGCATGTATTAATTGTTTGAGTGTCTGTATATTTGTATGTGTGCATGTATTAATGGTTTGAGTGTGTATATTTGTATGTGTGCATGTAATAATTGTTTGAGTGTCTGTATATTTGTATGTGTGCATGTATTAATGGTTTGAGTGTCTGTATATTTGTATGTGTGCATGTATTAATAGTTTGAGTGTCTGTATATTTGTATGTGTGCATGTATTAATTGTTTGAGTGTCTGTATATTTGTATGTGTGCATGTATTAATGGTTTGAGTGTCTGTATATTTGTATGTGTGCATGTATTAATAGTTTGAGTGTCTGTATATTTGTATGTGTGCATGTATTAATTGTTTGAGTGTCTGTGTATTTGTATGTGTGCATGTATTAATGGTTTGAGTGTCTGTATATTTGTATGTGTGCATGTATTAATAGTTTGAGTGTCTGTATATTTGTATGTGTGCATGTATTAATAGTTTGAGTGTCTGTATATTTGTATGTGTGCATGTATTAATTGTTTGAGTGTCTGTATATTTGTATGTGTGCATGTATTAATGGTTTGAGTGTCTGTATATTTGTATGTGTGCATGTATTAATAGTTTGAGTGTCTGTATATTTGTATGTGTGCATGTATTAATAGTTTGAGTGTCTGTATATTTGTATGTGTGCATGTATTAATTGTTTGAGTGTCTGTATATTTGTATGTGTGCATGTATTAATAGTTTGAGTGTCTGTATATTTGTATGTGTGCATGTATTAATTGTTTGAGTGTCTGTATATTTGTATGTGTGCATGTATTAATTGTTTGAGTGTCTGTATATTTGTATGTGTGCATGTATTAATAGTTTGAGTGTCTGTATATTTGTATGTGTGCATGTATTAATTGTTTGAGTGTCTGTATATTTGTATGTGTGTATGTATTAATGGTTTGAGTGTCTGTATATTTGTATGTGTGCATGTATTAATAGTTTGAGTGTCTGTATATTTGTATGTGTGCATGTATTAATAGTTTGAGTGTCTGTATATTTGTATGTGTGCATGTATTAATGGTTTGAGTGTCTGTATATTTGTATGTGTGCATGTATTAATAGTTTGAGTGTCTGTATATTTGTATGTGTGCATGTATTAATTGTTTGAGTGTCTGTATATTTGTATGTGTGCATGTATTAATAGTTTGAGTGTCTGTATATTTGTATGTGTGCATGTATTAATAGTTTGAGTGTCTGTATATTTGTATGTGTGCATGTATTAATGGTTTGAGTGTCTGTATATTTGTATGTGTGCATGTATTAATAGTTTGAGTGTCTGTATATTTGTATGTGTGCATGTATTAATGGTTTGTGTGTCTGTATATTTGTATGTGTGCATGTATTAATAGTTTGAGTGTCTGTATATTTGTATGTGTGCATGTATTAATGGTTTGAGTGTGTATATTTGTATGTGTGCATGTATTAATTGTTTGAGTGTCTGTATATTTGTATGTGTGCATGTATTAATGGTTTGAGTGTCTGTATTTTTGTATGTGTGCATGTATTAATAGTTTGAGTGTCTGTATATTTGTATGTGTGCATGTATTAATGGTTTGAGTGTCTGTATATTTGTATGTGTGCATGTATTAATAGTTTGAGTGTCTGTATATTTGTATGTGTGCATGTATTAATGGTTTGAGTGTCTGTATATTTGTATGTGTGCATGTATTAATAGTTTGAGTGTGTATATTTGAATGTGTGCATTTATTAATGGTTTGAGTGTCTGTATATTTGAATGTGTGCATGTATTAATGGTTTGAGTGTCTGTATATTTGAATGTGTGCATGTATTAATAGTTTGAGTGTGTATATTTGAATGTGTGCATGTATTAATGGTTTGAGTGTCTGTATATTTGTATGTGTGCATGTATTAATGGTTTTATTGTCTGTATATTTTTATGTGTGCATGTATTAATAGTTTGAGTGTGTATATTTGAATGTGTGCATGTATTAATGGTTTGAGTGTGTATATTTGAATGTGTGCATGTATTAATTGTTTGAGTGTCTGTATATTTGTATGTTTGCATGTATTAATGGTTTGAGTGTCTGTATATTTGTATGTGTGACTGTATTAATGGTTTGAGTGTGTATGGTTGTATGTGTGCATGTATTAATTGTTTGAGTGTCTGTATATTTGTATGTGTGCATGTATTAATAGTTTGAGTGTCTGTATATTTGTATGTGTGCATGTATTAATTGTTTGAGTGTCTGTATATTTGTATGTGTGCATGTATTAATTGTTTGAGTGTCTGTATATTTGTATGTGTGCATGTATTAATGGTTTGAGTGTCTGTATATTTGTATGTGTGCATGTATTAATTGTTTGAGTGTCTGTATATTTGTATGTGTGTATGTATTAATGGTTTGAGTGTCTGTATATTTGTATGTGTGCATGTATTAATGGTTTGAGTGTGTATATTTGTATGTGTGCATGTAATAATTGTTTGAGTGTCTGTATATTTGTATGTGTGCATGTATTAATGGTTTGAGTGTCTGTATATTTGTACGTGTGCATGTATTAATAGTTTGAGTGTCTGTATATTTGTATGTGTGCATGTATTAATTGTTTGAGTGTCTGTATATTTGTATGTGTGCATGTATTAATGGTTTGAGTGTCTGTATATTTGTATGTGTGCATGTATTAATAGTTTGAGTGTCTGTATATTTGTATGTGTGCATGTATTAATTGTTTGAGTGTCTGTATATTTGTATGTGTGCATGTATTAATGGTTTGAGTGTCTGTATATTTGTATGTGTGCATGTATTAATAGTTTGAGTGTCTGTATATTTGTATGTGTGCATGTATTAATAGTTTGAGTGTCCTTATATTTGTATGTGTGCATGTATTAATTGTTTGAGTGTCTGTATATTTGTATGTGTGCATGTATTAATGGTTTGAGTGTCTGTATATTTGTATGTGTGCATGTATTAATAGTTTGAGTGTCTGTATATTTGTATGTGTGCATGTATTAATAGTTTGAGTGTCTGTATATTTGTATGTGTGCATGTATTAATTGTTTGAGTGTCTGTATATTTGTATGTGTGCATGTATTAATAGTTTGAGTGTCTGTATATTTGTATGTGTGCATGTATTAATTGTTTGAGTGTCTGTATATTTGTATGTGTGCATGTATTAATGGTTTGAGTGTCTGTATATTTGTATGTGTGCATGTATTAATAGTTTGAGTGTCTGTATATTTGTATGTGTGCATGTATTAATAGTTTGAGTGTCTGTATATTTGTATGTGTGCATGTATTAATTGTTTGAGTGTCTGTATATTTGTATGTGTGCATGTATTAATAGTTTGAGTGTCTGTATATTTGTATGTGTGCATGTATTAATTGTTTGAGTGTCTGTATATTTGTATGTGTGCATGTATTAATGGTTTGAGTGTCTGTATATTTGTATGTGTGCATGTATTAATAGTTTGAGTGTCTGTATATTTGTATGTGTGCATGTATTAATAGTTTGAGTGTCTGTATATTTGTATGTGTGCATGTATTAATTGTTTGAGTGTCTGTATATTTGTATGTGTGCATGTATTAATGGTTTGAGTGTCTGTATATTTGTATGTGTGCATGTATTAATAGTTTGAGTGTCTGTATATTTGTATGTGTGCATGTATTAATAGTTTGAGTGTCTGTATATTTGTATGTGTGCATGTATTAATTGTTTGAGTGTCTGTATATTTGTATGTGTGCATGTATTAATAGTTTGAGTGTCTGTATATTTGTATGTGTGCATGTATTAATTGTTTGAGTGTCTGTATATTTGTATGTGTGCATGTATTAATTGTTTGAGTGTCTGTATATTTGTATGTGTGCATGTATTAATAGTTTGAGTGTCTGTATATTTGTATGTGTGCATGTATTAATTGTTTGAGTGTCTGTATATTTGTATGTGTGTATGTATTAATGGTTTGAGTGTCTGTATATTTGTATGTGTGCATGTATTAATGGTTTGAGTGTCTGTATATTTGTATGTGTGCATGTATTAATAGTTTGAGTGTCTGTATATTTTTATGTGTGCATGTATTAATGGTTTGAGTGTCTGTATATTTGTATGTGTGCATGTATTAATAGTTTGAGTGTCTGTATATTTGTATGTGTGCATGTATTAATTGTTTGAGTGTCTGTATATTTGTATGTGTGCATGTATTAATAGTTTGAGTGTGTATATTTGTATGTGTGCATGTATTAATAGTTTGAGTGTCTGTATATTTGTATGTGTGCATGTATTAATGGTTTGAGTGTCTGTATATTTGTATGTGTGCATGTATTAATGGTTTGAGTGTGTATATTTGTATGTGTGCATGTATTAATTGTTTGAGCGTCTGTATATTTGTATGTGTGCATGTATTAATGGTTTGAGTGTCTGTATATTTGTATGTGTGCATGTATTAATAGTTTGAGTGTCTGTATATTTGTATGTGTGCATGTATTAATGGTTTGAGTGTCTGTATATTTGTATGTGTGCATGTATTAATAGTTTGAGTGTCTGTATATTTGTATGTGTGCATGTATTAATAGTTTGAGTGTCTGTATATTTGTATGTGTGCATGTATTAATAGTTTGAGTGTGTATATTTGAATGTGTGCATTTATTAATGGTTTGAGTGTCTGTATATTTGAATGTGTGCATGTATTAATGGTTTGAGTGTCTGTATATTTGAATGTGTGCATGTATTAATAGTTTGAGTGTGTATATTTGAATGTGTGCATGTATTAATGGTTTGAGTGTCTGTATATTTGTATGTGTGAAAGTATTAATGGTTTTAGTGTCTGTATATTTTTATGTGTGCATGTATTAATAGTTTGAGTGTGTATATTTGAATGTGTGCATGTATTAATGGTTTGAGTGTGTATATTTGAATGTGTGCATGTATTAATGGTTTGAGTGTCTGTATATTTGTATGTTTGCATGTATTAATGGTTTGAGTGTCTGTATATTTGTATGTGTGACTGTATTAATGGTTTGAGTTTGTATGTTTGTATGTGTGCATGTATTAATTGTTTGAGTGTCTGTATATTTGTATGTGTGCATGTATTAATAGTTTGAGTGTCTGTATATTTGTATGTGTGCATGTATTAATTGTTTGAGTGTCTGTATATTTGTATGTGTGCATGTATTAATTGTTTGAGTGTCTGTATATTTGTATGTGTGCATGTATTAATGGTTTGAGTGTCTGTATATTTGTATGTGTGCATGTATTAATTGTTTGAGTGTCTGTATATTTGTATGTGTGTATGTATTAATGGTTTGAGTGTCTGTATATTTGTATGTGTGCATGTATTAATGGTTTGAGTGTGTATATTTGTATGTGTGCATGTAATAATTGTTTGAGTGTCTGTATATTTGTATGTGTGCATGTATTAATGGTTTGAGTGTCTGTATATTTGTATTTGTGCATGTATTAATAGTTTGAGTGTCTGTATATTTGTATGTGTGCATGTATTAATTGTTTGAGTGTCTGTATATTTGTATGTGTGCCTGTATTAATGGTTTGAGTGTCTGTATATTTGAATGTGTGCATGTATTAATGGTTTGAGTGTCTGTATATTTTTATGTGTGCATGTATTAATAGTTTGAGTGTGTATATTTGAATGTGTGCATGTATTAATGGTTTGAGTGTCTGTATATTTGTATGTGTGCATGTATTAATAGTTTGAGTGTGTATATTTGAATGTGTGCATTTATTAATGGTTTGAGTGTCTGTATATTTGAATGTGTGCATGTATTAATGGTTTGAGTGTCTGTATATTTGAATGTGTGCATGTATTAATGGTTTGAGTGTGTATATTTGAATGTGTGCATGTATTAATGGTTTGAGTTTCTGTATATTTGTATGTGTGCATGTATTAATGGTTTAATGTCTGTATATTTTTATGTGTGCATGTATTAATGGTTTGAGTGTGTATATTTGAATGTGTGCATGTATTAATGGTTTGAGTGTCTGTATATTTGTATGTTTGCATGTATTAATGGTTTGAGTGTCTGTATATTTGTATGTGTGACTGTATTAATGGTTTGAGTGTGTATGTTTGTATGTGTGCATGTATTAATTGTTTGAGTGTCTGTATATTTGTATGTGTGCATGTATTAATAGTTTGAGTGTCTGTATATTTGTATGTGTGCATGTATTAATGGTTTGAGTGTCTGTATATTTGTATGTGTGCATGTATTAATAGTTTGAGTGTCTGTATATTTGTATGTGTTCATGTATTAATAGTTTGAGTGTCTGTATATTTGTATGTGTGCATGTATTAATAGTTTGAGTGTCTGTATATTTGTATGTGTGCATGTATTAATGGTTTGAGTGTCTGTATATTTGTATGTGTGCATGTATTAATAGTTTGAGTGTCTGTATATTTGTATGTGTGCATGTATTAATGGTTTGAGTGTCTGTATATTTGTATGTGTGCATGTATTAATAGTTTGAGTGTCTGTATATTTGTATGTGTGCATGTATTAATAGTTTGAGTGTCTGTATATTTGTATGTGTGCATGTATTAATGGTTTGAGTGTGTATGTTTGTATGTGTGCATGTATTAATTGTTTGAGTGTCTGTATATTTGTATGTGTGCATGTATTAATAGTTTGAGTGTCTGTATATTTGTATGTGTGCATGTATTAATGGTTTGAGTGTCTGTATATTTGTATGTGTGCATGTATTAATGGTTTGAGTGTCTGTATATTTGTATGTGTGCATGTATTAATAGTTTGAGTGTCTGTATATTTGTATGTGTGCATGTATTAATGGTTTGAGTGTGTATGTTCGTATGTGTGCATGTATTAATTGTTTGAGTGTCTGTATATTTGTATGTGTGCATGTATTAATAGTTTGAGTGTCTGTATATTTGTATGTGTGCATGTATTAATAGTTTGAGTGTCTGTATATTTGTATGTGTGCATGTATTAATAGTTTGAGTGTCTGTATATTTGTATGTGTGCATGTATTAATGGTTTGAGTGTCTGTATATTTGTATGTGTGCATGTATTAATAGTTTGAGTGTCTGTATATTTGTATGTGTGCATGTATTAATTGTTTGAGTGTCTGTATATTTGTATGTGTGCATGTATTAATGGTTTGAGTGTCTGTATATTTGTATGTGTGCATGTATTAATAGTTTGAGTGTCTGTATATTTGTATGTGTGCATGTATTAATAGTTTGAGTGTCTGTATATTTGTATGTGTGCATGTATTAATTGTTTGAGTGTCTGTATATTTGTATGTGTGCATGTATTAATAGTTTGAGTGTCTGTATATTTGTATGTGTGCATGTATTAATTGTTTGAGTGTCTGTATATTTGTATGTGTGCATGTATTAATTGTTTGAGTGTCTGTATATTTGTATGTGTGCATGTATTAATAGTTTGAGTGTCTGTATATTTGTATGTGTGCATGTATTAATTGTTTGAGTGTCTGTATATTTGTATGTGTGTATGTATTAATGGTTTGAGTGTCTGTATATTTGTATGTGTGCATGTATTAATAGTTTGAGTGTCTGTATATTTGTATGTGTGCATGTATTAATAGTTTGAGTGTCTGTATATTTTTATGTGTGCATGTATTAATGGTTTGAGTGTCTGTATATTTGTATGTGTGCATGTATTAATAGTTTGAGTGTCTGTATATTTGTATGTGTGCATGTATTAATAGTTTGAGTGTCTGTATATTTGTATGTGTGCATGTATTAATAGTTTGAGTGTCTGTATATTTGTATGTGTGCATGTATTAATGGTTTGAGTGTCTGTATATTTGTATGTGTGCATGTATTAATGGTTTGAGTGTGTATATTTGTATGTGTGCATGTATTAATTGTTTGAGTGTCTGTATATTTGTATGTGTGCATGTATTAATGGTTTGAGTGTCTGTATATTTGTATGTGTGCATGTATTAATAGTTTGAGTGTCTGTATATTTGTATGTGTGCATGTATTAATGGTTTGAGTGTCTGTATATTTGTATGTGTGCATGTATTAATAGTTTGAGTGTCTGTATATTTGTATGTGTGCATGTATTAATGGTTTGAGTGTCTGTATATTTGTATGTGTGCATGTATTAATAGTTTGAGTGTGTATATTTGAATGTGTGCATTTATTAATGGTTTGAGTGTCTGTATATTTGAATGTGTGCATGTATTAATGGTTTGAGTGTCTGTATATTTGAATGTGTGCATGTATTAATAGTTTGAGTGTGTATATTTGAATGTGTGCATGTATTAATGGTTTGAGTGTCTGTATATTTGTATGTGTGCATGTATTAATGGTTTTAGTGTCTGTATATTTTTATGTGTGCATGTATTAATAGTTTGAGTGTGTATATTTGAATGTGTGCATGTATTAATAGTTTGAGTGTGTATATTTGAATGTGTGCATGTATTAATGGTTTGAGTGTCTGTATATTTGTATGTTTGCATGTATTAATGGTTTGAGTGTCTGTATATTTGTATGTGTGACTGTATTAATGGTTTGAGTGTGTATGTTTGTATGTGTGCATGTATTAATTGTTTGAGTGTCTGTATATTTGTATGTGTGCATGTATTAATAGTTTGAGTGTCTGTATATTTGTATGTGTGCATGTATTAATTGTTTGAGTGTCTGTATATTTGTATGTGTGCATGTATTAATTGTTTGAGTGTCTGTATATTTGTATGTGTGCATGTATTAATGGTTTGAGTGTCTGTATATTTGTATGTGTGCATGTATTAATTGTTTGAGTGTCTGTATATTTGTATGTGTGTATGTATTAATGGTTTGAGTGTCTGTATATTTGTATGTGTGCATGTATTAATGGTTTGAGTGTGTATATTTGTATGTGTGCATGTAATAATTGTTTGAGTGTCTGTATATTTGTATGTGTGCATGTATTAATAGTTTGAGTGTCTGTATATTTGTATGTGTGCATGTATTAATAGTTTGAGTGTCTGTATATTTGTATGTGTGCATGTATTAATTGTTTGAGTGTCTGTATATTTGTATGTGTGCCTGTATTAATGGTTTGAGTGTCTGTATATTTGAATGTGTGCATGTATTAATGGTTTGAGTGTCTGTATATTTTTATGTGTGCATGTATTAATAGTTTGAGTGTGTATATTTGAATGTGTGCATGTATTAATGGTTTGAGTGTCTGTATATTTGTATGTGTGCATGTATTAATAGTTTGAGTGTGTATATTTGAATGTGTGCATTTATTAATGGTTTGAGTGTCTGTATATTTGTATGTGTGCATGTATTAATGGTTTGAGTGTCTGTATATTTGAATGTGTGCATGTATTAATGGTTTGAGTGTGTATATTTGAATGTGTGCATGTATTAATGGTTTGAGTGTCTGTATATTTGTATGTGTGCATGTATTAATGGTTTAATGTCTGTATATTTTTATGTGTGCATGTATTAATGGTTTGAGTGTGTATATTTGAATGTGTGCATGTATTAATGGTTTGAGTGTCTGTATATTTGTATGTTTGCATGTATTAATGGTTTGAGTGTCTGTATATTTGTATGTGTGACTGTATTAATGGTTTGAGTGTGTATGTTTGTATGTGTGCATGTATTAATTGTTTGAGTGTCTGTATATTTGTATGTGTGCATGTATTAATAGTTTGAGTGTCTGTATATTTGTATGTGTGCATGTATTAATGGTTTGAGTGTCTGTATATTTGTATGTGTGCATGTATTAATAGTTTGAGTGTCTGTATATTTGTATGTGTGCATGTATTAATAGTTTGAGTGTCTGTATATTTGTATGTGTGCATGTATTAATAGTTTGAGTGTCTGTATATTTGTATGTGTGCATGTATTAATGGTGTGAGTGTCTGTATATTTGTATGTGTGCATGTATTAATAGTTTGAGTGTCTGTATATTTGTATGTGTGCATGTATTAATGGTTTGAGTGTCTGTATATTTGTATATGTGCATGTATTAATAGTTTGAGTGTCTGTATATTTGTATGTGTGCATGTATTAATAGTTTGAGTGTCTGTATATTTGTATGTGTGCATGTATTAATGGTTTGAGTGTGTATGTTTGTATGTGTGCATGTATTAATTGTTTGAGTGTCTGTATATTTGTATGTGTGCATGTATTAATAGTTTGAGTGTCTGTATATTTGTATGTGTGCATGTATTAATGGTTTGAGTGTCTGTATATTTATATGTGTGCATGTATTAATGGTTTGAGTGTCTGTATATTTGTATGTGTGCATGTATTAATGGTTTGAGTGTCTGTATATTTGTATGTGTGCATGTATTAATGGTTTGAGTGTGTATGTTCGTATGTGTGCATGTATTAATTGTTTGAGTGTCTGTATATTTGTATGTGTGCATGTATTAATAGTTTGAGTGTCTGTATATTTGTATGTGTGCATGTATTAATAGTTTGAGTGTCTGTATATTTGTATGTGTGCATGTATTAATAGTTTGAGTGTCTGTATATTTGTATGTGTGCATGTATTAATGGTTTGAGTGTCTGTATATTTGTATGTGTGCATGTATTAATGGTTTGAGTGTCTGTATATTTGTATGTGTGCATGTATTAATAGTTTGAGTGTCTGTATATTTGTATGTGTGCATGTATTAATAGTTTGAGTGTCTGTATATTTGTATGTGTGCATGTATTAATGGTTTGAGTGTCTGTATATTTATATGTGTGCATGTATTAATGGTTTGAGTGTCTGTATATTTGTATGTGTGCATGTATTAATGGTTTGAGTGTCTGTATATTTGTATGTGTGCATGTATTAATGGTTTGAGTGTGTATGTTCGTATGTGTGCATGTATTAATTGTTTGAGTGTCTGTATATTTGTATGTGTGCATGTATTAATAGTTTGAGTGTCTGTATATTTGTATGTGTGCATGTATTAATAGTTTGAGTGTCTGTATATTTGTATGTGTGCATGTATTAATAGTTTGAGTGTCTGTATATTTGTATGTGTGCATGTATTAATGGTTTGAGTGTCTGTATATTTGTATGTGTGCATGTATTAATGGTTTGAGTGTCTGTATATTTGTATGTGTGCATGTATTAATAGTTTGAGTGTCTGTATATTTGTATGTGTGCATGTATTAATTGTTTGAGTGTCTGTATATTTGTATGTGTGCATGTATCATTAGTTTGAGTGTCTGTATATTTGTATGTGTGCATGTATTAATAGTTTGAGTGTCTGTATATTTGTATGTGTGCATGTATTAATGGTTTGAGTGTCTGTATATTTGTATGTGTGCATGTATTAATAGTTTGAGTGTCTGTATATTTGTATGTGTGCATGTATTAATGGTTTGAGTGTCTGTATATTTGTATGTGTGCATGTATTAATGGTTTGAGTGTCTGTATATTTGTATGTGTGCATGTATTAATAGTTTGAGTGTCTGTATATTTGTATGTGTGCATGTATTAATGGTTTGAGGGTGTATATTTGTATGTGTGCATGTATTAATAGTTTGAGTGTCTGTATATTTGTATGTATGCATGTATTAATGGTTTGAGTGTCTGTATATTTGTATGTGTGCATGTATTAATAGTTTGAGTGTCTATATATTTGTATGTGTGCATGTATTAATAGTTTGAGTGTCTGTATATTTGTATGTGTGCATGTATTAATGGTTTGAGTGTCTGTATATTTGTATGTGTGCATGTATTAATAGTTTGAGTGTGTATATTTGAATGTGTGCATTTATTAATGGTTTGAGTGTCTGTATATTGGAATGTGTGCATGTATTAATGGTTTGAGTGTCTGTATATTTGAATGTGTGCATGTATTAATGGTTTGAGTGTGTATATTTGAATGTGTGCATGTATTAATGGTTTGAGTGTCTGTATATTTGTATGTGTGCATGTATTAATGGTTTTAGTGTCTGTATATTTTTATGTGTGCATGTATTAATAGTTTGAGTGTGTATATTTGAATGTGTGCATGTATTAATGGTTTGAGTGTGTATATTTGAATGTGTGCATGTATTAATGGTTTGAGTGTCTGTATATTTGTATGTTTGCATGTATTAATGGTTTGAGTGTCTGTATATTTGTATGTGTTACTGTATTAATGGTTTGAGTGTGTATGTTTGTATGTGTGCATGTATTAATTGTTTGAGTGTCTGTATATTTGTATGTGTGCATGTATTAATAGTTTGAGTGTCTGTATATTTGTATGTGTGCATGTATTAATGGTTTGAGTGTCTGTATATTTGTATGTGTGCATGTATTAATAGTTTGAGTGTCTGTATATTTGTATGTGTGCATGTATTAATGGTTTGAGGGTGTATATTTGTATGTGTGCATGTATTAATAGTTTGAGTGTCTGTATATTTGTATGTGTGCATGTATTAATGGTTTGAGTGTCTGTATATTTGTATGTGTGCATGTATTAATAGTTTGAGTGTCTGTATATTTGTATGTGTGCATGTATTAATGGTTTGAGTGTCTGTATATTTGTATGTGTGCATGTATTAATAGTTTGAGTGTCTGTATATTTGTATGTGTGCATGTATTAATGGTTTGAGTGTCTGTATATTTGTATGTGTGCATGTATTAATAGTTTGAGTGTCTGTATATTTGTATGTGTGCATGTATTAATGGTTTGAGGGTGTATATTTGTATGTGTGCATGTATTAATTGTTTGAGTGTCTGTATATTTGTATGTGTGCATGTATTAATGGTTTGAGTGTCTGTATATTTGTATGTGTGCATGTATTTATGGTTTGAGTGTCTGTATATTTGTATGTTTGCATGTATTAATGGTTTGAGTGTCTGTATATTTGTATGTGTGCATGTATTAATGGTTTTAGGGTGTATATTTGAATGTGTGCATGTATTAATGGTTTGAGTGTCTGTATATTTGTATGTTTGCATGTATTAATGGTTTGAGTGTCTGTATATTTGTATGTTTGCATGTATTAATGGTTTGAGTGTCTGTATATTTGTATGTGTGACTGTATTAATGGTTTGAGTGTGTATATTTGAATGTGTGCATGTATTAATGGTTTGAGTGTCTGTATATTTGTATGTTTGCATGTATTAATGGTTTGAGTGTCTGTATATTTGTATGTGTGACTGTATTAATGGTTTGAGGGTGTATATTTGTATGTATGCATGTATAAATGGTTTGAGTGTCTGTATATTTCTATGTGTGCATGTATTAATATTTTGAGTGTCTGTATATTTGTATGTATGCATGTATTAATGGTTTGAGTGTCTGTATATTTCTATGTGTGCATGTATTAATATTTTGAGTGTCTGTATATTTGTATGTATGCATGTATTAATGGTTTGAGGGTGTATATTTGTATGTATGCATGTATAAATGGTTTAAGGGTATTTATTTGTATGTATGAATGTATTAATAGTTTGAGTGTGTATATTTGTATGTGTGCATGTATTAATTGTTTGAGTGTCTGTATATTTGTATGTGTGCATGTATCAATGGTTTGAGTGTCTGTATATTTGTATGTGTGCATGTATTAATAGTTTGAGTGTCTGTATATTTGTATGTGTGCATGTATTAATTGTTTGAGTGTCTGTATATTTGTATGTGTGCATGTATTAATGGTTTGAGTGTCTGTATATTTGTATGTGTGCATGTATTAATGGTTTGAGTGTCTGTATGTTTGTATGTGTGCATGTATTAATGGTTTGAGTGTCTGTATATTTGTATGTGTGCATGTATTAATTGTTTGAGTGTCTGTATATTTGAATGTGCGCATGTATTAATTGTTTGAGTGTCTGTATATTTGTATGTGTGCATTTATTAATAGTTTGAGTGTCTGTATATTTGTATGTGTGCATGTATTAATGGTTTGAGTGTCTGTATATTTGTATGTGTGCATGTATTAATTGTTTGAGTGTCTGTATATTTGTATGTGTGCATGTATTAATTGTTTGAGTGTCTGTATATTTGTATGTGTGCATGTATTAATAGTTTGAGTGTCTGTATATTTGTATGTGTGCATGTATTAATTGTTTGAGTGTCTGTATATTTGTATGTGTGTATGTATTAATGGTTTGAGTGTCTGTATATTTGTATGTGTGCATGTATTAATAGTTTGAGTGTCTGTATATTTGTATGTGTGCATGTATTATTAGTTTGAGTGTCTGTATATTTGTATGTGTGCATGTATTAATGGTTTGAGTGTCTGTATATTTGTATGTGTGCATGTATTAATAGTTTGAGTGTCTGTATATTTGTATGTGTGCATGTATTAATTGTTTGAGTGTCTGTATATTTGTATGTGTGCATGTATTAATAGTTTGAGTGTCTGTATTTTTGTATGTGTGCATGTATTAATAGTTTGAGTGTCTGTATATTTGTATGTGTGCATGTATTAATGGTTTGAGTGTCTGTATATTTGTATGTGTGCATGTATTAATAGTTTGAGTGTCTGTATATTTGTATGTGTGCATGTATTAATGGTTTGAGTGTCTGTATATTTGTATGTGTGCATGTATTAATAGTTTGAGTGTCTGTATATTTGTATGTGTGCATGTATTAATGGTTTGAGGGTGTATATTTGTATGTGTGCATGTATTAATAGTTTGAGTGTCTGTATATTTGTATGTGTGCATGTATTAATGGTTTGAGTGTCTGTATATTTGTATGTGTGCATGTATTAATAGTTTGAGTGTCTGTATATTTGTATGTGTGCATGTATTAATGGTTTGAGTGTCTGTATATTTGTATGTGTGCATGTATTAATAGTTTGAGTGTCTGTATATTTGTATGTGTGCATGTATTAATGGTTTGAGTGTCTGTATAGTTGTATGTGTGCATGTATTAATAGTTTGAGTGTGTATATTTGAATGTGTGCATTTATTAATGGTTTGAGTGTCTGTATATTTGAATGTGTGCATGTATTAATGGTTTGAGTGTCTGTATATTTGAATGTGTGCATGTATTAATGGTTTGAGTGTGTATATTTGAATGTGTGCATGTATTAATGGTTTGAGTGTCTGTATATTTGTATGTGTGCATGTATTAATGGTTTGAGTGTCTGTATATTTGTATGTGTGCATGTATTAATGGTTTGAGTGTCTGTATATTTGTATGTGTGCATGTATTAATAGTTTGAGTGTCTGTATATTTATATGTGTGCATGTATTAATGGTTTGAGTGTCTGTATATTTGTATGTGTGCATGTATTAATGGTTTGAGTGTCAATATATTTTAATATGTGTGCATGTATTAATGGTTTGAGTGTCTGTATATTTGTATGTGTGCATATATTAATGCTTTGAGTGTCTGTATGTTTGTATGTGTGCATGTATTAATGGTTTGAGTGTCTGTATATTTTTATGTGTGCATGTATTAATAGTTTGAGTGTGTATATTTGTATGTGTGCATGTATTAATGGTTTGAGTGTCTGTATATTTGTATGTGTGCATGTATTAATGGTTTGAGTGTGTATATTTGAATGTGTGCATGTATTAATGGTTTGAGTTTCTGTATATTTGTATGTTTGCATGTATTAATGGATTGAGTGTCTGTATATTTGTATATGTGCATGTATTAATTGTTTGAGTGTCTGTATATTTGTATGTGTGCATTTATTAATAGTTTGAGTGTCTGCATATTTGTGTGTGTGCATGTATTAATGGTTTGAGTGTCTGTATATTTGTATTTGTGCATATATTAATGGTTTGAATGTCTGTATATTTTTATGTGTGCATGTATTAATGGTTTGAGTGTCTGTATATTTTTATGTGTGCATGTATGATTGGTTTGAGTGTGTATATTTGTATGTGTGCATGTATTAATTGTTTGAGTGTCTGTATATTTGTATGTGTGCATGTATTAATGGTTTGAGTGTCTGTATATTTGTATGTGTGCATGTATTAATGGTTTGAGTGTCTGTATATTTGTATGTGTGCATGTATTAATTGTTTGAGTGTCTGTATATTTGTATGTGTGCATTTATTAATAGTTTGAGTGTCTGTATATTTGTATGTGTGCATGTATTAATGGTTTGAGTGTCTGTATATTTGTATGTGTGCATGTATTAATGGTTTGAGTGTCTGTATATTTTTATGTGTGTATGTATTAAGGGTTTGAGTGTGTATATTTGTATGCATGCATGTATAAATAGTTTGAGCGTGTATATTTGTATTGCTACATGTATTAATATTTTAAGTGTGTATATTTGTATGTGTGCATGTATAAATGGTTTGAGGGTGTATGTGTGCATGTATAAATGGTTTGAGGGTGTATATTTGTATGTGTGCATGTGTTAATGGTTTGAGTGTGTATATTTGTATGTGTGCATGCATTAATGGTTTGAGTGTGTATATTTGTATGTGTGCATGTATTAATGGTTTGAGTGTGTATATTTGCATGTGTGTATGTATTAATAGTTTGGGTGTGTATATATTTGTATGTTGACATGTATTAATGGTTTGAGTGTGTATATATTTGTATATATGCATGTATTAATGGTTTGAGGGTGTATATTTGTATGTGTGCATGTATTAATTGTTTGAATGTGTATATTTTTATGTGTGCATATATTTATGGTTTGAGTGTGTATATTTGTATGTGTGCATGTATTAATGGTTTGAGTGTGTATATTTGTATGTGTGCACGTATTAATTGTTGGAGTGTGTATATTTGTATGTATGCATGTATTAATAGTTTGACTGTGTATATATTTGTATGTGTGCATGTAGTAATGGTTGGAGTGTGTGCATATGTGTATATATGCATGTATTAATGGTTTGAGTGTGTATATTTGTATGTGTGAATGTATTAAGGGTTTGAGTATGTGTATATTTGTATGTGTGCATGTATTAATGGTTTGAGTGTGTATATTTGTATGTGTGCATGTATTAATGTTTTGAGTGTGTATATTTGTATGTATGCATGTATTAATGGTTTTAGTTTGTATATTTTTATGTGTGCATGTAATAATAGTTTGAGTGTGTATATTTGTATGTATGCATGTAGTAATGTTTTGAGTATGTATATTTGTATGTGTGCATGTATTAATGGTTGGATTATGTATATTTGTATGTATGCATGCATTAATTGTTTGCGTATGTATATTTGTATGTGTGCATGTAGTAATGGTTTGAGTGTGTATATATTTGTATATGTGCATGTATTAATGGTTTGAGTGTGTATATTTGTATGTATGCATGTATTAATGATTTGAGTGTGTATATTTGTATGTATGAATGTATTAATGGTTTGAGTGTGTATATTTGTATGTATGCATGTATTAATGATTTTAGTTTGTATATATTTGTATGCGTGCATGTATTAATGGTTGGAGTGTGTATATTTTTATGTAATCATGTAGTAATGGTTTGAGTGCGTATGTTTGTATCCATGCATTTATTAATGGTATGAGTTCGTATATTTGTACGTATGCATGTATTAATAACTTTAGTGTGTATATTTGTGTGCATGCATTATTAATGGTGGAATTGTATGCATATGTGTATATGTGAATGTAATAATAGTTTGTAGTGCCTATAATTTTATGTGTGCAAGTATAATTTTTTCGAGTGTGTATATTTATAAGTATGCATGTATTAATAGTTTGTGTGTGTATATATTTGTGCGATTGAGTACGTTAATGTGTATTCGTGTGTATTCTACAGCTGTTAGTGTGTATTGTACATCTCTATTTATGTATATTCTGCAGCCATATCCGTGTATTTTTTAAATTGATGTTATTGCATATTTTACAGTGATGTTAGTGCGTATTCTACATCTATGTTAGTTCGTATTCTAAAATATTTAATAATACTGAAATAAATAAAGATATGTCCATATATTTACATATTGTTATATACAACATTCACCCATAAACTAATCAATTGGTCATTATGATTATTTGCTAGGCATAAGTGATCTAAATGTGGGCTATACTTAGTTTTATTTAATTTTATGTAAAGGATGTAAACTGGGCTTGTGGCGGGAGACATTTGTGAAAATTTAACTCTGATTTTTGTGTAATTTTATCAATATGCATAAGTCATTACTTGATGAATATTCCTCAACTTTCAGTTCCTTTGGAGCATACTGAAATTAACCAATAGTCCTTAGACATCAATTGAGCAAAGTTCCCTGAATATCAATTGCTTCTTAAGATTCCTTAAGCTTACGCTTTATAATTTAGACATTTTTTAGTATTAAAATTGTACAATTAATTTTGATCAAAAATATCGTTGCGATTCTAGACACAAGGTTTAGTATCATTGTATCTTGATTTTACTTTTCATAAGGAGTATAAAAACGGTGTGAAGATGTTCTGTTAAAGGAAATTAATATTACCCATCCTGGGACTGGTGTCCTAGTTATTTATATATTTAATTATTAAAAAAAAATGATTTAATCATCGCTATGATTATGATTATGATTATATTAATTATAATTACTGTATATACTTGTGTATAAGTCGATCTTGTGTATAAGTTGGTCTTGTGTATTAGTCGATGTACATTTTAAGACCAAAGATGGTGTCATTTAGGTATTACCTGTGTATAAGTTGACTGTAGATTCTAGACAAGTTAAATGATCCGTCTCATGACTCTTTCTTGCACAGATAATTTCCGTTTTGGTGTTTTTTTTTTATAAGACATATTATAAATTATTTCTCGGCATTCGTGAGCGATAATATGTGCATTTACGCAAGTATGGTCTACTAGATTTTCATATAAAGAACCAAGCCACTACACACAAGCAACGCAAATGTTGCTAATCAGACATTCTGATCAATGACATGCTGTAGTTAGTTTTTAAACATAATTTATGTCACGTACCATAATAATGTAAACGCATTCATTGCACGGACCGTAATATACCGTAATAATGTGAATGTATGCGTTAAGTGTCATTAAATAGTTTCATTAAATAGTTGCCATTAAATTGTTACAACTTGTTGAACTTAGGGGAGAACAACATATCGTAAACACTGCATTTCCTAACCTACTAAAAAGACCGTCATATCATAAACAAATACATCATATCAGACTTAGGCCTATAGCCACGTCTCGAGAGTGAACATTGTGAGAGTTATTCCAATTATTATAAAACCTCCCACTGAAAAACTGCGCACATGCTTACATGCTGACAAACACATTGCAGTGGGGTTCAGAAGGAGTGCAATTAATTACTAGGATTACCAGCATATATCGAGTGCACAAATAAAATGACATTCCAAAAATAAAATTACCTCCGTGTAAGTCAACCCCCAAAAATGACCTTAAAATCGTCCTCCAGAAATTTGACAAGTTTTTTTTGTTTTTTTTTTTACATTTTTACCCCAAACAAGGCACTGTGCCACTTTGACGTAGGGGGATATTATCCGGGACATAAGTTGCAGGGATACTATGTAGGAAATTGAGCAGCAAGATGTCTGTTAACATTTGAACTTCTGCATGTCAGTACAGTTGAAATAGTAGGAACTCATAAGAGAATTCCAAAGTTTAGTAGTTCTAGAAACTATTAGGGTAAAAAGCATTCTTACATCTAGGAATCTCTACTGTGTAAGGGTGGGACTTTGCTGCTTGTTGGATTTGTCAGGAGTATTTACGTTGAGGAGATACAGAGCATCCACCATTAAAATACTTGTAAAACAGGCAAAGGGATGCAACATTTCATCGATGGGACAGAAGTTGAAGCTTAGGTGACAGTTCAGAACCTATCAGGTTGGCGACTCTCTTTTGAACCCTCTCCAGGAGTGAGAGACTAGTAGCAGATGCACCAGCCCAAATGTGACAACAATACTCTGTACATGGAATGAATGGTGGCCTTGTAGAGGTACAGGATACTTTCAGGTGTAAGTAACCTTCTAGCACGGTAGACAGAGGCTACCTTCTTTGCTGCAGCTTTGGCAATGCCCTCAATGTTCCAACTTATATTCCCTGTGAACGTTAATTTGAGGAATTTGAACGAAGTACTTTTAGGTAATATGTATCTTTAGCCATAGCTATTGGTGGTTGAGAAAGTTTCTTGTAATTATTAAAAGAAAAGAAGCATTGAACGTTACCATCCATTTTTGAGCCCATTTCACTAAAGACTTGAGATCTTCCTCTAGAGTTTCCGGCATTTCCTTAGATATGTGTTCATTAGTTTTCCTCTCATGCCTGTTATCGAGCGGTTTGTCATCAGTAAATATACCCATCTCAGAGACAATTTTATCAGGAAGATCACTTATGAATATCAGGAATGATAAAGGTCCAAGGATCGATCCTTGAGGGACACCATATCATATTGTTTAGACGTACGACCATCAAGGACAACCTGGATTCTTCTCTTATTTAAGAAGGATTTAATTATGTTGAGTATTCATCCAGTAATACTATAGGATCTGATTTTCCTGAGACAACCATCATGCCATACTCTATCAAAAGCCTTATATATATCTAGGGCTACCGCCCTCCCCCCTGTCTTATCCAGCGCCTGGTATATATGTAGATATATAGATTACAGTAATAATATCTGCAGTAGAACAGGCTTACCTAAATCCATATAGATGGCCAGTCAAAAGTTTAGCAACTGTAAAGTGGTGGACGAGCATGATTAATTATAGACTCAAGTACTTTGGCAAAAAGAGGAAGGAGGCTAATAGGGTAATAATTTAATGGGTCAGTTCTTTCGCCAGAATTCTTGTAAACTGGTACCACAGAAGCGGTTTTCCAGCACTCAGGAAAGCAAGGCATTTGTTGAAGAGTTTGAAGAGAACTGGAGTAAAGTAGAGTTTGAGGTAAACTGATGGGCAAGCATGTTAGCTCTTTCGGTTGCCGTGCCAACAACCTCATGATTGTTGGATAGTAGGGGAAATTGTTGATTGCCCATTATTTACTACACTGTTGTAGATTTTCCAGAAATCACGAGTTCCTAATTTCTGTGCTTCAATGCGTTTTCCGGTGATTTCAGTATATTCTCTCTTAGTTGTTGCTTCTTCCTTACAATTACTTCTATTTATGCTGGATAAATCTGTAGTATGCATGTTGCCTTTGAGTAATGGCAGCTGAGCAAGTATAAATAAACTATTTGGAACAGTGAGGTTTGCTGTAGAACTTCCGAGTGGGAACATGCACTTCAATTGCTGTTTTGAACAATTCAGTAGTCTCATTTGCACTTTTTCTGCAGGAAGAGAAAAGATATTTCCCCATGGGGCGTCTCTGATGTGATCTCCAATGACATCTTAGTCAGCCTTATTGTAGTAACCTGTTGTTTTGAGCAATAGCTCTTCAACTTGGGGATGAGAGTTTAGAGTAATGTCTATCATTAGCACAGCATGGTCAGCATTCCTGAGTGGGCAATGGTCATTTGTTACAAGATCCTCAGGCACTATTGTCAGCAATACATCCAGAAGTGAGGCTTGCTGGTCCTGACAATCTGGGAGACTGGTCGGGAACATTACTGTCTGTGTTAAGGAATGGGATGTAGAAAAACTGTGTTTGTGTAGTTAGAGTTATTTGGGCGCTAGTGTAAAGGGAGAGTGCTATATCTATTTTGTCAGAGACGTGATTGATTAGAGTACAGTTCTAGGTCGAGGGAGAGCGATAAAGTAAATATAAGTAGCTAACACTATGTTGTAAAGTTAGTTTAAAGCATATGAAGGTCTAGTCATTTGATCCTAGTTTAGATTCCCTAGTCATAGGGAGGGTGTTATGAATATAGACTCCAAGTCTGTGCACGCGTTAGGTTAGAGTCGTTATGACAAAGTGGAAGATAACCAGATATGTTAAAGATATAAGAGGGGATGGAGTGGAGAAGTACAAGTCAGTTTCACAATACATAAAGTATATACTTCTAGATAGTTTTAAAAATCAACTATACTTATGTGGCGTCCAGAAGTGAGAACAGCAGTTTCTTGGCTTCTTAATTTTTCTAGGTTCACAATCAACCATGATAGAATTCTCATCAAATTATAATAAGGATTCTAGGCATAAAGTTTTGCATTGTAATAGATAGATGATGCCTCCATTCGAATTCAACACACTTTGAAAACATCCTGTAAAGTTAGCTGCATGCGTAATTGTGCAGCAAGTGTTGCACAATTTCCAACACCACCTCACCTGTGGCAAGGAGAACTGTTAGACGACTGGAAACAAAAACATGTGGAAAGCATATACAGCACCTGGTCACTAATTTTAGTACAAACCAGATGGTCACTAATTTTAGTACTAACCAGATGGTCACTAATTTTAGTACTAACCAGATGGTCACTAATTTTAGTACTGACCAGACTAAATAATCTATTTTAGTACTGACCAGATGGTCACTAATTTTATTACTAACCAGATGGTCACTAATTTTAGTACTAACCAGATGGTCACTAATTTTAGTACTAACCAGATGGTCACTAATTTTAGTACTAACCAGATGGTCACCTATTTTAGTACTAACCAAATGATCATCTATTTTAGTACTGACCAGATAGTCATCTATTTTAGTACTAACCAGATATCCACTAATTTTAGTACTAACCAAGTGGTCATCTATTTAAGTACTGACCAGATGGTCACTAATTTTAGTACTAACCAAATGATCATCTATTTTAGTACTGACCAGATGGTCATCTATTTTAGTACTGACCAAATGGTCACTAATTTTAGTACTAACCAAATGATCATCTATTTTAGTACTGACCAGATGGTCAACTATTTTAGTACTGATCAGATGGTCATCTATTTTAGTACTGACCAGATGATAATCTATTTTAGTACTGACCAGATGGTCACTAATTTTAGTACTAACCAGATGATCATCTATTTTAGTACTGACCAGATGGTCACTAATTTTAGTACTAACCAAGTGGTCATCTATTTTAGTACTAACCAGATGATCATCTATTTTAGTACTGACCAGATGGTCACTAATTTTAGTACTACCAAGATGATCATCTATTTTAGTACTGACCAGATGGTCACTAATTTTAGTACTAACCATGTGGTCATCTATTTTAGTACTAACCAGATGATAATCTATTTTAGTACTGACCAGATGGTCACCTATTTTAGTACTAACCAGATGGTCACTAATTTTAGTACTAACCAAGTGGTCATCTATTTTAGTACTGACCAGATGATCATCTATTTTAGTACTAACCAGATGGTCACTAATTTTAGTACTAACCAAGTGGTCACTAATTTTAGTACTAACCAGATGATCACTAATTTTAGTACTGACCAGATGGTCACTAATTTTAGTACTAACCAGATGATCACTAATTTTAGTACTGACCAGATGGAAACTAATTTTAGTACTAACCAGATGATCATCTATTTTAGTACTGACCAGATGGTCACTAATTTTAGTACTAACCAGATGATCATCTATTTTAGTACTGACCAGATGGTCATCTATTTTAGTACTGATCAGATGGTCATCTATTTTAGTACTGACCAGATGATAATCTATTTTAGTACTGACCAGATGGTCACTAATTTTAGTACTAACCAAATGATCATCTATTTTAGTACTGACCAGATGGTCATCTATTTTAGTACTGATCAGATGGTCATCTATTTTAGTACTGACCAGATGATAATCTATTTTAGTACTGACCAGATGGTCACTAATTTTAGTACTAACCAAATGATCATCTATTTTAGTACTGACCAGATGGTCATCTATTTTAGTACTGATCAGATGGTCATCTATTTTAGTACTGACCAGATGATAATCTATTTTAGTACTGACCAGATGGTCACTAATTTTAGTACTAACCAGATGATCATCTATTTTAGTACTGACCAGATGGTCATCTATTTTAGTACTGACCAGATGGTCACTAATTTTAGTACTAACCAGATGATCATCTATTTTAGTACTGACCAGATGTAACTAATTTTAGTACTAACCAAATCATCATTTATTTTAGTACTGACCAGATGGTCACCTATTTTAGTACTAACCAGATGGTCACTAATTTTAGTACTAACCAAGTGGTCATCTATTTTAGTACTAACCAGATGATAATCTATTTTAGTACTGACCAGATGGTCACTAATTTTAGTACTAACCAGATGATCATCTATTTTAGTACTGACCAGATGGTCATCTATTTTAGTATTGACCAGATGGTCACTAATTTTAGTACTAACCAAGTGGTCATCTATTTTAGTACTAACCAGATGATAATCTATTTTAGTACTGACCAGATGGTCACTAATTTTAGTACTAACCAGATGATCACTAATTTTAGTACTAACCAAGTGGTCATCTATTTTAGTACTAACCAGATGATCGTCTATTTTAGTACTAACCAGATGGTCACTAATTTTAGTACTAACCAAGTGGTAATCTATTTTAGTACTGACCAAATGATCACTAATTTTAGTACTGACCAGATGGTCACTAATTTTAGTACTAACCAGATAATCACTAATTTTAGTACTGACCAGATGGAAACTAATTTTAGTACTAACCAGATGATCATCTATTTTAGTACTGACCAGATGGTCACTAATTTTAGTACTAACCAGATGATCATCTATTTTAGTACTGACCAGATGGTCACTAATTTTAGTACTAACCAGATGATCATCTATTTTAGTACTGACCAGATGGTCACTAATTTTAGTACTAACCAGATGATCATGTATTTTAGTACTGACCAGATGGTCACTAATTTTAGTACTAACCAGATGATCATCTATTTTAGTACTGACTAGATGATCATCTATTTTAGTACTGACCAGATGATAATCTATTTTAGTACTGACCAGATGGTCACTAATTTTAGTACTAACCAGATGATCATCTATTTTAGTACTGACTAGATGATCATCTATTTTAGTACTAACCAGATGGTCATCTATTTTAGTACTGAGCAGATGATAATCTATTTTAGTACTGACCAGATGGTCACTAATTTTAGTACTAACCAGATGATAATCTATTTTAGTACTGACCAGATGGTCACCTATTTTAGTACTAACTAGATGGTCGCTAATTTTAGTACTAACCAAGTGGTCATCTATTTTAGTACTAACCAGATGATCACTAATTTTAGTACTGACCAGATGGTCACTAATTTTAGTACTAACCAGATGATCACTAATTTTAGTACTAACCAGATGGTCACTAATTTTAGTACTAACCAGATGATCATCTATTTTAGTACTGACCAGATGGTCACTAATTTTAGTACTAACCAAGTGGTCATCTATTTTAGTACTAACCAGATGATCACTAATTTTAGTACTGACCAGATGGTCACTAATTTTAGTACTAACCAGATGATCATCTATTTTAGTACTGACCAGATGGTCACTAATGTTAGTACTAACCAGATGATCATCTATTTTAGTACTGACTACATGATCCTCTATTTTAGTACTGACCAGATGGTCATCTATTTTAGTACTGACCAGATGATAATCTATTTTAGTACTGACCAGATGGTAACTAATTTTAGTACTAACCAGATGATCATCTATTTTAGTACTAACCAGATGGTCACCTATTTTAGTACTAACCAGATGGTCACTAATTTTAGTACTAACCAAGTGGTCATCTATTTTAGTACTAACCAGATGATCACTAATTTTAGTACTGACCAGATGGTCACTAATTTTAGTACTAACCAGATGATCATCTATTTTAGTACTGACCAGATGATCATCTATTTTAGTATTGACCAGATGATTATCTATTTTAGTACTAACCAAATGATCATCTATTTTTGTACTAACCAAATGATCATCTATTTTAGTACTAACCAAATGGTCACCTATTTTAGTACTAACCTCAAAGCCCATTGCGCAGTTGATAGAGACGTTGAATATCTACGGTTCCAGATGAGAATCGTCTTAAGATAGCGGTTTCAATCCTACTTAAAGCTTACTTGGCCAAAACGTGGTGAGACAACAACAACTACGGATGGCAGTGATCGCTGAGAATGCAGTTAGGAGATTCGAAGTTCCTATCCATCGCGGTTACCACCTGACAAAGGCCAGAGGAATAGTTGGCCGAAACGTCGTGTAACAACAACTAATAAAGATGAGAATAATAGTCTGCAATAAAATAAATTAATATGATTAATACTTATAGATTGTTTTTAAAAAAAAATCGAGTAAGTATAAATATAAGTATATAAATATATGTATACTTATATAGCGTTTAGAAATGGGAGCAGCAGTTTCTTATGTTCTTCATTTTTCCCGGGCAACGCTTATGCATGGGTTACATTACTTGATTATAGAATACTTTTCCAGCCGAGTAATACCTGGTTGCCCATCTGTTATAACTAATGATAAAACTGACCGAACACCTAATCGTATTTCTTCCTAGATGTTACCGATACTGAAAGTGTTGAGGTTGTTGTATTGGTTTGGGCGGAGATGGCTGGCCTGCTCAATGGTCCTGGAGACTTCTGCTTATGAATATCCGTGTACATAATTTCAAAAGGAGGCTCGAGTCTTGAGCTGTCTCGGCCATCATGCAAACTAACGTGATATGATCAATTTGAACAAAGAGGGCACCAATACGAGAACTGAAAAACAACACCGACGGGGGAAATAGAAGTCTGCGCCCATCCACCATCACTCGCCCCACCCCCCTCCATCGTTCAACCTGACAGCAAACCGAGTTTAAGGAATTACCTTTACCTGATTTAACATTACCACCAGAACAGCTCACGCACGCATGCGCTTGTCACCAGAAGGCACAAACTTGGTGTAAATAGGCGGCCAGGGAGTCGAAAGAAAAGGTAAAACCAAATTGCTTGCTGTCATTAGCATCGTTGGTTAAAAGTAAACAATGAAAAAGACATTTTTTCTATTTATGAGGATCGTCTGAAACTATAACGTTAAGCCACTTTTTTCTATTGTATTTGTTATATATAGGTCTCATTAGTATTATTGTTGTTATTAGGAAGTCTTATTAAGAGTGAGTCTTAGAGAGTCTTATTGAGAGTTTGTTGTTATTGAGAGAGATGTTCGTGTTATGAAGAGATTCATATATAAAATGTTCATACTTAGAAGTGTAGAAGCTCTTTGAGTGCTGAGACAGTCTTAGTGTTCACATTGTAGATATGAGATGTCGAGACATTGTGTATGTAAAGACATTTTAAAACACATGATATACAAGACATATAATGACAATTTTCACTTTACCATTTGGTAGAATTACAACACAAAGACGACGTTTATAAAAACACATGATGGGTTTATTTCTTTTCCCGACCGGTCGTGGTTTTCATTGTCAAGAATTCAAGTTTCACATTCTAAGTTTCAAAGGTGACCGTCTCGCTTCTAGACGTTCGAATCCAATGTCTGGACTGTCGTCTGTCGTCCTCAGACTCTCTCTCAGTTTCTCTCCGCTTAATTCTAAAGTTTCTAACTATATCGAGAACTTCCCATTTTCCATGACGTCATACACATGTTAAAACATGTGTCTTCTTTCACGTGTTCTGGAAATGCGTGTCCAAAACTTTTTCCTTTGTTTACAAAAGGAATTTTAACCTATATTCCCAGTAACCTATATTTCCAATATGTTAAAAACATGTTTATTAAATTATCTTATAGTTGCATTCTTCAATTGAATTTTCATAACAGAATTGACAATGCACATTCTTTTCTTAAAACTATTTTATCTCTAAGCTAAACAATGGTTTGTTTTTTACATTCCATTTGCTAATTCTCTCTCGTAATCTATTTCTAAACCTAAATTACGAGGTTCGAATTTCGTCTATTCTATTTCATTTTCATTTTAACTAAATCTCTCTATTTTTATACTTACATGAAAAGGGGACAGCCCTTATCATGTAACATATCTATGTACACATACAATATTATAATGTAGTATATAGTCTAGTATATAGTCTAGTATATAATTTTTCGGGATTTACTTCGACAGTGTTCAATATGTGAGTAGAGTCTAATAGCAGTATAAAATATTTATGGCAAGTAAGCTCTGCAGAAATGTTTATGTTTCGTTTCTGAAGAATCGCAACAAGCCTGATGATTTTCCCTGGGAATAGAACATATTAATTTTAATGATATATATATATATATATATATATATATATATATATATATATATATATATATATATATATATATATATATATGAGCGAACAGTTAATAAAACATGTTAAAAAACACTTTGAAAAAGAGTTAAAAACATATTTAATCTGAAAAGGAATCACTTAATAAGTGGATAGTCCTTAATCCGCGGAGTTTCGAAGAAATATTTTCCTTCTCATCAGAGGGTAGGAATTAGCAAAATGCGGGATCGGATTTTGCATACAAAAGTATTTGATGAAACTGCAAGTAAGTCAAAGATCTTACTTGATAACAAAAAGTGAAGCAGAGGGAATATGGTGAAGAAAAAGGAGATTTCACGTGAATGGATAATCTGGTGAAAGGTAAATTATCTAATGACGGTAAAATCCAAAAGTTTTTAGATTAACATTTTTGGATTTTACCGTCATTGGATAATTTTAAAATTAAATATGTTTTAACTCTTTTTCAAAGTGTTTTTAACATGTTCTATAAACTACTTGTTCTTATTATAAGCTCTATCTCCTATTTGGTTTTATTGCGCTTTTACATCTGATTGAGATTAATTTATAAATATTAATTCTTTAATATTTATAATATACTTTAGTTTTACCATCTTGGATCATTTTGGTAAATTTAATTGTAATGTGTATTATATATATATATATATATATATATATATATATATATATATATATATATATATATATATATACTCTTTCATCCTCAAAATAGCGAACATTTCTGTAAAAGGCTGAGGAAGCTACAGACGGCCAAAAAAAACGGCCGAGTAGCTGAAACAATAATGTAACTTAACAGAAAGATACGGTGATAAAAAATAAAACGCATATTTGCTCTACAACAGTATTGAGCACTTTCTTCAGCTTTTATTAATTACCATTTCCCCTAAAATATATATATATATATATATATATATATATATATATATATATATATATATATATATATATATATATTATCAAAATCCCGACAATAATATTTGATCTTGATCTTCAAAAATAATGTACAGTATCCCAAGGTCGGAGACCATCATCATCACCATCATCATCACCATCATGTCAAGTTTGGTCATGATCAGTTGAGTGATTTGGACTGTTCGAGAGTATATATATATATAGGCTATGTCCTTGACCTTTTGATCTTCACCTTGAAAAATGGTGTATATCATCACTAAGTGAGGGGACCATCATCATGCCAGGTTTGGTCATGATTGGTCCAACGCTGTGGGCTGTAGGAGAATATATATACATAGGCTATGTGCTTGCATATGACCTTTGAAAAATCGTGTGCACCATCCCTAGGTGGGGGACTATCATTATTCCAGGTTTGATCATGGTCGTTCCAGAACATCTTTTTTTCCAATCAATAAACTAAATAATTGTTCAGTTCTCCTGGGTGAGACTCATCCATATATATTTCTTATAAACAAAATATATTTATGAGTTGATTCAATATTGCAGCTACACATAAAGTCAATAATTAATAGAATATATCAAGGAGAATTTTCATATATTATTAGGATACACACACACACACACACACACACACACACACACACACATATATATATATATATATATATATATATATATATATATATATATATATATATATATATATATATATATAAGTGGTTTATGTCTCCGCCTCGGAGAACCGGTGTTTTTCTTAGAAAGTCGCCCAATTTTATTTGGACGTATTATTTATTTATTTATTATTTTTAAAAACAGTAATCTATTAAAGATATTAAATAAATAATACGTCAAAATAAAAAAGGGCGACTTTCTAAGAAAAGCACCGGTTCTCCGAGGGGGAGACATAAACATTACTATCGTTTAAAAAATCAAAACAAAAACCACTTATATATATATTATTCCTTAATTGGAATTCATTTTTTTGAGATGAGCATTATGCATTAATTTATTTTTATTTCGGACTATTAGTCTCATCTTTATTAGTTGTTGTTTTTATCTTTTTATTGGTTTTGTTTATTCACAACGTTTCGGCTAACTATTCCTCTGGCCTTCGTCAGGTGGTAACCGCGACGGATAGGAACTTCGAATCTCCTAACTGCATTAGCAGGCATTATTGCCATCCGTAGTTGTTGTCGTCTCACCACATTTTGACCAATTAACCTCTGGCACGCTTTGGGTGGGATTGAAGTGAAGATAGAGGTTTCAATCCCACCCAAAGCGTGCCAGAGGTTAATTGGTCAAAATGTGGTGAGACGACAACAACTACGGATGGCAGTGATGGCTAAGAATGCAGTTAGGAGATTCGAAGTTCCTATCCGTCGCGGTTACCACCTGACGAAGGCCAGAGGAATAGTTGGCCGAAACGTTGTGAATAAACAAAACCAATAAAAGATAAAAAAAACAACAACTAATAAAGATGAGACTAATAGTCCGAAATAAAAATAAATTAAAAACCACTTAAACAGATGAACGATAAAAACGAAGCAGTAAATTATAGCAACATATCGCAATGGATTAGGGCGCTGGGCTGAAATACACAAGGTCCAAGGTTGGTTCGAATCCTACCTAACAGTCAAGCTACGCTGAAGAGGAGTAGGGCTCTGAAACACGCGTGTCCGTAGATTACTGTTTTAAAAAATAATATATATATATATATATACATATATATATATATATATATATATATGTGTGTGTGTGTGTGTGTGTGTGTGTGTGTGTGTGTGTGTTCTGATATAAAGTTTTATGATTTCTTTCTTTGTCGAAGAACTGCTGCATGTTCAAATTATTACAAGTTCCTTTCTCACATCATGGCAACAATGATCGTACAGTATTATGATTTATTCGAAACGAGGCTACATTAAAGGGAGCTCACTCCAATATTCTAGTCGGATAGGGGCGGATGCGGATTGGCCATTTTAAAGCCAAATGTCACAAATTTGGCCTTTTTTGAAACAGCCTTTTTAAAAGCGTAGCATACGGACTAACTACGGAAGAAACAAGGAGAAGATTCTGTAAAAAAAAAAAATAAAAAATAAAAAAAAAATATTAATAATAATAATTCTTTTACTAATGAATCCCCGTTTCTCAAAGCCCGAAGTTCACTTGATGATTAGGATTAATGGGTTCGGCAGGTGGATGGTGAAACGACATCTTAAAGATTGGACATGATGGTTGCAACTGGACAATATTTGATTATTTATGCAGATGGATCACCAAGAATTTGTTAGCATTAGACTTGAAAACGACTGTAGTTGTTGGAAGGGGGGACAGATTATCGCAAAAACCATAAAATATGTGCATATATTTTCACAGACGAACAAATACACTTGTGGAGATGGTCTATAGATTTTAGTTGAACTTGTAGTTTAAAATCAATCGATATTTAGCATTTCATGATTAATACGAACCTCGGAAAATTATGCTTTTAAACAAAAAGTTGGAAATAAAGAAAAAAATCGTTTTCGGCATTAGAAAATATTTTCTGGTACCGATTCCGAGACGCCCAAAAGATCGTATATTTTCGATTCCCAATTTCGATTACAATTAATCGTCTTAATACTAATAAGAATAAAGGATAATGATTTACAGTGATGTATTATTTTTTTTTAATAATGTTTAATATGTTTAAAATATAATTATATTCGTCATAACTTTCCATATTAATAACGGCTTCTTGAGTTTTGGTTTATTTTTGTTCGTGTCTTACGCATTGTATTTCACAATGGAAACTTAAGGGGGATAAATGCACGGCGGAAACATCACATGAAATTTGGAATGGGCCGGGATATTCCCTTTGACCAGTCAAATACAATTGATTGAAGACCAGCAGAATCAACTCTTCACCGCATCACCTCCTATCGGATTTACAGTATAGAGAAAAACAGATCAGATTACATTTTTGTCAATATCTGATGTTCCGGAACTTTACGAAATAAAGATGTATATAAAAAAAAACAATAACTCAAAAATCTCAGCTCTCTTTGTAATGTGCGTCCGATCCCCAAATAAAAATGACCACGTGTGAACCTCTGAATGGCAACTGCGGCCAATGGGTCGAAAATGCAACCCTTAAAGCCGCCGCCGCTGACCGTAGCATAAATTAATGTCGTGCTTCTATTCAAACTCGTGTGAGTCCATACATAGAACCAATTATTTCATCAGAGAGAATTTGTATTACCCCCCACACACACACACACACACACGCCTCACCAAACATTCAGTAAGGAAATCGGTAAGTTTATTTATCTGATTTTTTTTTTTTTTTGCTTTTAATAAGAAGGGGTAAAAGGAGAAAAGATGGTAGACATTGTCCACTGTTTCAACTTTCATACATAACATGACGCGATCTCTGTTTTCAGCGAAAAATCAGAGAAAGAAAAGAAGTTTCAAACCTCCGGGGTTGTTGACCCGTTTGCTAACAATGAAGCTGCACTGAAGCGCGGGTTTCTTTGTAACATGACGAGAAAGTGTCAATGTTTGTGCGCGAAAATAATCGACGTTTGACTGTGATTGCAAGCAATTATCTCCCGATCGGGATAGATCAGTTTAGAGTAAAGAGTTGGGAACCTTTACATAGACTTTCTGCATATGTCTGTATGTATTTGTCTAATTGTATTGTTTATTAGCCTGTACGATTTATAGTTAGTGTTTCTGTACATTTACGTATTTATGTAAGAATACTGTATTAATCATATGGAACTTTAATTATCATACAAGCATATAACATTATAAAATTGCATATATATATATATATATATATATATATATATATATATATATATATTAGGCACCGCCAAAACTAGGGGGGGCAGGTAAGTACTTTTTGACGGACCGTCTTTTTAAAATCTACCAAAAATCAGATAATTATCCAATCAATACGAAATTTTCAGCGATTATTAAGAGAAGAATGAACTTTATAACACTGCACTTATTTTTCATAAACAATATTTATATATATATATATATTTTTTGCTTACAACCCCCCCCCTTGTTTTGAGGGGGTTCCAAATATGCTTAAAATAATCATCTGAAACTGAACAAAACATATTATGTTGTTGTAAGGGTCAGAATTATAGACTAAAAAAAAAAAAAACGTGCATACCTTATTTTGATGTCTGAATATCAAAACTTCGATTGTGTTTAATTATCCTGCTTTTGAGTTTTGAAGTGTGAAATTCGGTGAATATGTTAAGTAAAATAATTAATTTAAGTTAAGCAAAACAAAAAAAAATTTTTTTTTTAAATATTTATACGAAAAAGGCCATTTTAAAATCTTTGATAAATAAATTAACAATTTCTTTTTAGCGAGCCGAATAATGCATGACCATTATTAAACAGGGCATGCTTTGAAGAATCGACACACAAAAAAAAAATCGATAAATATTGTGCCCTTTGTGTTAAAAATATCATTATTTTTTCGATCAAGTTTGGAAACGTTTGCCGCCTTTCGACTACGGTGGACCAAACGCGCTGAAATAATTTTTTTTATTCTGCTTTAAATTGCCCCCCTCCCCATTTTGGAGAGCCTGGCCCCCACACACATACACATTAAAAACCAAACTCATACAAATGGTCACCCATCTGATACTGGCCAGCCTCAGCGTTAATAATACATTGAAATTTTCGCCATTGAAAAATAAGTTTTTTTTTTGGCTTTTTGGTCTTCCGTAGTTTGCTTTTTATCAAGCACAAATGTAGTCAGTAATCAAATCGACTCGAAGTAACTGGTTGCCTTTATGAATAAGTGGAATTATTTGAAATCCAGGTACTTATATTATAATATTTTTGCATATTCTCATAGAAAATCACCCTAAATCTTACTTAGACAAGAAATAAACAAACTAATTCTTTCAAAAACCTTCTTTTTTAAAACTATTTATATACGTTTTTTGTGCAAAACAAAAAATACCAATTGTAAACTTTTGGGGAAAATTTAACATTTAAAATTTAATTGAAAATAGTAGAAAATATTTTACATTATTCTGCTTTCTATATGATAAAATTCAGGGTTTTATCTTTCTGGAAAAAAAAAGAGTTACTCAGAAATAATGGATTTTAATAAATGTAATTTCGTTTTAAAAAACAACAACAACTTGATTTTTCGGCCATTTTTGGCGGTGCCTAATATATATATATATATATATATATATATATATATATATATATATATATATATATATATATATATATATATATATTTAAACAAGTAGTTAATAAAGCTCTATTTATAAGCTCTATTTCCTATTTGATTTAAGCGAGCTTTTACATCTGGTCGAGATTACTTTATAAATATTAACTCTTCAATATTATAATACACTTTTTAGTTTTGCCATCTTGGATTATTTTGTAATACTGTAATACTTATTTCATTATATATATATATATATATATATATATATATATATATATATATATATATACATATATATATATATATATATATATATATATATATATATATAAGAATTACAGAAGGTCGATGACTACAAATATTTTAAGTCCCCCCCCTTTGGGTAGTGCACTGTCGTAAGTAATCTCACCCGCTACTTAATTGGTTGAAAAATGCGTCTCGCTCTTTGTTTATAAACAAAACGGTTAGAGCACTGTAAAAGTGGTGGACGGATGTTTGTTTAAATAGACATTTGGCGAGATTATTTACGGGTGCCGCTTCTGTGGGTTGATCGGTAGAACTGCTGACTGTCAACGCGATCGTTCTAGGTTCAATCCTCGGCTTGGGAGAGGTGCTAGACTAGGGGCACCGATGAGTTGTGATACAACGAAACAGGATTGTCAATGTCTACAAATATATATATATATATATATTAGTGATGGGACGATTCCTATATCTTTTCCGACTCTGATTTTTTTATAAATCTCTAAATACATAGCTGTATTTTACTAGGATTACAGTAGAAACAGACATTAAATGTGCAGATATTTTCCTAAACGTAAAAATATACTTATCAGAGACGATCTATCGATTTTAGCTTCAGTGGTGTTTCAAAATCAATAAATATACATTATTTATCATTGGTGCCAGCAATGGAAGATTTTGCTTAAAAAAACATTCAAATAAAAAAGACAAAAGAATTGTTTTGGCGTCAGAAAATCGGTACAAATTTTTCCGATTCCGATACCCTAACATATTCCGATTTTTCCGATTTCCGATTCCGATAATCGTCCCAACACTAATATATATATATGTGTCAGGTCATGTCACATGCTACTGGTACCATGTAACCCAGTACTACATGCCTCATGGTCGGGTCACCGGTGACTAAACTGGTTCCCCCACCAGACTTGTTTGGTGAGGAGGGTGGCTAGTCTCCCTAAAGGATTAAAAACAAGACCTTCCAAAGGGCGAATGAACCCTTTTTTGGGGTCAATGGCCAACTAGCACCGTGTGTGTTTGTGTGTATGTATGTGTGCGTCGGGGTGGAGAGGTCTCCCATAAGCCATGGTGAAGGCAACCTTTCTAGGAGAAGAAAATCTCTAATTTAAAAAACCATAAAGTGGGAGACCAGTACCCGTATTAAGCTGGTCTGCAGTTTAACTTGTTGCTGGCTATCTTGCTCTTGCTTGTTGCTGGATCTCAACATGTTGAACCGAGAGAGAGACTTAGCTGTCGTACAAAGCTAAGACTCTGTAATACCATCTGTGTATTGATACTCCCTCACGCATTTGTCTATTAAAATGGTCCTGTGGCGATGGAAGTCATTTTTGGGCTCGTGTCTGAGGGAATGGCTCTCGTCTGACAAGACGTTGCAATCATCAAATATATATATATGTAAACAGAAAAAAGAAGAAAGAAAACTCTGTCGTATTTAATCAAACGTGCTTTGATAACGACTTGCTGTCAAAATATACTTTATATATATATATATATATATATATATATATATATATATATATATATTTAAATAAGGGAGTAGTCACCAACAATGTGTATTTTTTAACATTATTTTATTATTCCGTGTCTTGGTTTTTCATTGAGGTGTTGGAACAGATATTATACTATGGTTCTAGCTGTCTCCTAGTGTTAAACTTCATCACCAGATTCACTCGTGAACTGAACAGAACCTAATACCATCACACAAAAACATGAAATGCAAGGTACACTCGCATGCACACCCATACACATACACATATACACACCCACACATAAATCAGAACCGACACATTAAAACACACACACGTGCGCGCATACAACCACACACAGACATAACACCCCTATCTCTAATATAACACACTGAACAATACCAACCCTACTTAACCTCGAAACCAACAACACTAGGAGACACCTAGAACCATAGTATAATATCTGTTCCAACACCTCGTTTCCTCCTCAGTCAGAGGAGGAGAACCCCCTCATGACTGAAACGACTATCATCCCTTCTATCATCCCCCTCCCATACCTACACTCCCCCCAATGCCCCCCTCTGGGGAACAAAATCTTCCCCACACTAGGAACCGATCCTGGGTCTGGCCATACCCACATGGGGAGACAAATAAATAGAAACATTAAAAAATCCCCTATTTTAATACACCCCTCTTTCTAAACAAACATAATATAAGACTAAAACGAAAAATCACAATACTAAAATCCAAGAATCCAAAAAATAAATATCAAAATAGAATGAAAGCTCCCCTACCCTTACTTCAGAAGAGACAGTCCCCCCCCTCCCAACACATACACATTAGTAACGACCTCGGACCACAGCCGCCTTCCTAAGGAAGCAAATAACCCCAAAATACTATAAAACAATATACACATTCCCAAACCAATAAAAGCAAACACACACACGCATACACACACGCGCGCACACACACACACACATAAACACACACGCACACACACACACACACACACACACACACACATA
The DNA here is from genome assembly GCF_053919585.1 of Euprymna scolopes. NCBI lineage: Eukaryota > Metazoa > Mollusca > Cephalopoda > Sepiida > Sepiolidae > Euprymna > Euprymna scolopes. The sequence goes on from NC_136502.1 coordinate 21,219,998, forward strand.
CACACACCCTACTCCACCCCAAAGGAAAAGAAAAAAACATTAGCAGAAAGAGACAGCGACTACAGCGAGGTCTACGCCTCCCTGGACAAACCAAATAAAAAAGCAATAAAAATTCAGCATACCAATGTATAATAAACACTTACAAGCCTCCACCCCTTGGAAAAACTTCAAACTAACCACGAAAATCGCCATTTTTACACATTTGAAAATAATTTCTGACGAGGACGCATCACAGACCGTCTGAAACGCGCGTAAACGATTTCAATGACTTAAAAACATTATCACAATGATCCAAAAATAATTCTCAATGAAAAACCAAGACACGGAATAATAAAATAATGTTAAAAAATACACATTGTTGGTGACTACTCCCTTATTTAAATATACATCTTTCTTTCGTTGGAATTTATTAACCCATTTTATATATATATATATATATATATATATATATATATATATATATATTGCGGGTAAAGATTAATAATTGTTTTTTTAAAGTATGAATACATTAAATTAAAACTTTGCTATTATAGACTTCCTGTCTAATCCCCCTCCTCTCTCTCTCTCTCTCTCTCTCTCTCTCTCTATATATATATATATATATATATATATATATATATATATATATATATATATAGAGAGAGAGAGAGAGAGAGAGAGAGAGAGAGAGAGAGAGAGAGTATAAATAATCATTTTTTTACCTACAGACACTAGTGTTTCATGCTTTTGCAACCATCAGTGCAGGAAGTGACGATTATCACTGGTCGAAGGGAGAAAGGATAAAAGTGAGAAGCAAGAAAAATTAATGATGAAATAAGAATTGAATGAATTACAATATTCATTAATCTATCACAAATTCAAGCATGGATTTATTAGAAAAAAAAATCCCTAACACATGAATTTTCAAAGATAGACTCTTTTAATCAAATGATAAACATTAGTAAAAAATGCATCACTGGTTAACATAAATGTGAATATATATATATATATATATATATATATATATATATATATATATATATATATATATATATATATATATATATATATATATATATTAGCTAGTCAATTGATTAATCAATGAACTAATTCGCTGGTCAATTAATTTATGAATTAACTAATTAGCTAGTCAATTAATTAATTAATTAATGAAATAGTAATCTGTAAGGTCTTAGCAATCATCTTTCTACACAGAAACGTTTTCTTTATGTATATAATCACTCTCTTCGGACTATTGTCTTCATCAATATCATTAACTTCATATTAATGTGATCAATATCCCTAGATGTAAAAGATCTTTTTACTCCAATTGTAACCGCTAGACTCTGGAATTCCATTCCAGGTCCATGCTTCCCCAACAGTACTGACGTGCAGAAGTTCAAGTGTAACGTGAACCGACATCTTGCTGCCCAAATCCCTACATAGTACCCCAGTAGTTGTTGCCCCTGATAGTAGCCCCCTACACCAAAGTGGCAATTTGCCTTGTTTGGGGTGAAGATGTAATAAAAAAAATAAAAAAATCATGTGAAATCGAAGAAAGGGACAAGATGATGATGACCATTTGTTTTATCTGATATCGTCCAGGATGAAGAATTACTAAGATTAAAGTATTACTTTGGATGAGGAATATAGTAATTTTTTTTGTACTATTGTCTTCATCCACATTTCTTATCTTCTGAATATGTTTGGATGGAGGGGAGAGAAATTAGGAATTAACCGGGACCATTGTTTCTACGTGGCGTTGTCTAGGATAAAAACTTATTAGATTAAAGTATTACTTTTGGTAAGTGGTATATATTACCTCTTTTTAAACTATTGTCTTTATCAACATAACTTATCTTTATATTATTGTGAAATGGAGGGTAGGGAAAATAGGTTAGCAATTTATCAAGCGTTTGTTCTAGTTGGCTTTGTCCGAGATCACTAATCATTATCAGCATTATTTCTCTTAATACTTTAATTCTAGCAATTCCTTTGGTAGTGCTGTGAAGGCCTCCTTACGAAGATTACAGTATTTATAAAATAGGAATAGGGAGTAAAAGAAGCTGTTGTTCTACTCGAATTTGTCTAGGAGTAAATAAATTCACATTATCAACATCATTTCTCTTCATACTTTGATTTAAACCGTATTTTTGGCAGTGTTGTGAATGGCTTCGCAATAGCATTACAATATATATTTGGTAAGTGATGCGGGTGGGGCAACAAAAACTTTTGTTCTACTGGATATTGTCCGGGAGCAATAAAATTTTCATTATAAACATTGCTGCATTATATTTGCTTAGTGGGTGAGTAACACAATCTTTTGTTATACTTGGGGGTGTCCGGGGCTAATAAATGTAAATTACAATATAGCATCTAAATATATTTGGACTATTTTCATTATTAACATTATTTCTCTTCATATTATTGTGAAAGTGGGCGAAGGAAACGAAATTACACAAGATCAAGAATGCCGCTGTGTTTTGTTGTACTCGGCATTGTCTAGGAGCAATGAATGTAAGACTGTTTTCTATTTAAAACAGATAGCTCTGATAAATGAAATGCATTATTTTTTAACACATTAAAACAAGAGAGAAAAAAACGTTGGATAGAGAAGAAAGCGAGGGTTGGGGAGAGGGAAAGAAATAATGATGGAGGAGGTAAGAAAGAAAGATAGTGGAAGGACTATATATATAGAAGGGGGGGATATAGAAGTTTTAATACAAGAATGATAAACATATTATTTAATTTCTTCTATTTTGTTTTCATGGTCCCGGGCAACGCCGGCTAGCACGACTAGAGTAATAATATATTTTTAAAGTATAAATAAATTTAAAATTGATAAATATCCGACCCAAAAGCAGATCCCAATAATTTTCAGCATCCCAAATTTGTATTTCATTGTATTAAACAGTAATTTGGGGTGCTATTTCCTGTTATTAATATTTTTCTTTTTCTTATTATTTTGTCGTAATATATTTTAATTTTGAATTACAAACGTATTCAACTTTTCAAAATGTAGAAAATGTAAATTTAATTACATGATTTAATCAATGGCGAGCATTACTAATTTAAATTTATCGGTTGTGTCTGTTGTTATTGTCCCAACTTATATGTTAAAAAGACATAGTTCGATAGGATTTATGATAGATTCAAACACTAAAAGTACATTTCTAGATTTTTTAGATGAGGAATAATTGTTTGTATTATTTGAATCCATCGGACTAATGTTCTCATCTTGAGTGTTATTTGCACAAACGTTTCTGTGGATGCAACTTCCGACCTTCTTCAGGTGTAAAAGTCGCCGTGTTTAGTAAAGGAAAAGGTGGTTGACTATACTTCCGAGTTGAAAGTTATAATTAGTAATGGGATGATTCTAATATATCTCTCAAATCAAATACAATTATATATGCCAATTCAATTTCTGATTACAATCGTCTAAAAAGGTAGAATTTCATTTTTTTTATTAAAGGAGGGAGGGGGAGGGTCTCATTTACTTTTAAATGTACATATAATTTTTTTTTAATTTGACAATTTCTTAATCTTACAGTTGTGAATTTGGAGATAAGGAATGATTGTATTATTTTGATTAATCGAATGTTCTCATTTAGCACAACGTTTTACTCGATGTAATTTCCGATCTTCTCCAGGTGGTTAAGTCGCCATATTGAAAAAAAGGAAAGGAAGGGGAGTTAACTATACACTTATTTTTTTTCTTCTTTTATTGTCTCATATTAGACACTGGATAATAATATACTAAAAAATATACACTAGATAATAATATACTAAAAATATACACTAGATAATAATATACTAAAAAAAAAATACATCTATATAGAAAATAAAAACAACATCCTGTTAAAATTTAAATTTTAAATATAATGCGCGATTTAACAATTATGTTTTTTTTTCAATTACAAATAATTCAGAAATAATATCCACCAGTGTTTTGCTTGATATTTTTATTGACTTTAAAAATTTTTATAAATTTATTTCCACCTTAACCTAAATACGAAACTGCAGAATTGTAGAGCTGGCTCCTCACTTTCCTTCCCAAATGTAGTAACTTATATACCTGAAGAAAGTCGGAGGTTACGTTGAGCAAAATAACACTTAAGATGAGGACATTAGTCCAATCAATCCATGTAATTGTGGTTAGAAGCAAGAAAGAGAAGTCTTACCGTGGGTGCTCAGCGAGTGAGTTCAGGCGAAGAAAAGGAAGAACAAACATGGCGGCCAGCATTTTTATTTCGTCCGTTCTCGCATAATCTCGTGTGTGCGTGAAGATGGAACCTATAAAACGATGTTCATTTCTGGGTGCTGGGAGATGATTCCCGATCCGCCAGGAGAGAAGGCAACGAGAGAGGACTGTAGCGATAATCTTACTTGAACATTCCGGTTGCGTATTTGAGGTGAACCCCCCCCCCATTTTACATCAGTAATACAAACTAAAAGCACGCATACAGTATACGAAAAACAGAAAAGGCTCTATAACATGAATACATCATAAAAACTAATAAAAAAAAACACATCTTGAATTGCGAAATGTAAATTGTAAAATACAACGTGAATGATTGTATACTTGGATGAATTGGTTTTTGTTTTATTAAATTTAAATTGATAAATTTCCTGAGTGGAAAAGAAGTAATTTCGGATGATTCTGAATAAGGGCAAGTCTTATGGATTGTACAATGTTTAATATTTAATACGGTCTTGACCGATTTTGTTTATGAAAACGTTATCATAATTGCAATTAACTGCGAATGGATATTAAGCCAAATATGGATTCTAAACAAATTCTGACATTTAACATTTCTGACTTTTTTTAGATGAGGATTGGTTATATGTATGTTATAAGTTGTTGCTTAGTTCATAAAAGGTTTATTCAAAAGGACAAAAATAGAAACATAGGCCGACTTTGCATGTGTGTAAGATAGATAGATAGATAGATAGATAGATAGATAGATAGATAGATAGATAGATACATACATACATACATACATACATACATACATAGCGTGTCTCATAACATCAGCCACCCTGTATTATGGGGTAGCTTAAAGTCGACAAACATAGAATATCGAATGCAGCAGCAAATTCTGGGAACATATAGCAAAAAGAACAGTTGGAAATAAATCATACACCATCTACTATGACTATGGAAATATTAAACCTCCGAAGTAGAGAGTGTGAGCCAACTGACGTCTAACTGTAAAATTCTGCTGGGGGATAGCTTTATACAATGCGACACAACGGAGTGTGTGACTATCTCCACTATGGCTATGCAATTGCTATCGCTACGTATCTAAGAATATCTGTATAATAAAGTAAACATCTGTTTATATGTCTATAAAAAGAAAATCATCATCATCATCATCATCATCATCATCATGTTCACATGCAACAGATAGTGGCTCCATGCAAATGTCGAGCCCTGTACAAAGTGACATCATGCCGAGGAAGATAAGAAAACGCTTCAAAAAGAAGAATGTGTGCACAAACGGAGTATCACGATCACGACCACGTTAGAGACGTGAGTGACGTCACAGTCATAACGAGAAGTCACACAGTGGGAGAATAAGGAATAAAGGTCTCTTTCCTATTCCGTGTCTGTCTCCTTTGTGATGGCATCTACAACGTGTTGGGTTCCTATATGCTAACTGTTATGTTTGACGTTCATCTTCGTCGCCAACTGTTATGTTTGCAGGTTGAACCAAATAACGTATAAGGCAATATAAATGAAGACTCAACAAACAAAGGTAGGTCAATAAGAAGTGTATTAGGAAAAGTATATTTACAGTATATTTACATAATGGTTGTCAAGTAAGAGAGTTTTGGCTGGAGAACATATCTGCTTTCGGCTCTGCCTTCGGTGGCTTCTGGTTAACACACACTCAAACTAACCGAGTCTTGCTATTTATGTGTAATATTATCCACATATGTAAATGAGTGGGTGCCACCACAACACTAACACACATGTAAATGTATAATGTGTGTAAAGTTACACACATAGTTTATTAAACTTATATGTTTACCAAATAAGTCACTAAATATTGATAAATACACTGAATAATTTTTTTGTTAAGAAATACGATCTATCAATGAAATTTTGAACAAATATATAATAGATATTATATAAAATATATAATAGATATTATATAAAATATATAATAGATATTATATAAAATATATAATAGATATTATATAAAATATATAATAGATATTATATAAAATATATAATAGATATTATATGTCGCAGGGGACGTAAGACAAGTCCATGGTGGAATGATAAATTTGTCGCCCTAAAGAAAACAACACTACAGATTTATTTTAAAAATTTTATTGAAAAATCAATTCAGGTAACTTGATTATATAGTAGCATTGACATCTATTCAATGTTGCCGCCTTCAGCCTCAATCACCATCTCAATACGGGTTTGGAACTGGAAACATGCCTTTTCCACAAGTGCGAGCAGGAGCTCAGCAAATACTCAGCAAATGGCGGCGATCATATGCAAATGGCTTTGGTATTGTTGGAGGTCATGTTGGTGATGTTCTCGATGTATGACCAAACAAAGTAGTCCAGTGGGTTCAAATCGGAGAAAAAGGAGGACCAGTGAGAGAAGGTAGCACTCCTTCTAAAGCAAAGTCCGGGTCTCTTTGAACTTGTGGGCAGGCGCCGAATCCTGCTGCTATACCAAGGGTCTGCCAGTGGCCACCTGATTGCACTAGGGGATCACCAAACACTTCAACACATCCAGGTACACATTGATGTTGACTTTCAAGCCGACATCGAAGATGTGAGGTGGCATGATGTGGTCCTCACTTGAAACCACACGAACCATAACCATAGGCCGTCCGATGCATTAAGCTGTGCCTTCAAGCGTTGAACTGTCCAGATTTGTATTTTGAGGGTGCTAACAATGGTCATGTTGTCATAACTTGGATCGGTAGAGAGCATGAGTTGTACAGCAGTGCATCTCCAATCTCGCTCTTTGAACATTGTGTCACTTTCAGACATGATAGAAGGCTATCTATTGCTCTTGGGATTTGTACACAACTGGCCAACTATTAGATTGTATGCAATAAAAAAAAAACTGTTTTCATCAAACAGAAATGGAACCATGTCGTCTTTTCTATAGCAAAATTTTATCGTTCCACCCTGTAATAACTTAACTACTTTTTCTTTGTAACAGCGACATTTATTTCTTCATTCACCCGTCACACGTGACTTCTCGTTACAGCTGTGACATTAGCCACGTCTCTAACGTGATCTCACTCCTTCCCTACGGCAAATATAAACCGCTCCAAGGGTGCCAAATATCTGATGAAAATATGAGAATCTGCTATAATTTTTGAATGGATATTATGAATGTGTATTCACATAAAACTTTTTAATTGTTCTTTTCAAAGTTTAGGAAATAGACGCTGTTTACTTACCTTAAAGTTACTTACGTCATACCAAACAATTTTGGTCCAATCATCAGGTGTCCAATTTTCGTGTTTTTTTTTTTGTTTTTTTTTTTGCAAATTACAGTTGTTTTTTTTTGTTTTTTGTTTTTTTTGGCCTGAGATAAGTATGGCTTCTTTCTTACTTTCCATCCTTTTAATCCCACTTCTAATAACCTTTTCACTGTTCGAACTAATGTTTTTATTTGCATACTCCATAAGTTCAGCAGTAATCTCTGAAGAACTTTTCTTCATATCTGCAAGGGATGCTCTTTTCTAAGATCTGTCTCCCCTGGCAGTTTTACACTTTTACGGCCTTGTCCGTTTCTGTTTTTGTAAGACTTTGTTTCCTTGTACCTTTTAATCATTCTTTGAACTCCCTTCCTTGAACATTCCATCTTTTTAGCAATTTCTAACTGAGAATGTCCTTTACCAGATAAAGAAATAATTTGTACCCTTTTAATCTCTAAAAGTTGTTTCTTTCGAGGCATTTTCAGTTAAATATGCTATTATAGCACTGGAAGGAATCAAACATTACCTGAAAAATAAGAAACAACTTTTAGTATGATAATGAATCATTTTGAATGTTGGAATGAATTTAATATGAAACTTAGCTAAAACTCTTATAAGAGGTTTTGAAGCAAATACATACTACAATCTACTGCTAAATATTTTACATTTGCTCCCAACTGTTCACGGTAAAATTCTTAACCTTTAAATGTGTAGGTTTAAACTATTTAAGGTTTTTATAGGTACTTCATAATTTTGACCATGGTTAACTTGAATGCCATCAGCTGGAATCGAAACCAAAACATTTAGCACTCCAGCCTTAGTCGTTTACATTTGAGCTATTGCTAGAAAGATAAGAAAGTTTAAAAATTAAAAGACTTCAAGATATGAATGTATATTTGCACTAAAGTAACAGATTTAGTCGACTTACTCCTGCCAAAATCAACCGCTTTTCTTTTTTTTTTCAATTTTAACTCCTTAGTGGTTATTTTCACTGACTAAAAACTAAACCGAAATTGTTCCACAGTTCTCTATAGATTAAGTTTCAAGTCTGGAGACCAAAAATTCGGAAACGAGTTTGATAGAGACCGTTCCGCACACGCAGACATGGTCACTTTTATACATAAATGCATGTGCATGAGCTAGAACTTTTTCATCCAAAATGCTATGCAATTATGCTCAATGTAGAAACTATGCATAAAACGAATTTAGCGTAATAATGAAATGAAATCAATCATCTAATAAGAAAAAAAATGAATAATTGATGAACGCTCGTTTTTCAAAGAACATGCAAATTTGTTAACCTTCATCAAGTCGCTCGCATATCCATGACTGAGTATAATATTAAAAAGTTTGTTTTAATAATTTTTAAATAGAAAATGTAGGTTTTTAATATCAATGTCAGTACAATAAAAACTCAATTACACACACACACACACACACACACACACACACACACACATCTATATATATATATATATATATATATATATATATATATATATATATAACTACTTCATTTACTCATATAAAATTAATATACGAAAGTATAAATTTATGCGTAAACTTTAGGTATTTACTTCAAAAGTGCTCAATAAGTAGGTAGAGCTAGGTGGTAAGTTATAAAATATATATGGCGATTAAGTTACATTGAATAAGCCTGAAGAGTCCTAGAGTGGATGAAACGCGGAATATTCAGTGTAGCTTAATCGCCATACATATTTTATAACTTACTATATATATATATATATATATATATATATATATATATATATATATATATATATATATATATGTGTGTGTGTGTGTGTGTGTGTGTGTGTGGAGAGCGAGAAAGAGAAAGATAGAAAGAGAGAGAGGGAAGGGGAGATAGATAGATAGATAGATAGATAGATAGATAGATATACATATATTTATCTTTTTACCTGTATGTCACTTTCTCTGTGTTTTCGTATCTATCTCTCTGTCTGTCTGTCTGTCTGGTCTGTCTGTCTGTCTGTCTCTCTCTCTCTCACACACACACACACACACACACACACACATTAAAGACATAGTTAACTCATTCAAGAGATGATCATTATTATTGGCCTTTCTAATATGGAAAATCGATATTCCGTACTTATTCACTGTCTCCGCCATACATTCACCTTTTTATCCCCCATTTCTCTCTCTCTCTCTCTCTCTCTCTCTCTCTTTTCCTCTTATTCTTTCTTTCTCTTTCCTCCCTTTCTGTTTTCCTCACACATTTATTCTCATAAGTACATAATTATGTATGCGAATACATAAATGCTCAGTATTCAAATTCACATTAATATAGATTTATTGAAAAATATTAATTAAAGCCACTAATTAAATTGCTAATGTTTAAACACACACACATCCATTTTTGTTTTGTTTATATAATCTATATCTAATATCTACGAAAAATCAATTGGAGTCTTAGTGTGACAAATCGATATTTGATTCTGACAAGCGATTTTCTTTCCTTTTTAGCCTTACATATTCTTTAAACAGGTATAATGTATTTTGCTTTCAGTTTGGTTTTGAAAATACTTATTCCGACTTATAATATTTTTTAAGTGAAGGCATTTTTAATTACTGACCTAAACAGGATCGTGAGCTTGTGTCTGCAATAAAAAATGAAGATTCGATATTTCTTTGTACATTTTAACAATCAAATAGCCAATTACATATGCTTCCAATAAACATTAAACCATTTATTTCTTTAAAATTAATTGAAAAACCATAACAATGTGTTTTCCTTTCAACTTCCACTTACAGAGTTGTTTCTACAAGGATAGATTATTCATCTTGAATGCTGCATTTCGAGGGATGCAAGCGACCTTTTCTTACCCTGCAAAACAGATCACTGTCACCATCTTGCATTTTTTACTTACAAATGCTTGTAAGTACAGAAACAATCATTTAAATATTTTATGTACGTAAAAATATTAAAAAAGAAAAAATAACTACAAAATAAATTAAAAAATACGTTTCATTAAAAAAGGGGAATGCGGCCATATGCAAAAAAAAGGGGGAGATAACTCCTTCTATCGCTTAGGAAGCGAGATTAAATATAAAAAGCAACATATCAAAACTGCTGAAATAACAACAGACCTTATATATAATCCATATGTTTTGGAAATGTAGAGATAATTTATTACAGCCAGAACATCAAAAGAGGTGCTAAACAGATGATTTCATATGGTTTCTATCTGGACAGGGACATTAGGGAGAGAATCGTTTGTAGATACCAGGGTGGAGTTTAGTGCAAACTTAGTGCACAAACACTATCCATTACTATGGAAGTGACTCCATCATGTTTGGATTGTTGGGGAATTGTTGATTTCTTACCGTTCACCACATTATTTCTAAATTTTATGATGCTACAAAATTTCTAGTAATCTCAGTCATTAACTAAGACTATTATATTTCTACAGTAGTTTTTTGATGTTACTCAATGATTGCCTACGTTTAACTGACGTGTGTCAGTTACAACGGCAGAACGCTTGTTTTCCTGTGCACAACAACATCTGCACAGGTTGAAGAGAATGGACAATGGAATTTCTATGTGAAGACAAATGCTTCCATACTTGTTTTGAGCCGTTCAGCGAGTATGTAAAACGTTTTACTTCAACTTTGATGATATCTCTTAAGGATTTTCAATTGATAAATTGGTGAATGGGGTACCATTATTGTGAGGTGACCAGCATTCTCAGGTGGACTATGGGCATTTATCACACAGGTAGTTTTGTCAGGATTAGAGCGAGAAGTGAGGCCTCTCGATCCTCATGATCTGGAAAGTGAGTCAGGTTAGAGTTAGGGTTAGTGTAAGTCAATAAAGAAGCTATGTGCGCTATTACAAGTCGATTATGTAGAGCTTGAGAAATCACTGTAGTATAAATTAAAGTTCACAAATACATATATATTTGAGTGTTTATCTGAGTAAAACGCTGTGTCCATATTATCGAAGATGTAGTCAATTAAGGTACAGTCCTGGCTCGAGGAAGAATGGTAGAGAAAATATAGCTAACTAATGCTGCATTTTATGGTTAATCGAAAGCACATATAATGTTCACATTCTATACTAAGTAGAAGGATTTTATAGATATAGCTTCCTATTTTGTGCATATGTGTGTCTGGGTTTTATAGCAGAGTAGGAGATATCCTGCCATATCAAAATTATTAGACGAGTTCAGATATTTTTTCATAGTGATAGAATATCTGGGTGTTTTACATGAAGGAAGGATTCTACATCATCAATGTCAGTTGTAAGTGCCCGGATATTTGAGGAATGTTTAAAAGGAGGATGTGGCTTATTCGGTTTTAACTTGGTTTGATGATTTTTCTGTTCGTTTTGTTAGAGAAGGTTTTGGACAATATGGGTGTTTGTTGAATGTCAATCTGTGTCTATGCTTACTAAAATAAATGCAGAGTGCTTACTAAAAATAAATGCAGAGTCCCCCATGAACGACATGCTACTACAATTATACCGATTTTATGCAACTATTATTGAAGCAGCTGCTTTTAACGCTACCTAAGAGTTATGGCTTTTGTACTACCAGTCAATAACAAGACAAGCTGTTAAATCTATAGCCGCCACTTCTGAGAAGAAGATTGGTCCAGACAAATCATGTGAAACAGTAACAAATACGTACCCTCATGTTATCCAGATAAAACGAGAAAGAAATAGAGAGTGATATGATGTTGTCTTGCATACTTTAAGAGGAACCCTGAGAAAGAGAGAATATGAAACCGGACTTAAGGAAAAGGTTATAACAAAATAATATTTCAATTATAAGTAAGTATAAGATTACTTACAAATAGATAAAATAAATTAAAATTTTACATTAAAAGAGCACGTCTTTGTGTTCGTGGAGGTTACAAACTAATCAATCATTTTTTCCATTAAAACTGTCGACGTCACAATCATTCAAATTACATTTGAAATTAATTTTTATTCAATACTTACGCTTGTTTTATCTGTTTATGTATACTTCATCAAGGTAAAAAAAAAACTATGTAAAAATAAAATGAAATAATAAATACTTCACGTTTTTAGAGTAAACCAAACTAAAATAAAGGAAGCAGTGAATAGATCAGAGGATTCTGAAGAGCACATGGCGTAATAGTATTTATAGAAACGACTGAGATTAGCAACATCACGTCTGTGTGTGTGAGAGAGAGAGAGAGAGAGAAAGAGAGAGAGAGAGAGAGAGTTCAGAAAAGAAGAATGAGTGAAACCAACCAAATTAATGATACACTTCTGAACTTTATTAAGGATGCTCAAATAGTTTTTTTTTTCGGGTTTCTTATGTGATGATCATTTTTAGTTAACTATTACGTGCAATTGTATTCATGCATATATTCTACATGATCTATACTTGTGTAATATTTGCGTAAAAAGGTTATAGTAAACACAAACCTTTTTCTATATATATTTATGTATGTGCATATATTTGTGTTTAAAAAGTTCGGCCTATCAAACTCCTCTGTCAGTTTTTGATCTACAAGATGAAACTTAATATATGGGATATTTTAACCCATGTGCAACTTTATATTTGGGTTTTAGCTGAGGAAAATCAGTGCAAAAGTGTGAAAATTAAAAGAATGAAATTTGCTAGGTAGTATATATATATATATATATATATATATATATGTGTGTGTGTGTGTGTGTGTGTGTGTATTTATATTTATTTACATCGATCCGTTCTATGTATTTTAGCTCTTTTTATTTATCTTAACTGTCCCTTAATTAACTCCATATATCCATCTTAATCCACATTATTTCTAAATTCTATGATGCTACAAAATTTCTAGTAATCTCAGTCATTAACTAAGGCTATTATATTTCTACAGTAGTTTTTTGATGCTACTCAATGATTGCCTACGTTTAACTGACTATAGATTTAACAGCTTTACCAAACAGTCATATATGCAAATGATTGAATTTGAATTTCTGTGTCACTTATCACATCTTTATTACCATTAAAACCGCACATTAAATCAATAATACAACATAGTCTTTTGGAATACTGTGGAAACTCTAGATATGAAATTTATTGCTTCCGGCTTTTTGGGGTATTGGCCAGGCTCATCATTGCTTAACTTTGGAACAAAAATAGTAATTTAGAGCAGTCTTTTTATAACACGTTTTAAAAATTTATTTATAACAAATCCTCGTTCCAATCCATAGTACCCTTTTTTTGGAGTACTGGATTTTTTCGCGCATTAAAAACCGATTGTTCAACTCTGTTCTCATGCGGAGGTAAGTCCACAGGGATAAAACTATGTTAAAAAAAAAATGAGCATAACTTTTTTGAGGCTTAAGAAATAGCAAGCAACCCAATGATGGGAATTATTATTCCATCGGAGCGCTTCATTTTCATGTATGTTTAAAATAACGAAAACAAAAAATAACGAAAACAAAAAATAATGAAAACAAAAAAGTAGGCCAGGCGATTACTTGATCAAAACGTGATGATACAACAACAACAACCATGGAAGGCAGTAATTACAGAAGATACAATTAAGAGACTCAACATTCCTATCCCATCACGGATAACCACCTGAAGAAGACCAGAGGAATAGTTGGCCGAAACGTGGGGGAACAATGAGGATGAGGATAACAGTCCGCAAATAAATTTAAAAATAAAGAAAAAATATGTTTTTACATTTTTACTGGGGAGTCACCATTTATCAAGACCCAAAGGCCACTCGAGGATAAGGGTTAATGAGTGTCAGGTAGTCAGTGAGACAACATCATAATGATTAGTAATGGTGAAAACTAGGTAGAATTTGATTAGTTAAGACGACCGATCAACAAGAACTTGTTTACATTGTACTTGAAAACAACCAGGTTATCGTCAACCGGAAGGCAGCCCTGCTGTATTGTGTTTCACAACGGGCAGTCCCAAGAAAAAAAACTTTGCTCATGAAATTTTCGTTTAGTTTTAGGCAAAGACAAAGGAAATTATTGTCAGCAGTTTTATCTAAATAATAACTTGTTGTGAATTTTTTACAGATGCGGGGAAACCATAGATTGAAGCTCAGTCGAGCACCTGTCATGAAAATTACGATAGAGTATCTAGTTGCAGTGACTTTTTACGTGGCGAAAAGGAACAAAAATAAAAATTGTCTCAATCGTGAAGGATTTCTCCCCTACTGATAGATTACAAGAGAAAGATTAGCGATGGCTTTTTTGTTTTTAATAAAGTGAGGTTTGTCATCTGTTTGTAGCTTTAACTATTTAAAATAATCCATTTTGTTTGAATTTCTCTGGAAAACCCGGATGCTTCTATTAGCACGTACACACACACACACACACACACACACACACACACACACACACACGGACACACACGAACACGCACGTTGACACACGTACACACACACACACACATAGACACACACGCATAGACGCACACGTACATACATACACGCACGCACACACACGTACACACACATAAACACATGCACACGCACATCCACACACGCACGTACACACACACACACACAAACTTACATGCACACACACGCACTCGCTCTCACACGCACGCACTCACATACACATACGCATACACGTACGCACATGCGCATATACACACAAACACACATACACGCATGCACGTAACGCATGCACGTACGCATGCACGCACGCACGCGCACATATACACAAACACGAAAGTTCGCACGCACACCCACACGCGCGCATACACACACAGACCACACGCAAACACACTCACACGCACACACACTCACACGCAAACACACGAACACGCACACACACACGAACACGCACACACACACGAACACGCACACACACGAACACGCACACACACACGAACACGCACACACATGAACACGCACACACACACGAACACGCACATACACGAACACGCACACACACACGAACACGCACACACACACAGACGAACACGCACACACACACACGAACACGCACACACACACACGAACATGCACACACACGAACACGCACACACACACGAACACGCACATACACGAACACGCACACACACACGAACACGCACATACACGAACACGCACACACACACGAACACGCACACACACACACACACACGAACACGCACACACACACACGAACATGCACACACACGAACACGCACACACACACGAACACACACACACACACGTACACATGATAATCGAGCGTTGCCATTTTTTATTGAACAGATAAAAGTTTTCAATCATTTATTTCTACGTGAATCTGTTTTAAGTGAGGGAATATTTTTTTGCATACAAATAATCACTTCCTAAAAGACTGAAGACCAAATCCCAGGAAAAGAACCAGTCTACATCATCGGAAGCAACCATAGCGGCAGGTGTTATATCGCAGTTAGCCTTCTCCTAGATGCTGCCTTTACATCTTCCCAAAAAGTTTTTCTTCACCTTCGGAAACCAATCTGAGCATTTTCATGTCTCAGCATGCGATCACACACATACGCGTGAGCGCGCGCACACACACACACACGCACACACACACACACACACGCATATATATATATATATATATATATATATATATATATATATATATATATATATATTAAAAATTTAATTGTCCATCGGAAAATGTTTCATCGTTTACAGTTCATCAGCGTGGCTCAACCTTGCAAGATTCAAAATCAGGACACCAGGGTCTGAAGCTCTATGACTCAGCTAACTCACGCTAGTGCTGGAATGTATTTCATTTATTTTCT